>NW_026590062.1:2373030-2374398 GCF_907164565.1 Psammomys obesus
TGTGTGTGTGTGTGTGTGTGTGTGTGTGTGTGTGTGTGTGTGTGTGTATGCATGTGCACTGCGGGTGGAGGGATGACAAGGGTTTCTCTGAGAGATGCAAAAGCCTCATGACTGAGTTTGGAACAAGCTGCCTGGCCTAAGGGTGATTGGTGCATTTTACCAGCATCCCATGGAGCGGCTGTATTTGGGGGAACACAGTCTCGGTTGGTGGAAGCCTCCAAGCACAGGATGGAGGACTGCTGGGCTGCTGCTCCGGGCCCACCTGAGCGCTGGGTGCGAGCATGAAGGTGGGTGGCTGTCACCACCCAGAGACACGAACCCACCTCCTTGGCTCGAAGCTGCTCCGTGCTAAGAGTGGAACTCAGCAGGGGCCGGAGAGACGCCAGAAGCCCCCACCACGGCCAGTCCCTGACCTCCAGGAACACAGCCAGGTTCTTCTGGATGCACTGTGCAGCCAGCTTACGGATCTGCAGGAGGAAAACGTGGTTGTGCGGGGTTCACCTGCCTGGGAAAGAGGACGGGGAACAAGCAAGATGGAGAAAACAGGGCCACAGCCTCATCTCTATTCCAGGTCACCCATAGCACCGGCCAGTGGGGAGGGGCTCCTCAACAGGAAAAGCTCTTGCTCCAACACTCCTCTGGGGTATCCCTTGGATGGGGTGTCATGAGGGATGCACAGTCATGCACACTCACCCCTGACCCCCATGATCAATACCTTCAGCTTCTTACATTCCTGGCGAGACAGGAAGCCCCTGCACACTGCCTGGAAGAGAGCGATGTTCCGGGACACAAGCTTTTCTCGTTGCCTCTCCAGCCTGGAGACTATGCCCGCCTTGAGAAAAACCTAGGGGCATGGGAGGAAGGTGCAGGTGAGGCCTCTGCCAACCTGGGGTGTCTGAGGGTGTCACTCGGAACCCATCTCTCTTCTCACGATGCAGCAGCCGCTTAAAGAAAGGCTAAAGCACTTCCATGTCTTCCTGTGGCTCCTCTTCCTGCCTCCTGCTCCTGGCTACCCAGCATGCTCTAGGCATCTGTAGTGAGACTGATGCATGCCACCCTGAGGCTTTTACAAGGGCAAAATCTGGGGCCAGAGATGTGGCTCAGTGGGCAGAGTGCTTGCCTAGCATTGCCGGAGTCCTGGAAGCCATCCGTAGGGAATGGTGGCATGTATGGGAATCCCAGCACTACCCAAGTTGGAAAAAGGAGGATTAGAAATTCAGAGTCATCTCTGGCTAGTGGTGAGTTCAAAGCCAGCCTGGGCTACATGAAACAGTGTCTCAAAACAAATCCAAGCAAACAACAACACAAGGAAGGAAGGAAGGAAGGAAGGAAGGAAGGAAGGAAGGAAGGAAGGAAGGAAGGAAGGAA
>NW_026590062.1:2374408-2478435 GCF_907164565.1 Psammomys obesus
GAAGGAAGGAAGGAAGGAAGGAAGGAAGGAAGGAAGGAAGGAAGGAAAGAAAGAAGGAAAGAAAGAAGGAAAGAAAGAAGGAAAGAAAACAGAAAGAGCCCAATGAACCACAGTCTGAATGTCACCCTGTGTCACCCTGGTCCTGGTGACAGGGCACTTTAGTCTGACAGTCACCACCAGGGCAGATGGACCTAAAGTCCCCTGGGACAGAGTCATCCCTGGGTGGCAGGCAAATGCAGGTTCCGAGGCCTTGTTCCAGGCTGTCTTGAGCCCATACTCCTGGGCTGGCCCCAAATGTTCACTTCTTGATTGCTGACAAATCCACCCACTCAACAGAGCCTAGAAACACCCAGGTTCAGTGCGGAAGGAGAGCAGAGGCTGGTGCAACCCTCCCCTGAGCTGCCGGGCTCCTGCCAGAGTCCACACCTGCCAGGCTACAGAGCATCAATAATGGATAGAGCCGGTGGTGGTGCTGGGATCAACACTTCAGCACCCCACGGGGCGGGCCGTGAACAGACTGCAGAGAACAGAACGCGATGACACTGAAGCCTAGGGTGTCTGTCTATAGAAGATAAAGGCAGCAGATCCGGGGGTTAGAGACCCGAGGCTCTGCAGGCAGAGGGTGTCCCTGACTGCACACCGCATAATTTAACATAGCCCTGGTCTACGCCCCCCGCCCCCCCCCCCCCGCATTTGTCAGAAGAACCCGAAAGTGCCATCTTCTCTGATGTCACTGAATGATGACAATATTGATCAGTGCTTATGGAGGGATTAGAACAGACTAGCCCTGGACTTAAAAGCCACAACAACATACAAGAAAGTGCTTGGCAGGCAGGCTCCTAGAGGGTTGATGCTATGTTGACTTTTCCATCTTATGAAGGGAGGAACAAGGGCTTCCTCAGAGCTGGGCTTACCAGTGTGGAGCACCACACCCAGCTTTTGACTTGGGTTCTCGGGAGGGGACTCTTGGGTAAAGGCTTTAATGGCTGAGCTGTCTCCTCAGGCCCTGGCATCTACAGTTTTCAAATCCCATTTTCTCCATGCTCCATGATTAAGCTCCAAATTGTTCCACTGTGGAAAGCTGTCTCCCAATTAATTCAATAGTTGATTGCCCAGGAAGCTGAGATTCAAACCCAGGACTTGGGTTCACACATCAGAAGTTTGAAATCCAAAGTGAGTTTGACTCTAACTCAAACAAGGGTCTCAGCGAATTCTCCTCCACCCTAGACCACTTTCAGTTAGGGAGCCCCTCGGTCCATCAGGTCGGATCATGACTGCACAGGAAGGTGAGGCGGAGCCGCACTGAGGGGCCGACAGTTTAGTAAATCAGAGGGCTCTCTCTGTGACCCAGGACCACCAAGATAATCAGCCTGGCTGAAATAGAGGCACCAGCCACTCCTGGCCCCCAGACTGCTCAATAATGACTGTGTGAATTTCACAAGCTGGTGAGTCCCAAAAGCTGTCCTTACAAAAAAAAAAAAAAAAAAAAAAGAATAAATCAATGATCAAAACAATAGCAGCATATTTCATATATTACAGTAGGAGGCTGGTGTTGCCTGGGTCGCTATTGATTAAGTGTGAGGCTTTCATTTAAAAGATAATTGGAAAGGACTGTGCACGGGGTGGGAGAAAGTCCACAAGTCCTCAGCTCTGCAGAGGCGGGTTTAAGATCTTCCTTTCTTTTTTTTTCCTTCTCTTTTTGAGAACGTAGTAATGCCAGTCAGTCCGACCAAATGTGAAAAAAATCACACATTGTCATAATTGGATTCGCTTCCCATGGGCACAGCTGCTTACCCGACCCCAGCAGGAACGAGCACCTTGCACCCCACCTCTGAGGAACACACCGGGGCTCTCTACTGCTCTCCGTCAAAAGCCAAGCTTCTCAAAAGGTCTTGCTGGCTGATGGCTCCCGTGTATGTGCTGAGGGATTAGAGCCTCTCCTTGGGGTCATTCACAGATTGGAGGAGTCTTAGTTCTTTCTGAAAAGGCCCAGACCTTTGAGTACCCTAACGATTACTTTTCATATGCATTTGTCTTCATCTGCGTGAGTTTGTGCGCACCACATGCGTGCAGGTGCCAGTGGAGGCCTAGAGGGCACTGGATGCTTTGGAGCTGGAATCCCAAGTGGCTGTGACCCACCAGGTGGGAGCGGGATGCGAACTCAGGTCCTCTGCGAGAGCCACATGTGCTCTTTAGCCAGAAAGCCGTCTCTCCAGCTCCGGGGTTCTCAGCTCTTTAAGCATTAAAATGTGACCTAATCTGATAAACAGCTAACCCCACTGGTAGATGGGGTGGTGGCTTGGTCCTGATAAATGACATGGGCAGAAGGCAGAGTACAGGCTCCATGTCACAGATGTGCCAACGGGGGCACAAGCCAATCAGGAGGCTGTGAGCCAGGGCAAGGGCAGGGCCTCTGCTTCTCTCTCCAAATGGGCTTTTAGTGCCTCCCCACCTGACAGTACCAGATTGTACAATGGCAAAGATTCCATTGGTGCCCAGAGGAACCCAACCTGGTGTTGAGAACTAGCTTTGCAGAGGTCACCTTGGGCTCCATCACTCCTGGTGAATACCAAGCATTATGCTTGGTACTGTTACAGGAGGTTTAGGCCTCCAGGCTGGCAGCTCCTGGCTCTGGAAATCCATGCAGTAGCTTCTCTTCTCTCTCTTGTTCTGCAGTGGCTGTAGGAACCAATTTCTGTATTCATGAAATAACTGGGTAATTGTCTAGCCCAGTGGTTCTCTGGCTCCGGCATGCATCAAAGTCGCCTGGAGAGCCTGTGGCAAGCAGCCGCTGGGCTCCACCCTGCAGTTTCTGCTCTAATAGGTCCGGGTGGGGTCTGAGGATCTGGGGTTTGTGCAAGTTCTTGGGCAATGTTTCTGTGGGTGGACCAGAGGGACAGAGAGGGTGGAACTGAGGGGCCCTGCCCCACCCTGAGTCAAGACTGCTGGACCTGTTCATGAGTGCACTCTCCACTTCCACCAATGAGCAGCGGGACTTCAGCATGCGGGGACGGAGGATCTAACTCCCTATAGGTCTCCCTAGAGCTCCCCAGAGCACAATCTCCTCATCTAACAGGAAGCCATCTGGAAGTCTGTGGCTTGTGGTGAGATTCCCAGGAAGAGGCTGGTATATTCTTTCTGTCTGAAACATCAGCAAAGGACTGGGGTGGGGGACGATCTGAGTGAGCCCACTGTGGGCTCCCGGCTTGGGCCGAGGACAGGCTATGGACCAGTGGGGGGTGGCTATGTGAGAGCTCACCCAGAAGAAGGTTTCCGTAGGAAGGCTCTGTGACCACAGTGCCTTCAGGGAGAGCAGAGCCCTTCCCCGAGCCTCAGAGGCACCTCTGCTCAACAATCTGTGGGTGACGGGGCTCCACCCCTCTTGTCTGTCTCCTTTCCAGTCTGGGTTCTGAGTCGGTGTGTGGTGACCTGACAGCCACCACCAGCGTGGGTCTCGGGTTGAAACCCTGTGCTCACTTCTTAGCTTCCAGAGCTGGTAATGAGTACGCCACAAACCCAAAAGACTCAGGGTTCTGGGGTCAAAGAATTTAGGAACCCTAAAATACCATGCTTCCTTTCTTGATAATCAGTGTGCACAGGCATGCTGGGGAAACACGGAGATCTTTTATAAACATCTAAGAAGATGGGGAAGAGCTTTGAAAACGGTATCTTTCCCCTCAGGTCATCCCATTCTCTCCCCAGGCTATTTCTCCATCCACTGATTGCAGTGGACTGACACGGACCAGGCCTGTGTGACATCCTCCTGAGGTGGAGACAGTGGGAGGCCACCTCTGAAGAAGTCAGCTTCCTTCTGATATGCCAAAGACCTGCAGTTGAAAGGGTTAGACTAACTTTGTAACCTGTATGTCTTCTAAAGCCTATAGTTTTGAGTTTTAGGTTCAGGTTAAGCTAAAGCCTCTTAGTACCTTTCCAGAGAATGGAAAAATGTGACCCTATCTATGAGGACAGATAGAAAAAAAGGCAAGCAAGCAATGACCTTCACTCAGCAAAAAGAAAAACTCCTGTCTTTGAGATAGCATTTCTTAGCAACAAACCCAGACTTCTTCTGAGTAGCTTTTGACCTCCAGCCAAAAGTCGGTAGCCCCTAATCTTCAAGGATGAGCTAACCACCCCCACCTTCAATTGCAGCTGCATCCACACTTGGCAGGACTGGCCAAGCTTGAGCACCTAAGACTAACCAATTATCTTACTTTATAGCTTCCTCATCCAATCCTAAATTGCCAAGACTGCAACTTCAAATCTCCTGAAATTTTTCTTTTAAAAACCTAAAGCCTTTGTCTCCTGGTGCCACTCTTTGCTGACCGGCAGGGGTGACCCCATTGCACAATGGTTAATAAACCTCTTGCTTTTGCAACGAGTCTTGGTCTGAGGGAGTTTCTGGGAAGGGCTCGATCTTGAACTCCTGAGCTGTGAGACCCCAGGTCTTACACAGTTAGACACGAGGTAACTGAGAAAAATTTCAAGTGCGGCTTGGACATCTGCCCTGATGGTCAGCCTCCCTTTGTAGTTAAATGTCCTTGACACTTAGGTATTAGAGCCAAGATGCACTTCCCGTTCTCTTAGCTTCCTGGCTGCCCTCACAGTGTGACCACTCAGAGTGATCTGCCCCCACCTGCCACCACCATGCTGCGGTAGACTATACCACCTGGAACTGTAAGCCAGAATAAATGCTTTCTTGATTTGGCCAGACATTTTGATGAAGCGTGATGTCATTGGAGCATGGCTTACACAGCAGTCCCAACACTCTTCCCTTTCTCCTTTCATAGGGATTTTGAGAAGAAATACCCTAAAGGAAGACTTGGGAGAGAAAGGGCCCTCTTCCTCCATGAATATGCCACCTGCATCATAAATATTCATAAGCGCTTCCAAAATCATGGGGTAGCTCATTCTAATCTCTCCCTGAAGTGCTTTCTTTGTTCTGCTAAATAAACTGCACCAACAGGTAGTCTCCTGCCTGGGCTCTTTCTTTTAGCAGCATTGTCAGGCTGTGTACAATCCCTTCTGGAGCTCAGAAGGTCATTTAAGGACCCAGACATCAACTCTCCCAGACTCCTGAGTCTCCTGGGCCAACGGACTCTAGAAATGACATTTCTAGTGTCACTTCTGCACACATGACACTGTGCCGTCTTGACTTTGTAAGCGCGACGGGGACAGGAATAATTTGCTCCCGTGTCGTCTAGGAAAGGGGGGACCCAGAGTGGTACCAGGTCACTGGGTGAGACGAGAACTGGGTGCTGAGTTCCTGTGAAGAGGGTGGGTGTCCTCAGCGAGAAGTTCACTCACTTGGCTGTGCCCCACGGCCACTGCTTTCTTGTCAAGATCCAGGGTCTGCAAGAGTTCCTCTACCACCTGTGGGGAGGAGGAAGAAGGGAGAGATTCAGAGAGAGCATGGAGTGAGGAGACTCAAGCTGAAGGTGGGCTTACTGCATGACAGGGCACAGGCAGACCATATCCAGGCCCCTGCCCTGGGCTCTTGAGCCTCCAAGAGGCCCAAGCATGTCCTCCCTACACCACAATCATTCCACAGAAGGTCTAAGACTTAAGATGAAATGTGTATCTGAGTCTGTGACAAGGAGGCTGTGCCCTTCGGGTCTGACCTTGGTCACATGGGGGAGGGGGGAGGCCTGTGTTTGTCATCTCTTTCCTCCATGGCACTGAGACATTGCCCTGTGCAATATGAGTACAGTGAGAGCTCACAGAATGTGGGAGAGGGTTAGAAAGAAGAAAGGCAGGAAGGAAAGAAGAAAGGAAGGGAGGGAGAAAGGAAGGGAGGGAGGGAGGGAGGGAGGGAGGAAGGAAGGAAGGAAGGAAGGAAGGAAGGAAGGAAGGAAGGAAGGAAGGAAGGAAAAAGTGGTAAGAGGGAAGGACATCCAAGTCAGAGAGATTCAGACAGAGGTGAAAGGAGACAGTTCCCTGGAGAAGAAATTAATTTCCTCAGAGATTTTGGTGGAGGTAGAGATGAACTCCTGTGGAATCTTCCTTTTGTCAAATCGTCACAGAAACATTGAAACAACCTGAAAAACTCTGCTGCCTCAGGTTGCCCCTGCCCATGTGGCCACCATCACCCTCCCTCTCTACCACCCTTAGGTGCCCCCTCCCACAAATAGTCTGAAAGTCTATTATCAGGATAACTTATCAGGAGAGTAATTGTAACACTCAGGAGGAGGGGCAAGCACTCCAGCTGAAGGAAGCAGCTGCTAACCCCCAGGCCAAGGGCATCATGAGATACTAAGCCGCCCCTTAAAATTGCTTGTTGAAAATCTAGTCCCAGACCACAATCAACCTCTTCCCCTGATGTCCTGAAAGAGCCTCCTACCACATTCCTCCTGAATCTTAGTGGTTTCATTTATTACCTTTTAGCCAAAAGAAAAAAGAAAAAAAAAAAAAAAAGAAGAAAAAAAAATGCTCCAAGGGAGTTGTAGGCAGCCAAGATGCATAAAGCCAATATACCTAAATATAACATCTCTTCTCTCTGCACAAGAGAAAAAGCATGATAAAAAATTGGCTGAAAATAAGATGGACAGGGAAAGTGGAATCCCAGCCAGAAATATTTTTCTGAGTCTCATTTGGAGGCAAGGACTAGAGTGTGTGCTTGAAGAAGAGGTGCACAGATCTGGGGTTAACCCCAGCACTTTAGGAGGCTGAGGCAGGAGGATTGTGAGCATATGATAAGTCTGGGCTACCTAGAAAGACCCTGACTCAAACAACAATACCTGGAGTTGCATCCATCTGGGACCAGGTCTTACTTTTATCACCCATAAAAAGATTTCAGGCCAGTACATTACTGCCAGCGTGGGATTCCTTTAAAAAAATGATGGAGGAACAAATCACAGCTAGGGGCCTCACCTACTACATGATCTATAGACAACACCCCAGGAAAGTTGAGCACCAACCCACACCTGCAGCTTTCCATTTGAGCAGAACCCTGGGAGGGAGAGGGTCTAACAAAAGACAAGCCTCACATATTCTCAGAGGCAGGATAGACACGGCCTAACTGTGTTCATCCACCAGAGGAGTGGAGGGCTCTTCTTTAGATCTTGATTTTCTTAGAATCCTTCAGATGTGGAGAACAACATTGGCCCTGGAAAAAAACCCTTCTGTCTTGCTGACTTCAGAGAGACCTATGAGAAAACTCTGGGCCAGCTGACAGAGAGCAAACGAGGGACATATTTCTGATCCCTTCCTCAGCTTCAAGATGAAGATAAACAACCCTGTCCAGACTTTAAAGCCCCCAGGGAGGCTTCACTGAGCAAATAGGCAAGGGAATTTGTAAATGACTTTGCATTTAATTATTTAATTGTTGTTTGTGCTATCCTCATTAATATTAATATGAGATTGAACCATATGGAAAGGCTTTGTTTGGGCTAGATATCAATTATTTAATTTGGTCTAACACAATGCAATCGTTGTCCAACAACCTGTTATTTAAAACGAAAAGATGTGGCAGGGATCCAGGCCTCTGTGTGGAATGGCCTCCTTGTCATATCAGCTCTTCCACAGACACCGTGGCTCATATCTTAGCGTGGCATGCTGGTCTGCGAGTAAAACATTGGTCACTTTACTCCAAAGAAACATAGTTTTATCAGGCATACTAGCGTATGCCTCTAATCCCAACACTCAGGAGGCAGAGAGCATGGCTGTGCATGAGTTCAAGTTTAGCCAGATTGGTCTAAACAGAGAATTCCTGACAGTATAGATAGCAAGTTCTAGTCAGCCAGGGCTACATAGAGATCCTGTCTCAAACAAAAGGAAGAAACAGTTTTCAGCCTGACCTTTAATTCCAAGTGTTATTCCAACGGCCTGTGAATAATTTGTGCATCAAAGCCTTTGCAAAAATAGTATGTTATTTTCCTTAGGAAGGAAGCAACCGAGGCCCAGTGCAATGCGAAGAGTCGTGGACCAGGAGAAGATGCTGGAAGACCCAGGAGCTGGCTCAGGAATCTGTTCTCCACCCTCTGATGCTGGCACCAAGCCCTGATCCTCCACTCATTGACTGCATGGCACTGGGGAAGCTGCTCCCCTCTCGGGTCCTCAGTACCTGGGGCCATGCACTTGGCTTAAAGAAGAGGACTTACAGAGGTCATAGGCATGGCACACATGGAAATGGTTTCCAAAATGGTGGAGCAAGGATCTTCCTAACCCCGCTGTGTTCTGTACAGCCATCATGACAATGGCTACAGTTTCGTAAAGGAACAAATTCAACACTCAGCAAATTGAACAGAAAGAGTCAACAAAGTGAGAACCAGTGGCTATGAGAAGCCTGCTGAAGTCTGGGTCAGAGTAGTAGGAGCCAGCAGCCATCTTGACCAGGGCCCTCTCATCTTTGCTACCCGAAGCCCAACCAGCTCTGACTAAGCAGTGGGGACACCAAGTGAGTCACACCAAGAAAGCAGCAGCTTCTCAGCCAGAAAGGGCTCCTGTCTACAGATCGAGGCATGGCTAACCCATCCCCCAGGCCTGTCAGAAGCAGCAGGAACTTGGCAGCAGCAGCAGGCAGGGTCAGTCACAGCTAAGGCAGTGGCTCTGACCGAGGTGATCACTGGGCCCTACAACTAGAAACCTTGAAAACTATAGGAAATGGAACAGGCATTAGGCTTGAGGTGCCTTTGTATTTGTGATCTCATGCTAAGACAAGAACAGGAGCCATGGACCTGGTCGTGGGACAGACAGGAACAGACACTGGAGCCCAGCGTCTGGCAGCAGAAGTGCAAACAATGCTCCCTATTGCACCCAGACTCCTCAGTAAAATAGAAACACTGCACAGAAAAAAATCTCTGCCGGCTCTGAGAGACAGATGCAGATGCAGCCCTCACCGGGGAGGTCCCAGGCCCCAGAATAAAACCACAGGCTTTAAAAGCCAGGTGGAGACACCAGGGGTTCATGCTAGGGAAGGCAAGCCATTAGATAGTTAGAAAAGACCCGTGTCTAGAAGTCACTGAAAACCCAGTTTTCAATAGAAACAGAAAGACACATACAAAATTCCAGGTATTAATACTTGTAATGGGGAAAGATGGCCAATAGAATAAACCTCCTGGGCTCGGAACATGTACTTAGAATGCCCATTTCCAAGTATTCACTGTAGATTTGTCCAGAGACCTGAGGAAAGTACCACTTAATAAGTAAAAAGACAGAATAGGCTGCAGGTATCTCCACAGCAGGCTCCCTGATGGGCATGTACAGGGTCCTGGGTTTGATCCCCAACACCAAAGAAAGAATGTCATGATGAGCCTTAAATGTCAAATACCAGTAAAGAGATGTAAAGATATAAACGACTAAAAACCACAAGTGGAAGCTCTTCATTTGTGAAATCAAATCAACTTCACCACCGTGGGGCTCAGTGGCAGATGAGATGGTGAGCTGGGAGTGACTGCTCTGAAGAACAGAGGAAGGTGGGAACGAAGAAAAGTGAGTCATGCCTGGCAACGGGACTGAGCCGGCTTCTGTATATGTACAGTTTGAAAAACTAGCACCTATAGAGCAGTGTGTTCCTCCATGGTTTCTGCTTTCAGTCCCGTCCTTATTTACCCCGTGATGGACAGTGAGTGACTTGTAGGCTGAAATAAGCCCGTTGCTCCCTGAGATTCTTTTGTTCGTGGTGTTTGTCACAGCCATGGAAAGCAAACTAGGGCCTGAGTGATGAAGTCCAGAAGGTAGTCCAAAGATCCTGGGGGAAGAGGCTTTGTCAATCAAAACCTCTACACCTTACAATCCCCATCCCAATCCCCCCAAAACAAAGCTGGCTCAAAGCCTCACCCACAGGCACACGTCCTGGGAAGTCACTGCTACCAGATCTTGTATTTGCATTAAAGGCTAAAAGAAACAGTGACTCAAACCTTCAGAGATTCAACAACAGCAGAAAGCATAATAGCAAATAGTGTAAAGCCCTGTGTGGTCACACACACCTTTAATCCCAGCACTCAGGAGACAGAGACAAATGGTTCTCTGTGTTAGAGGCTAGCCTGGTCTATAGACTGAGTGCCAGGACAGTCGGGGCTATATGGTGAAAGCCTGTCTCAAACATGAAAACATTGTGAAACTATATTTTTAAAAGGAATTTAAAAGACATAAGATTAGGTGAAAGAAAAATGTAAAGTTGTATTAATGGGGTTTTGATGTGTACATGTAACAATAGCACGGAGTCGTCAGGAGATGAAGCTATGGAACAAAGGATCTTTCTCCCACTAGAACTGAGCCGACATTAATCTGAAGGGATCCTGATGAATGAAGACACAGTCCATCATCTCTGAAATATTGGCAAGTTCCTCAGATGGTCTGTGAGTGGAAAAGCTTACCCTATACAAAGTAACTCAGATGGCTGCTTGACACAGCCCAGTGGAAGGGTCAAAAATGAAACAAGCAAGCCCTTCAAACAGCAAATGTAAGAGAGATGGCATCAGCACTGACACAAACAAAACTGGACTTAAACCAAAGCCATTGCTACAAGCAACTAGGAACCTGTCCAGTGATGAAAGGGTTAACCCGCCAGCCAGCCAGGTAAATTATCTTTACACCTAGGCAGAGAACCCCAAGACACAGGAGAGACAGAAAATGGATAGAATTAAAGAAAATCAAGACACCTCAACATTAGTAGCCAGGGGCATTAACACCTGTCTCTTAAATAATTGATAGATCAATTAGACATATAAATTCTGCCCCAGAGTTTTGTCAAGGGCTTCCTCGGATATTGGGGAGGATGTAGCCAGGAGAAGGTGGAGCAGAGTCTTCACATGGGGCTGTGAGGCCCTGAGAAAAGGTCGGGACTGTGCTGGGCACTGCACTGAGCTTGCCTTTGTTCAGACATCTACCAGCTATCAAGGACGTAAGTACTTAGAAAGGCATGAAAGAAGATACAGTCTGCAGCCAAAGCCTCCGGCTCTGATGTCAACTCATCTTGAGCTCCTGAGTGCCTCCCTTACACACAGACCACATCATGGTAGGAAGCTCCGCTTGGCCCTCAGGGTACCGACCGTGGCAGCATACCTGCAAAGAGATGCATCCGCAAACACCCCACACGTGTACTCAAACTGGCTCAAGTGATGGAGAAAAGAGCGAAGAGAAGAGCTACCCAAAGGCAAAGACCCAGCACATGAGCAGGGAAGGGGTGGGGGGGAGGCGGTGTGGATTCAATTTCCAGAGAGCTAGGTCAGCACACCAAGTGTGGCAAAAGAACTGAATTCAGGTGGATGCTGGACTGAGGAAGCAGCCTTGTGCCTCTGCCGCTGGGCTGTGAGCCACTCCCAACACCACCTTTTCCTCTGCCATGCTGGTCTCTGCCTACAGCTTCCTCCTCCTTTAAGCTGTTTCTCATCAAGTCCTCCCAGCAAGAAAAGTAGTGCAACTACGCTCTTCGCCACACTTTTGATTAATTAATTTTAGATGTTTCTGTCTGTGTGTCTGTGAGAGTTTATGAGCACTTTGTATAGGGAGGAAGCCCAAAGAAGGTATTGGATCCGCTGGAGCTGGAGTTACCGGGAGGGGGGGGGCGATGAGCTGCCAGGCATGGGTGCTGGGAACCGAACCTGGGTCCTCTGCAATTGTACCAAGTGCTCTTAACTGATAGGCAACTTCTCTACCCAGGTGAATGGGTTTTTAATGTTCTACATAAGGACCCAGACAGACTCTGGGTTTGAATCCCAGCTCTACTCCTGCCTGGCTTCAGCCACCTCTGCCGAGGAAACAAAACAAACAAACAATAAACAAAAACGCACAGCACAGTTCCCCGGAGGGGGAGAAAGCTTTGTCCTGGAAGGCCGCCTCAGGCTGTAACTCACCAGTGCCTTGAGGGTGAGTGTCTGCCTCTACCTGCTTAGCCTTGGGGTCTCGGGTGTGCATCCTAACACCAGGAGACTATTTTGTGATGCCAGCGTGCGGGTACCCAGAATAGGCGCTTCTCTGAGGCACCAGCAGGACCCTTGGGCCCATCTTCCACCCTTACAGGAATCCCCTCTGCTGCCGTCTGGCGCCTAATGAGGACGTTGACCTTTCTTAGCCGTCAGACTTGTCCCACTGGATCCTGAGGTCTTAACCACTGCATGCAGAGCCCTCCGGCCTGCCCACCAGCGGCACATGCTCATGTATAATTCATGGCCCGTCGCGTTGCCTGACGAATGAATATTTATTAGCTTTTTCATAAGAGGCAGGATGGTGTTTTCTTTCTTTGCTACCAAAATTCTATGCCCCAGCAAATGAAATTTGTGAAAAAAAAAAAAAAAAGAAAAAAGAATGAGAAGCAAAAATAATGATAATAATAATAATACTTCCAACCAAGTCCATTGCACTGGTAATTTTCCATTCTCTGGGGCCTGGAGTGTGTATGGAGGTGGATTCGGCTTAGCTGCTACAGAAGCCTGCTGACTCGTCCAGAGTGAGGACATTGCTGTGTGCCACACCCTTCGCCCCTGCAGAAAGCCCCCCACATCACCAGCCTGCTGCATTTACAGCTAGGCAGGGGTCCCAGAGTCCCCAGCTCTGTGGGCCCAGCATGTGTGGACCAAGGACAGAGGACCCCAGATGCTGACTGGGTTGAGACCAAACCAAACTGTAAGGCTTCCAAAATGAGCGGCCAAACAGAGAGGGGACAGCTTACTCACACACTGACAGTGTGTGTGTGTGTGTGTGTCAGGGGGTCACACAAAAGGATCTGCTGGAAGTGCCCTTGTTCTGGTACACAGAGGACAAAAGCCAACGGGACCTAAGACTGTGACTCTGTTTACCCCTCCTACCTCTTGGTTCACTGAGGATGGCAGCGTGGAGGATTCCAAGTACACTTGGGCCTGTGTATGCATTTGCACGTGTGCATGCACCTGTGTGTGCACACACAAACATGTGTCTCTGTATGTGTCCGTGTGCATGTGTGTTCAGCCACCGGGTTAAATTATTGAGTACTCGCTAGGAAACTTACTTTTGGTTAAAGACCAGGACTCCTGAGACATCACAAGAGGACTCGAGATGACTGTCCCTGAGCTGAGGTTAGCAAATGGTACATCAGAGAGTGTCCCTGGAGAGGGGACGGCCAGCGTAAAGGTCCTGAGATTGCCGGTTCATGACATTCTTGTGTGAGGTACTTCTCAAACATCCCCAGAGGCTGCCCCTGGGCGTGGAGGCTGAGCCAGTCCCCCTGGGTTCGTGCTGCCACAGTCCTCATGAGCTGGGACACACGACACACTGTTCTATGCCCTCCTTTTCTTCTCTTATATATCCTCATGCAAGTTGCGGGAGGGCATTCTGGGTGGGGGTGGTCTCGGGGTGTTGTTGGGGTGCCATCTGGGGCTGGAGTCTGACTCAGATCACACGCCACCCTCTGTGCTGCTGCCCTCAAGGCCCTGCTCTGAGATCCCTCCTGGTCCAGCTGCCCCTTGAGCAAGCCACACAGAACAGGCTCTGTGGCCCACGTGGGAGCACCTGCTGTCCCCCCCCCACCCCCGACTCTCTCTCCAGCCAATGCCACATACCTTTCTCTCATCTAATCCCTCGGGGGTCAAGGCAAGCTTCTTCAGCAGCAGAGGTTCCAGCACCTGGAACCGACGGCGGAACTGAGCTAGCCCCATGTGTTCGGCATAACCTGGAGACAACACGGGCGGGGAGACACGTGAACCCTCCTTTCTCTCCCCCGAGACGTTATTCAGCTCCCTCTGCCTGTGCTGATGTGCTTGCTGCATGGTGGGGATGGGGGGCTCTCGGCTTTGCCTCCAAGGACTCCCAGCTCCTCTATCAAACGGTCTGGTCCGAGGTGTCACCACTGAGCTGGGGTTGGCAGTGACCGTGAGATAGAACATCAGAGACCTTACGCAAGTGGCCAGCCCAAGACGGCTGCTGGGCCTCTGCCGAGAGCGGCTGAGCTCATACCTTCCGAGGCTGAGCGGCAGAAAGGAATGGGGCGATTTCAGACCGAACTCAACGAACATGATTAGCCAACGCAGAAACCACACTCCGTCGCCCAGCAGTGCCTGGCCGAAGCAACGCGGCCAGTAAAGGCGGCTGCAGCCTGTCCTGCTGAGTGCTGAGCACCACACCCAGTCTGACCTCATCCCCTCAGACCCCAGTTCTTCCGCCCACACCCCCCTTGCCCTGACCCTGTGGTCCCTTTGCTGATTGTCCTCCTGCCTGCCGCATGGGAGCTGATTCTGCAGCCTCAGGACCTAATTGTTACTTTACCAATTCTGGGGGTATCCCTGCTTGCTAAGAGTAGGACACACACCCTCCCAAAGCACCCATGAACCTCTTGATCCTACTGCAGTGACACAGATCTTCACACTCACTTATGGTCTTAAACCTCAAGCTACGACTGGTTTGGGAAAGCCCACCCAACAGGTGTGGAATGTTGCCCCTGGCCTTCTAGGAGGTGGGAACAATCCTGGAAGCTATGTGGGCTTCAGAGTCAGGGGACCCAATTCACATCCAGGCCCTGCCTTGTCCCTGCAGGGTGACCCTGAGCAGCCCGTCACCATTTTGAACCTCGGTTGCTTCATCTGTTAAATGGGAGGCAGAAGCGACAACATCTCTCACTGCCTGCACAGCTCAGGGCACACGGTGGATGTCCATGTTCCACGACGGCCTGACTAAAGTGAGCTTGTCCCGTGGCTGCCTGGCACACAGTGGGTGGCACCAGGGCAAGGTGCCCTGTTCACAGCTGTCTCCTACCTGCCCTGTGCAGTCGTAATGCCTCCAGGATATGAGAGCCTGCGAGCTGAACCCTCAGTGCTGGGATATCCAGAGCTGGGGGCTCATTGGCTCCACCTTGGTCCCCACCAGGCTGTGGCAGTGATGGAGTTCCCAGCCCAGCCTTGCTTTCCACTGAGGTTGGCACAAGACAGTGGATGAAGTGCAGCCGAGACCGGCTCAGCAAGCTGATGAGAGCATCCTGGAATCAAAGCAGATGGGGAATGAGAGCTGGTGTCTCGGGGGGAGCAGTCAGGCATCCGGATGCTCCCCAAGTACACATTCACCCTGGACTGCGCATCCCTGAGGATATGTCCCACATCCAGGCCTTGCGCTTACTGCCTTATGCTGAGGAAAAAATAGAGGACCTTTATAACAAGCCCTGCGAACACAGGTGAGGAAACTGAGGCATGAGGGAGGCCACTGAGGGGCCCATGTCACAGAGACACCCCTTCCTCAACAGAGGGACTGCAACTGGAAACTAGGACTTAGAACTCTGAGGATTTCATTCTTCAAACACACCCTTCCCATGGTCTGCGATCTGCTTCGGCTTGACACCAAACACCTGACCTCTGACCTCCAACCTTGGGAAGTCACCTCTCAGGGGTGTCCATGGCCACACTTCTCCAAGACTCAGAACCTCCGTGCCCCCTCAGCAGAATGGGAGGGTGGCCATCCTGTGGTTTTTCAGGGCATGGTAGAAGGGAGCAGCCTGGTGGGGCAGTGGTTCCCGCCACGGAGGTCCACGGCCCCACAGGTGAGAGCCTAGGCCACTCACTCACCATCTGCAGCTTGATCTGGGCACAGGGAGCATTCCTCTTCACGGCAGCAAGGCCGCTGGCGAAGGCCCTCCGCACCACGCGGCTCCGGTGCAGAGCCTGCTGAGAGGTGCCCTCAAGCCCCGCCACAGCCCGGCACACAGGAGGCAGCTTGGCCCGGGCCTGGAAGAGGCGCTGCAGCTCCTCCCTAGCGAGGAAGAGAGAAAGGGTTGCAGGGACTCTCTGGGAAGCTCATCCACGAGGGAGGAAGGCAGAAGCCCCTCCATTCACAACACTCCTGCCTGTGGAGCCTTTCTCAGCCGCTCCCTCCTCCCCTGCTCATGAGCATCTTCCTCCTGTCTGTCCTACAAAGCCTCCATATATTGAAGGCGCAGCCATGTTAATTATCCCTGGAACAGGCCAAGTATACAGTAGGCGCTAACTGTATGACTGTAGGAATGAATGATGCGCTGCTACAAGATAAACACGAAGTACCAAGGCTCACACTAAGCAGTCTCCGCCTTCCATCTGCCTTCCCACAACTGGCCTCTTTCAAAATGCCTGGTGAGGGTACCTGGCTCCTAAGCCTCCCTCATGAACCCAAGCTGGCTTTGCTCCAGGACAGAGACAAGGAACCAACCTAGGTGTCAACAGAGGAATGGACGAAGAAGTGTGGCTTGTAACACAGTGGGATTCTTTGTAGCGATGATGAAAAATGAAGTTAGGCCACTTGAAGAAAAATAGCTATCACTGGAAATAATTGCGTTCAAAGACCCTGGCCAGTCTCAGACAGAACCACTGGTTCCTCTCATCTGTGGACTCCAGTTATGATAGAGACGCAAAACCACATATGTGATGATTGCATGACAGCAGATAGCAATCCGTCTGGGAGCAAAGAGGGGTAGTGGGGGGAGGGGATAGCGAGGTAGAATGAGAACAGGCCCAAAGCACATTATAAATTACCCAGCGGTTACCATCCAATCCTTCAAGGAGAGCAAGCCACGTGAGGGCCAGGAAAATGTCTTCACGTAATCCTTCATCATAATTTTAAATAATATATCAAAGTTGTTCTTTTTTTTTTCCAGAAAGAAAAAGGCAGCTGGGCAGAACCTCCTGTCCCAGTGAGTGGGGCTGGGAACCAGAGGCCTGGTACCTGCCAAGTGCAGCCAGCTCTCTCTCCTCGTGAAGCATTCAGGGATATTTTGTCACTACCCAAAAGCCTAGGTCCCACTCCAGCCCCAGCACTAAAGACAAACGATACAGACCACTGGGGACTGGCTCACAGGAGCCTGAGGAGTTCGGAATGGATTACAAGCAAGAGCAGATGGCAAGAGTCAACAGAGAGGTGGCACGAAGTGTGCTGAGATCAAGGCCCCGAGACAGCACCCAGGAGCCACCATCTTGTGGTTGACAAGGCAGGTGCTCCCAGACCCAGCCCTGGTCTGATAGGCGGCTCTGTCCAATGGAGCTGACCTCTGCCTTTGCATTTTTCACGTGACCTTGGGCAAGTCCCTGTTCTTTTCAGGAGCCCTCTGCCCCCCAGCTATAGATGACTGAAACAGTACGGCTGCAGCTCGAGGAACGCAGTCTCCTGAAAGCCTTTGGGACCGTAGGTGGAACCCTGGTGGGCTCCCTGGGGCCCCGACTACAGATCCTGGCTTGAAGATCAAGCAAGCCTGGCTCCCTCAGTCAGCGGGGTTAGGATCTATAGATGACTAGCTGCCACAAGTTCCAGGTGCTGTTCTAGCTTTGTTTATGTGGTGGTTTGGTTGTTTGTTTTAAAATAGGATTTCACTGTGAGACCTGGGAGGCCAGGACAGTCTCGACTCTCACAGATCTACCTGCCTCTTCGTCCCCCACCCCCCTTAAGGGCTGGGATTAAAGGCATGAATCACCAGGCCTGCCAAAGCCTTCTAATAGGATTTATGTCTTTCAGCCCTCGCCCCAGTACTAAGACCCTGGCTCACACAGTCTCACCATTCCCTGACTGAGCAACTCTCACTTGGCTTCAGCTGCAGGGTCTCAGGAGCAGGAAGGAACACTACAAGACCCCAAGGCATCCATGCATGGCCACCAGCCTCGAGGCCATGCTGTGGAGTAGAGGCCCGGTGTTCCCAGTATGGGGGAGAGGACCCTAAAGCACAGCACACACGTCCCTTTCCTGCAAAGCAGAGCCTGCCTGCTGACTCTTCCGCCTGGTGTGGCTTTGATGTTACGGTGGAGGAAGCCATAGGAGAGAAAGCGGCTGCTCATTCTCACACCAAAGGGTGGAGCTAGGGCTTAACTCCAGTGTGCCAGACTCCAATTCACTAACTCTCCTTTTACTAAATTCCCTATCTGGGTATCTGCGAGGGCTATGAACTCCCATGGCCTTCTGGGTTTGGGATTTCCAGTGAACTCTGATCATAAGACCCTAGATGCTAAGAGCTCACACAGGTTCAAGCTGTACCCTGGCACCGCCAGCAGAACCAGCTCCATGGTCAAAGGCAAGGGACTTCCTCACTGGGATGTCTGTTTCCCCTTCTGTAAAATGGGGCTAAGGATGCAAAGTCCCTCTGAAGAGTGATGAGAGAGAGCACGGGTGGGCCGTCAGTGGACACTCCTTCCCGATGGTCTGCCTGCTGAGACACCAGCCCCTCCTTCCCTCCCCGCCCTAGGCTCTTCCCCTGCTGGCTTCTCACACAGACCCTGAGAGGCACGCACCCTCACAAAGCAAGCGTTTTCTATTAACCTGGAAGTGGAGTCTCTATTGCTGCAGGCTTCATGCTACTGCTCCTGGGACGAGTGAGCAGGGCGTGCATAGCGTTTTTCCTGCTGCTACAGAACACATTGCTTTGGTTTTTATGAGCCCCAGGGCGCTAGGATGTCCATAAATGTTACTCCAGCCACACCATCTCTCAGATACTTAATGAAAGGTGGAAAGCCAAAAAATACGGAGACACGGCTTTTCAGCCGAGAGTTGACCTCCCTGAAAGCCTGCTCTGCTGGGCCACTGGGTCAGCTCTGCCCCCACAGGAGACGTTCGTTATATGACTCCAGTTGGAGTCATGGCTTTCCTACTGCAGCACACAGGATGGGACTTCTAGACTGCCATTGCAGTCTACCGGGTTGTTTCTGAACAGGAACAGCACAGGGGTGGATGGCCCCTGCCCTGTCCCATGCCCCCCTTGGCTCACCTTTTGGACTGCTGCAGGACCTGGGGGGCATCCAGAGCTGACAGGTTAGGCTTGGCTCTGCAAAGCCAGCCTGTGAGGTCATAGCGCACAGGATCCCGCCCCAGCTGATGGGAAAGCTCACACTGAAGGGGCTGCTCACAGGTCCTGAGTGCGGGGGGCCCTGGAACAAGACGGTGTCGTGAGTGTTGAGGCCAGGGGGGAGGTCTGTCAGGAACATGCACACTCTGTTGGCGTACCCTACCACACGTTTTAACATTAGTAAATGTGTTTCTGGATAGCTAACACTAGTTCCCAATACATACCCTCCTCAGACTAGTGAGGTGCATGCATTACTTCTGGGGGAAAAAAATTATCTCTTTTTGTATTCTTGAGCCCCAGACACCTACTTGGCCAAAGTATCCCAGAACACACATTATTTCTTAGTTTCCTAAATGTACCCAGCTGTCACCTGGGCTGTGATTTACATCACGTTTTGTTTAAACCAACTCATGTTTTTTATAAGCACACTCATTTAAAAAGAAGCGTCTGACTATGAGCCTGATGTATATAAGCATCATTTCTTTCCTACTGTGCATGGAGATAAGGATCTGTTAAACACTTTAAAATATGTATCTGTGTGCAGTCTGAAGTGCCATGAATCAAACAAAGCTGACATTGGGAGATTCTGGCTCCAGCCTCTTGGTTACAAGAGACAGGATCAGAGACACAAACGACCTGGCCTTGGGGTTAGAGAGAATAGATTGCCTGGAATGTATTACTGTAGGAAAGGGGCCAAGGCACAGAGTCTCTGGCCTTAGTTCCCTGGTCTGCAAAGTGGGGCTTGCATAATGCATACTTGCCAAGGCGGGTAAGGGTCAAAGGATGTATAAAACACGTAGATAGCGCCTGGCACGTGGTACTCACTCAGCAAGCGGCACATTGCCACCACTGTTTACTAAAGTTAATCTTTGGCTGAGGCTTCAGAATCACAAAGTGTTTCTCTTTGTCCTTAGCACTCGGTGCCAAGCTTGGCATATGGACGCTCGGAAGCATTTCGGATAGATGCATGCATGGATGTATGTATGGATGGATGGATGGATGGATGTATGCATGGATGGATGGATGGATGGATGCATGGATGGATGGATGGATGGATGGATGGATGGATGGATGATGGATGGATGGACATGCCTGAGAGATAGTTTTGTCTTGTACTGTTTCAGTCTTTCATTAGCTCCCTCTGTAAGACTGGATCTCCAGACAGGGTCTTTCAGCCCTTTCTGTTCAACTCCTAGAACAGAATTCATAAGACTTGACTATCTAGGGACACAGGCTCCTTAGGGCTTCCTCCAACCCTTGTTGGGTTTAGTGGTGGTTTGAATGAGAAAATCCCCCCTTAGGTTCATAGAATACTTTTTCACCAGTGAGTGGAACTGTTTTAAAGAATTAGGAGGTGAGGCCTTGTTGAAGGAAGTGTGTCAATGGTGGGGAGTGGCCTTTGAGTTTTCAAAAAACCATTCCAAGCCTAGAGACTTTCTTTTCCTGTTGCCTACAGATCTGGATATAGAACTCTCAGCTCCTTCTCAGCACAATGTCTGCCTGAATGCCACTATGTTCCTCACCATGCTGACAATGGACTAAACTGGAACTGTAAGTAAGCCCTAATTTTTTTAAAGTATGTTTGTTTGTTTGTTTGTTTGTTTCATATGAGAATTGCCTTGTCCATGGTGTCTGCCCAAGCAACAGAACAGTGACTCAGACAGGCTCCCTAACCTGTGTGAGGACACTCAGCTGAGGTCATGGCACCATCCCAGGTTTTGTTCTGATAAGCTCAGAGCTCATCAGAAAGATCTTGGGAGGGGTGTGTGTGTGAAGCCTTTTAATCTACACCTCAGAGTTAATGTGTCTATCTTGGCCCACTCAGGACAAAGAACAGAGTCTCCTTGGGGAAAGGGCCTTAGAGTATCCTGCTCAGGGTATCTGGGATGGGACAATTATGCCTAGTGGAGGAAAAGGTTACAGACATCAGTGAGTCCCTTTCTACTCCAGCCGTGCTGCACAACAGGCCTTGTCCTCCTGACCCTGCTTCTAGTCTCCTTTGGCTTTAAACTCAGGATCCAGAAGACACTCCATTTGAGAATTTCATTTCTTTGGATCCACATCATTGAGTTTTCACATATTCATTAATTTTGTGTCAAGAACATGAGCACCTCATCACATCAGAGCTACTCTAGAGCCTGCCTCTGTGAGGGCACCAGCTCAGCTCTCATCCCCAAGGAGCTGGCCCACCCTGAGAGGGGTGTGGCTGATGAGAAAGTGTGTGATGCCATATGGCAGAGAAGAGTAAAGAGACAGTGGTACAGATAATACCCAGGTGATGGTCAGGGAGGTCTCCAAGACTCAACAGAGGTGAGGAAATCCACCCATTGTGCTCAGATATGGCATAAAAGTGCCCTGGTGCCCAGAACTGTTCCTGAGATAGAGATGCATGAGGCATATTTGAGGAGAAGCAGAGAAATTAGTAGAATTGTGCTCTGTTCCATTTTCATGGCCGTAGCCCAAGACAGGGTCCTATGTTTTTAAAAGGAGTCGTCTTTTAACTTCATCGTTTTGGAGCCTAGCGTTTCAAGCAGCATGATGCAGGGTTTCTCTGGGGTCTCCCTAGCGGCATCATACTGTGGCAGATATGTGTGTGTGCTGTGTGTGTGCAGTGTGTGTGCAGTCACACGCACATGTATTACAGTCCTGCTTTATGAGTGCTACCATGTACACACACAGGTTGACCATATTCCTAATACTCAGGCCTGCATCGCATCACAGGTGTGCGTGTGTGTGTGTGTGTGTGTGTGTGTGTGTGTGTGTGTGTGTGTAACAATGACACTGTATTTGAGCACATGTTTGTGACCTCCTGAAACAGGCCCCGGTGCTATGCTGGCCTAGCAGAGAACTCAGGGCCTTGCCCAGCTGGCACAGACAGATTCCCAGCCTCTGTCCCCACCTCCACCTCCCTTACCTTCAGCCCCAGCTGCCTTCTGCTCAAAGGCTTTGCACAGACGCTCAAGTACCACGCTGTCACTGGAGCCTTCTACCCGGACTTCTTCATCTAAGACCCAGAAAAGGCCCCCAGCTTCCTCGGCACCTCTTCCTGCTGGTAAGTGGACCTGCTGGGAGACCCATGTGCACTGAGAGTCAGGTCTGGACATCTCTCCCAGCCCTCAGGACTAAGCATGCCTCATGGGACCCAAGAACATGTTCAGCCTTTACTTAACTCTCAGTAATGAGGCCGAGCTCTGTCTGCAAGGGGTTTAAATCCCCCCTGCCTCCATCTTTACCTCCAGTATGACCTTGGCCAACCTACTGTTCCCTCTGAGACTCATTTCTGAATGTGTAAAATGGAGCCTGGAAAGGCCTTCCCCAGAGGGTTGCCTTGGGGATTTAAGAAGGGTGTGTCTGCTTGTAATTCCTACACACACACACACACACACACACACACACACACACACACACACACAGAGCTGGGGACCGTGCACAGCCAGCCTGACACTTCACTCTCTCTCAGAAGTCTTACAGCGAGATCTCAGGGAATAACTTTAAAGAGACAAGCACTCAAGGAAATATTTTAGAGAACATGCACTTGATTCCATAGCAGACATGGAATTTTAAAGCTCGCCATAGCAACCTTCCAGGAAACCTACAGGTTTGCCTATTGGTACATGAGAGAGGCCTGGTGAGGTTTGAGCTGGCACAAGGAAACAATGGGCTGAGTAGTGATGGGGGCATGGGGCGTGGCAACATCAGCCAGCCCCAGAGTTATTGATACCCCGGGCTGCCCAGCACTTGGGGCACTCGGCGCTAAGGCAAGGCTCTGTGGCCTTTCTGTCTCCAAGGCCTGGAGAAGGCCAGGGACACATCCGAGGTCCCATGGTGAGTACCAGGAGCGAAGCCTAGAGGACCCTCGGCCGTCATCACTGGGATGAAGATGGACATCCTCAGGAGAGGCCCTCAAGTGCAGGGCCTCTGAGCACTGCACTCTCCCCGCTGACCCTTCCAGACAGATGGACAGGAAAGCCTATAGTGACAGCAGCTCCACACTTTCTAACAAAGGCTTGGCCTACAGCCACTCCCTAGGACTTTGGAAATCACTGCCTGTGATTTCACATGGACAGTGGTGGTACACTGTGACCAGGGGGAGCCGTGGCAACCGTCCTTGAGCAGCAGGAGACAGGACCAAGTACAGCATGCCAGTGGCAGAAGACGGGCCAAAGGGCCACTGACAGGGCACACTCCGTGACAACTGCTCCCGATGAAGTTATACCCACTCAGAGAAACACACTGCACCCACTTTGGAGAAGGGGAAACTGAGACTGAGAGAAATTAAAAGATGGTCTTGAAGTCATCAGGACTGAACCCATGCCCAGCCTGCTCTACAGCCTAAGAACTCTCACACCAAAAAGAAAAGGGAAAAAAACACAAAAATAAAAAGTATGGGTCATAGGTCAAAGGTCTGCAGCAAGGGTGAACTGGGAATGAGGATGATGTCAGTGAGGCATCTCCCATAGAAGCCTGTCTGCCTCCAAGGTCATCCCTCCCCCGAGTCTGCAGCCAGCATCTCCAGCTGACTTTCCTATGGCTCCACCTAGGAGCCACTAGCAACCCCAACACGAGGCTCTGATCAGGCCCACACATATCTGTCCCAAAGCACTTCTTCAGGACAGAGCTGAGTGGCCGATCTTAGGCCCAGGGGAGTTTCCAGGTCCACGCCAGTCAGTGTCTTAACCATCCCTAGGGAATCCAGGTGCAGAGAGCTTGGCGAATGGGCATCTCAAAGCCTTACATAGGCTGCGGTTTGATGTTGGAGAGCCTGGGTCCTTCCTTACCTGGGAGGGGTTCTGATCCACAACAGCCACCGTAGTTCCTGGGGAGGGCTCTAGGAGGTCAAAGGGCACGGAAATGCCTTCCTGAAATCCAAAGGACATAAACATTAGCTCCTGCTGTAAGCTCAGTCAAAGGGGGAAGGTTCCATCACTATTTGGCCATTTTTTTTTCAAAGTTAGTTTAAAAGTTGTGAAATATTCGTAACAGGAACTTTGCCCCTCTCGCCACTTAGAGTTTGCCCCTCTGGCATTGGTGGCATTCACAGCAGTGTGCAACCATCCCAGTTTCGTCCTCAAGAGCTGTTTAAAATCAACACCATGCAGGTTAGCAATAACAGGTTTTAATGCGCGCCGACAGTTTCACCTTGTGGAATGAAAAGGGCCCACTGCACGGCTCCCACTCTTCCCACGTGCCAAAACTGTGGACGACCCGACAGACCTTCCTGCCCTGTAACTTTGCACTCAGCACCTCGCCTAGGAAGTGTCACACGGTACATGTCCTTTGGCAACTGGCTCGTGTCACTCAGCAGAACATCCTCAAGGTTTGTCCATGCCATAACACACACCAGAATTAACTTCCTAAAGACTGGGTGATATCCCTTAGAACCTGTCGGCCATGTTTTCTTGATCTCGTCCAGTGTTGGACACTCGGGTGACCTAGCCCTCTGTCTACAGTGCCTAGTGGTACTGTGAACGTTGGTGTGGAAACATCTCGACAAAAATGTTTGGGCTGTGTACCCAGGAGTGAACCACACGCCCCAGAGCCACCCCCAGATGGAAGTGCCACCCGAGTGAGTAATGACACAAGGGTCTCTCATGCCATGTCTTCAAGGCAATTTATTCTATAGATATACCATCCCGGTGGTATCAGATATAGGCATACCACTCTCAATTTTCCATGTGCTGAGATCAAGGATTAGAGAAGGTGAGTAAGTTATCTAAGGCCACACAGCCAATCAGAGTTAGAGCCAGACTCTCCCACTCATACTTCTCCTTTCCTGTCTGATCCATGTTGGCTCCACACAAAGGACTGGCTGTGATTCGAGTGCCTGTTATCCTATAGAGAGCAAGATGGATGCTTCTATGGCTTGCCCTGAGCAGCTGGGGTCCTGACCCCATCCTCACCTGGGTGGCGGACACACACTTCGGCTACCTGGACACGGTGCCTTTGCTTTTTACTCAGGGTTTGTGCATTCCTCTATGCTGACGGTTTGAGTGTGCCCCAGCTGATGGCCAGCATGGGAGATGAAGAAAGGGGCCTTTCAGAGGCCTTATGTGGGCCTGACTCACATGTAAACAGCTTATGGAAAGCCCCACAGAAGGGGCGTGGCCAGGAACATGCACCTTCTACCCCATTAAAAATGGCTACTTGCCCTCCAGAGGGGCATTCAGCCCTGTGTCTGCCCACAGCGGCAGCTCCTGGGAGCCGACCGTGCCAAGGCAGATGGGGAGGAAGGCAGAGCTGGAGCTAGATGCTCTGTAGGTGACTCAGGCCACTTGGGGTGGATCCTCACTCCACCTGTCTGGCCTCACGCCCGGGCACAGGCCTGGAGGCCCCAGCGCAGCTGACACATACCTCTTGGTATCGCTCCAGCGTAGAGACAAAGGTCCTGTGGTAGAACAGCAGCTGCAGACGCTCCTGGGCATAATTATGACACAGCTCCTCGAAGGTGGCCGCCCGCTCCTTGCCCTGGTGCCGAGGATTCTGAAAGCCTGGAGAGTCAACCACCATGATGGAAGCCATAGACAGGTGGTGGGAGGAGAAAGATCTGGGGAGAGAGGAGAAAGGCCCCGAGCTAACACGGAGCCTGCTGGTTCAAGCCTCCCCTGCAGCAGAGGTGAAGAAACTGAGGCAGCATTCTAGGTGAATTTAGAGGTCTGGCTTCATATCCCAGCTCATCATTTATAGGCTGTGTGGCCTCCAGGCAACTTACTTAACCTCTCTGAGCATGACCTCCCCCAGCTGTTAAATGATGACAGGCGTGAGCCGGCCAACAGTAAAGGAAGTAGGGTTTAAATGCCAGTGCCCTCCCATGATTTGAGGACACAGCAAGCTTCCAACAGACCTCTGCATCAGGCCCCAAGTCAAAAGCCTCCCAATAATTCTCTCTTTCCCTGAGGCACACTGCAGCTGAGAAACCATTTTGTGTCTGTTATCTTTTTATTATTATTATTATTATTATTATTATTATTATTATTATTATTTTAAGTTATCATCCCTTTGGAGTTTTAAATGCTTCTTTCTGTCAAGGGTGAACAGCCTGGACAGCTTGAATCAAAAGATGGGATGGAAACCTTCTGAAGGAATCCCCTCTAGGGCTGCCATCCCACTCTGCAATGGAGGGGCTGTGTGTCTCCGGGGAGCTGCCTGACCTCTCTGATGATCAGCTGTGGAATGATTAAAGGTAGGGGCTAGCCCCAAAGGCTTCTGGGAGAATGGGACTTTACCCCACACCCATTGCTGTGACCATGTAACTTGCCCTGTGGTTGGTGCTCAGAAAAATTCCTCAGCTCCCTTCATTGCCAGTAACATCTACACTCAGATCTGGAGAGCAGGCTTTGAACCTCAGTTCTCACTTCCCTTTGTGAATATTTCTCTATCTATAAAACTGGGTCAAGCGGGGAAACCACTGCAGAGACATGATGAGAGGAGGATGAGGTATGGGGGCCAGGCACCTGCTAGACCCCATAACTGGCCTAGTGACCCTCCTTCTCATCAAAGCCTGTACTGTGGTGTTGCCGGCCTGCCATGGCCAGGAGAGGCAGCCTCTCCACCTCAGTTCACTCCCAACTCCAAGGCCAGCCCTCCCTTCCTCTAAGCACAATGATCCCTTGGTTTCTAGATAAGGCATGTGCCTCCGATGGATGGTAATTACTCAGACAGCGATAGAGGGAGTTGATTCCAAGGCCCTGGTGACTGGAGATCCCGGCTCGGTTGCTACGCAGCGGCTCATCCCTTAACAGGATTCAGAAGCCTAATTATGCTGTGCGCTCTTGCAGAGAAAGAGGGCCCCCTCCCTGTGTCTCCCAAGGCCACACTGGAGCCACCCAATGGGCTGCTGAGGAGGGCTGGGCTAAGAGAAGCCCAACACATGCCCTGGACTGCCCACCCGACAGGCCACTCCGCCTTTCTGTCCAATCTGTCCCCGAACCCAGCAGGAGAAGTCAGATAAATAAATGACAAGGGCAGTGTGGGAGGGGTAGCATCTTGCTGGCTCTGCCTCCACATCTCATTCTCTTTCACCTGCACACTGGCGTGGTGTGAGCCATCAATAACACAAAGCAACTGCCCCCAAAGCCATAACTTTTATTGGTGTGTGTGTGTGTGTGTGTGTGTGTGTGTATGCATGATGTGTGTTTTGTGTCTAGAGACCAGAGTCTCACATTTTCCATCTTCTGCCACTGCCCCTCTTTCTGTTTTTTGAGGCAGGGTTTCTCACTAAACCCAGAGCTCGGCGCTTTGGCTCGCCCAATCATCTGCCCATCTCCAGCTCCTTGGTGCTGGTATTGCTGATGTGCCCCTCCATGCCTGGCTTTTCTGGGAGAATGAACTTTCTGGGCTCTGAACTTTGTCTCTTTGGCTTGAGAGGGAGAATTTTGCCCAGTAAGCTGTGCCCCAGCCCCTGCTGTTGGAACTTTCACCATCAGAAGCTTATTTCAATGTACTGCTTGCTTCTTCTAATCTCCCAGTAAGCCGGGAGGACATTGGCACTTTAAGGTTGTGGAGACCACAGAGGAAAATGGGCTTGGTGAAGTCACACAACCGAAGGTGGTAGAATTGAAGCTCTGTTCTGCCTGTCTTAGAAGCTCTCCCTCTGTTCAAAATATCCCACTCTGCAAAATGGCCGTTGTTTGTGCACAGTGAGTGCTGTAAGGGGCCTGGGCTGAGCCTGACAAGAGCACTGTTACCTGTTGATGAGGGAGACCACAGCCACGAACAGCTCTTGGTACAGGCCGGAAGCCATCCCTTCCACACACTCCACACCCGTCATCTTGAGCCCTAGGATGGGGAGAGAGAAATCAGTATCCAGAGATCATGACCTCTCCCCAGGTCAAGGGCATCGATATGGAGTGACCAGGGTCACGGTTTTAGGACAAGGTGCAAACATCCATGGCCCTCATTATTGTAACCTATGTCTCCTTTAAGAGGCTGGGAGAAACAAGGCAGTCTGGGTCCACAAAGTCCTGCGATCCTCTGAACTGGCCAGGATCACCTTGTTATCCAGGCAGAGCAGATAGATGGTGAGATAATATGACTCCGCCAGTGCTGAGGGACAAGCCAGGAGCAGGACAGTGGGGGACAGCAGTGGTCTTCCCTCAGTGCTATGGGATGGGAAAGCTCAGCAGGCCTCAGGCTTGGCTGAATGCAGGGGCTCTAGGGCAGTCCATGAAAGCATCTGGCCTTGATGCTGCACCGTGAAGAAAGGCCAGTCACAGCTCCTGACCTTCCACCCAGTTCCCGGCACAGAATTAGAATCCCTTTCCCCTCAAGAAAAGCACTTCTGCTTGGACGTTCTAGACAGCCTTCCCACAGCCGCTCCCAAGCATTTCCCATCCCTCCTTTATCTCTATCCCCACCCTGGGCTGTTGCTAGGCAACCGACGGCCTCCCAGCATTGATCTGAGGCACACAGGCCCCTTGTCTCCTTAATGTCTATCTCTGAGACCTTTGCTGGACAGACCAACTCGGACTCAAGAAGTGCTGTGTCTGTCCGCCTGCCTGTATGTCAGGTGTGCATTCTTTTCATGCATGTGGCATGTATCCACAGGTGGGCACGGTCCCCCACGGTGGCTCAGGCCCAATCCAAGAGGCCATCCTATGGCTTTTTGTGTCACCTCAGCATCTACCCTAGACCCAGCATCTGCTACCCCCACCCCACTTCCACCACCGTGTTTCTGGTTCAGCAGCGTCCTCCCCTCTCCAGTGACTCTGTGTGTGTGTGTGTGTGTGTGTGTATGTGTGTGTGTGTGTCTGTATGTATGGGTCTAGACCAGAGGCTGAGCCCAGAACTTGCTCAGTGTGCCCCACGGGGCTTCTTTCTCAGTGTTGACATGCACTGCTCAGCCTAGCTTTTGGGTGGCCTCTAAGGATCCAAATGCAGGTCCCCGAGCTTGCATGTCAGGGACCCTCCGCACTGAGTCACGTCCCGGCCCTCACCTATGATTTCCACAGACTCTCTTCCTAGTCACTGCTTGGCCTCCCAGCTGAGATTTCCAGACCCTCCCCGTTAAGACAGTCGTTGCAAACTTTGTGTGCTCATCGGCACCTCTCCCCCACATCCCTCTCAGTCCCAGACACACAAGGCTTGTTCTCATCCCTCACACGGGGACGCCTGCCTCCCCCGCCTGTCAGGATCACCACAAAGACAAGCCGCAATGGAAACACATCGGCCCTTCGGTTACCAGCCAGAGTGAACTGTTTGACCATAAGCACCAGACAGGGAGGAGCCATTTCCTTTTCCCCCAGCTGGCATTCCCTAGCCCTCACACACGTGCACAGAGCAACTCTCAAAAGTCTTAATGGACATGTGAAAACACGGGAGAGCATGGGGTGCAGCTCCTAGTGCCACCACAGCAAGGTGCCGGGCACACAGAGGGCAGCCCTGAGGACATGGTACCTGAGCAGGCTTCCCTGTCCTCCAGGCCCTGGTGCTGAGGCCCCGACGTCATCTGCTGGATGATCTGCCGTAGGTGGTGCTTGAAGGTGGCGGTATTCAGCTCCTCATAATCACAGCCCAGGACCTCGGCGGCATGGTTGGCCCACTCAAACCGCATGAACTGCTTCCGGCCCACTGCACAGAGGATGAGGAAGGGGTGCGGGGTGAGGTGCCAGGCACGGGATGGCCGCATGCCCAAGAACACCTCAGGGAGCCGTGCCACCTTCCCACCTATTTTATGGTTTTCTTTTAAGCCATTAAAGATAGCATAGGGAAGCACCCTAAAAGGAGAATAGGGTAGAATGAGGGTATGTTCACACATGTAATTAGTTATGTGCATACCTGCTACCCTTTGACCCCGGCCTGCCCACTCAACCATGCAGCCACCTACCCAGGTACCTGGCCACACAGCCAACCATCCGACCAACCACCTGCACGTGCAGGACACGTCTGCTGAGCACCTCTGCTGTCAGAGCAAGAGATGCAGCTTACAGACCAGGGAGGGAGGGAGGCAGGAAGCCAGCAGGCAGAGAGGTGAGTGAGGAAACTTCAGGTGGAGAGCATTGAAAGGAGAAACCAAACCAGAGAAAGAGTGATGCAGGTTCTGCTAGGGTCTGCTGCTCAGAGGGACCCTGGGCAGATGTGACAGTGGGCCCGGGCTGCAACCACTAAGGATGAGGAGTCCATACAAAGTCCCTGAGGCAGGATGAGCACCGTCTGTCAAAGACAACCAGCCTGGCTGGAGCACAACAGGGAGGAGAGCAGAAAAGTGACGTCATCAGAGAAACACCGGGAAGCCGTGCTGGTGAATGGGGGGGGGGGGGGGGCGGCATTTAAAACACTTCTGGTTTCATGTAGCAAAGCAAGTGCTCGAAAGTAAAAGGTTTGGTTAAGAGTGGATGAGGAGCCAGGTGTGGTGGCTCATGCCTGTAATCCCAGCATTCAGGAGGCAGAGGCAGGCAGAGCTCTGTGAGTTCAAGGCCAGACTGTCTACAAATAGAGTCCAGGTCAACCAGGGCTACAAGAGAAACCCTGCCTCAAAACAAGCAAATAAACAAAATGGGTGAGAAACCATTGCACGAGATGCTGGGACATCATTTCTAAAGCGCTGTTACAATGAGAAAATGGGGAGGAGACGGGGAGATGGCTCAGCCTGGCAGGTGCTCACCACCAAACCTGAAAGACCTGAGTTCAATCCCCAGGATCCACACGGCAGAATGAGAGGGCTAACTCCTGCAGGTTGCCTGTGCGAGCCCCACAAAGAAATAGATGTCTTGAAATTATTTTAAATCACATGACAAACCGGAACACAGTCAGACAGAAATCATGACGGGCTGAGTGGACTGGTTTTGTGACCTAAATACAAATAACTGACTAATTAAAAAAATCACAATTGCTCCATCCAAGTGTTCTCTGTCTGCAGTCTTCTGGAAAACGTGTTTCTTTCTCTAAAACACAAACCACCGCTGCCTGCGGGCATTCCTCTGTCCCCCACGTGACTGCCAGAGCCCAGGGGGCCAGGCAGACAACCCAGCAATCAGTCTCACGGTGAAATTGGAACCCTGGGAGAGATTCTGCCTGAGACATTAACCAGCGCTACCCAGGGAGGACAGCACATGGTGGCTGCTTGCTGGGTGAGCCCGTGTGCCAGCTCCACAGGGGTGCTCACCCGGAGTCAGCAACGAAGCCGAGGCTCAGGGAGTCAATGAAAACAGATGGCATTGCTGATGAGGGTGGTGATGTGGGGTGTGGTTAGGATGGTGAGCGATGGTGATGGTGGTGGTGACAGTGATGGTGAGTGATGGTGATGATGGTGACAGGGATGGTGATGATGGTAAGTTTTGGTGATGGTGACAGTGATGGTGAGCGATGGTGATGATGGTGACAGTAATGGTAAGTGATGGTGATGAGGTGATGGTGTCAACAATAAGGGTCGTGACAGTAGTGGTTAAAGCTTACTGACCTTGCCTGGTTGACCATGCTACATGTTTAGTTCACCTTGTCCGGACCTGGGGGTCTAAATGAAGAGCCCCGTCCATTGTTTATCCCCACTATTAAATTTTCTTGAGGATCCTAGCACTACTATCATGTGTGCTTGTTGTTGATGATATTTTTGAGACAAGGTCTCACAATTCAGCCCAGGCCGGCTGGAGCTCACTGCACAGTTTAACTCTCAGCACCCCACCTTCCCCTCTGGGGGGCTGGCACTATGGACGTGGATGGTCACTGTCCCTTAAGATGAAAAAAAAGATTCAGAGAATCACCAGACAACAGACAGCTGCCTGTCCATCAAGTGTCACCTTGAAGAAACCTACCACATTAGGACTCAGATCCACACCCCCCCAACAGGGACTCAGTCGTCTCTTAGGTGAGCACATCGTTAGTTCTCTGTCTCAAAGGAGAACCACTGTCAGCTGTCACAGAGAAAGCAGAAATAAACACAACACAGGCGCCAGCGGGCCATTAGCCTCTAATTAGATCCCTTACCTCCCAGGCTAAAACCGCTCTCTCTTTGTTAGAGAGCTGAGCAGGCACTAGAGAGAAGCTGAACGGCCGCCAGGCCTGTTATCCCTTGGTGGGGCTTCCTTCTTCCTGCTCAAGGGGTAGTTGGTGGTGTGAACACACCAAGAGGAGGTGACTTCCTCATTGGTGTCCCCCTCCCCCTCCCCCGTACCACGTGCGTCTGTGCTGGAGTCTCTGCCCTTCTGTGCCCCCGCAGCTACCTGCCCAGTCTCAAGGGGCTGGTGAAGCTGGGGAGCGAGTTGGCAGTGAGGTTCTGGGAGGAGAAACTGGCGATCTGCTGGGCACTCTGTGGCTCCTCCTGACCTATGCGGGAGGAAGGAAGGAGGACATGCCAGGTTCTGCTGAGGGGCCTCCAGCTAGCGAAACCAAAGTAGCCTGTGGGGGATGGGGGTGTCCTTGGCCAGTAGCTTGAGTGCTGAACCCAAACTTGACTCCTCTGCCTTTGCTCTGACTGGGGCAACAGCCCTAGGCGTCCCAGAAAGGCCAGGGACTCAGAAGTGCCATCCGACGGGGAGAGAGAAGGTACTGGGTCATATCACCAAGAGGAGACAGCATCAGATTCCAATTTCTGCCACTGCCATTCCCAGATGACCGCTACTCCGGCAGCTGCACAGTTACCGTGATCCGTGAAAGACCACAGGAGCCCCAAGATCCTTCTAGAAGGGCGCAAGGACTGGGTGGAGATGACCAGAATGCCTAGAGCACGGCCACTGCATCTCCACCTGCAAACTCCAGGGGGCGCACTTTGCCGGGTCCCGGGCAGTGCAGGGCGCTCCCTGCCAGTCTATCAGCTCCTTCAGGAAATGGTTGGGTACCAGGGAGAATGCTAGGGCTGGGGATGAGCATCCCCTCTGGGCATCCTTGGCTGACTAAGCCTACTTCTCTACTGAAAGGAGGTTGTGTGTTATCCCAGTGTCCACTACCAACCCCTCCAAAGCCAGGGACATTGTACTCCCCAGAAGGTTGCAGGGGACAGGGGTTCCCCAGCGGCTGGAGTATCTCTTCCTCCCTCAGTTAACAGTAATGACAGCCACTGACACCCGAGTAGGGCTTACATGCCAGGGCCACTGCTGGGCCTCACCTTGTCCACGCTCACACAACCCTCCAGGAGCACGCACAGATGGAAACAGGCTACCACAACGCATGGCCAAGTTTCCCCTCCAAAGTGCTACAGGAAGTGGCCAGGAGCCTGCCCGCCCTGTGCAGCAGCTCCTCAGCTGTTCTGCCTTCCACAGATGAGCAGAGAACGGAGGGCGCAACCATGTTAGGCCATCCACCGAGGAATGAGTCAGGGAGTGGATGAGCTGTAAGGCTGATGGCCAGCCCTGGCCACTCTGTCCTTGCTTCTCCCTCCCAAGTCCTGGGAAAGAGAATGTAGGAGCACCCGTCTGCCCCCGAGGAGCCAGCCATCTGGACCATCAGCCCACCACCAGGTCTGCAGCAAGCTGAGATAAAAGCTGAAGAGAAAAGCAAAGGGAGCCTGACGGAGGGATGGGAAGGGGCTGTCAGAGAGGGCAGAACTCCTGACTGACAGGGAACAGGGTGGGTCTTCCCCTGCCCCAGGTTGCAGGGGGGTTGACCATACATTCCCGATTCTCTTCTCACTGGCCACCAGAGCGCCACAGGCTGTATCTGACATAGCCCCACTGCACGCTGGAGCACCAGCCATTTCCTGGGTTTCTGGTGAGAAACAAGCCTCTCCCATGGCAGGATTCAGGCGCCCCCACCCCCACCCTTGCTCCCCAGATCACAGTGCCGCCCCTCCTGGTTCCCTCTAGGCTCATGTCGCATATTGTCCCTGGACACTTACCTCAGCATCTTCACCCCACCAAGGTCCCAAGCCAAGGTGGCCCTGGAGAGGCCACCACCCATGTTCAGAAACCAACGGCTAACTGTTTTCCCTTCAAATGATGGAGCCCAAGGAAAGACTCCAGCGGGGAAGCCAACCTCTCAGCCAGCTGCCATCTCTCTTGCTGCCATCTTGTTTATACCCCAGAGGCTACCTGCACATCTGAGTGAGGCCAGGCTCAAAGCATCAGCCACTTAGGCAGGGCAGGGCTGACTTGAGGGTCAGTGGCAGCAGGTGTGGAACAGGGCAGGATGGCCTCAGGGTTGGGTTTCAGTTTCTCCAGTTTCAGTAGAAGGAAAAGTGACTCCTAGGGCTGCAGTCACAGCCAGGTCCATAAAGTGAGGGCCTGAGTTCAGGTCCCCAGCACCATGACAGAAGTGTATTATCAGCCGGCGAATAACATAAAATCCCAGCACGGAAGAGGTGGAGACCAAAGCCCTGGCCAGCCTGTCTAACCAAACAGGAATGCGTCAGGTTCAATGAGAGACATTGTTTCAAAAAAAAATAAGGTGGAGAGAGCTTGGGGGAAGCAGCCGGAAGTCACTCTGGCCTCCTAGGTCGTGACAGCCGTATATACACAGAGGAAAATGATCCCCGTACAGTATCCATGTCACAGCCCAGCTAAGTGTGGTCTCCGAGGGACTTCTCAGAGCCTGCAGCGATTATCTAGGTCCCATCAAACACTGGCCCAGGAAACTCTGGCTCAGCTGAAAGAGCCCCCACGCTTATTCTGTCTATAGAACTACCCGGCATGCAAAGCTTTCAATAGAGAGGACAAAGGGGAAATCGCAGAGAGAAAAGGAAGGTGCGAGGGTAGGTCCTGAGGCTGTAGCCTGTGACTCAAATGCACCTGCAGAGGCAAGGTTTGAAATGGGGAGGGGCAGGGCAGGAGGGAGAGAGCACTCGTACAAGCGCACAAGCACACAAGCGCACAGCTATTGTCTCTGCTCATTGCGGGTTCAATCGCTATCAATTACTGTGACCTCCTGCATTTATTAATAACTGCGTTATTTCTCCTTCCAACAATAGCTGAGCTGTTCCTGAATTACTCAACATTATGGGACTTATTTATAATGCCAGAGCATCTGGCTCCTACTGCCTCACACAGAGATTCATAATTCTGAAGCCTGGGAAGACGGAGGCCACCTGCAGAGACTAGATAAGCCAAAAGGGCTGCGGCCGCTTTAAGAAGAACAGGCGTCAGTCCTCAGAGGCTAAGTGGCCGGGTCAAATCCCACCTCCACCCCTTGGCATATCTGGGCAAAGAAGCATCTAGAAACTGGTGACTGGTAGGAATAGACATCACCCCTTAGGGCTGTGTGTAGAGCTTGCACATCTTGGTGTTCTGGGTGGTGACATTCCTGTGGACACCCAGATGGGGTAACTTCAGACTGACCCCAGCAGGCTTGCTTTGGAGCAGGGTTTCCTAGAGTCTCCAGTGTGCCCTGTGCACTGAGAATCCACAAGAGAAAGAGGAATAGTCCTTGGGGAGCTCTCTAAAACTAACACAACCAAAACTTCAGCGGGCAGCGGCTGACAGGGACTCCTCTTGATGTTGGGATACTATGGGAAGAGCCAGAGGCCAGAGGTCCTAAGACAGTTACGGCATGGCTGTGAAATCTCAAGCAAGAGATGTCCCCTTTCGAGGCGTTGGTGTTTCTATCTGTAGAATGGGTTGGCTGCTTTCCCATTGGGCACTGAAGAGTGAAGTTAGACGCATGATATGAAGCCAGCTACACAGAGGAACAGGCCATGGAGGAGAATGCACAGGGAGTCACACAAGGTGACAGCAGGACCAACAGCCCAGCCAGAGGGACCAACAGCAGATCCACGAGCGACTGGCCCAAGGCCGCTCAGCTAGGAAAGCAGACTCCGGGAGGGACTCGGATATCGCTGGGCCCAGGCTAGCAGCCTTCAGCAGGCTCATGCTCTTTCAGCAGCAGGACCACACGGGTCACACAGCACATCCTTTGAACCTACTTAATCACCACCATCGTTGTTATTAAGCATTATCATAAACATTGTCGCCATCGGCATCACCGTGACCATCATCACCACCATCATCGCCACATCTCAGCCATTGCCACCACAGCACCATCATCAGCCCCACCCTGTGTGGGAGCCAAGCCGTGTAGGTGGCACTGAGCACCCGGCGACCACTGAAGGACACCAGCCTCCACCGTTATTCAGAGAAACAGAGGCTTGAAGTGGCGGGCCTTCCACGACACTCTGGGCCCCAGAGCCTGTGGTGCAGCCTCCACACCCACCCTGCCGGGGAGCTCTGCCTTCCAGCCCCAGCCACTTCAGGGAGTTCATTTTTCAGAAACTTCTAATTGTTTCCATCCCAGAACAGCCATCCCGGCTTAATGAATGAATTCAATATGCTCAGAAAATGCAGAATAAATCCTCGCCTGTGGCCCAGAATAGGCCTGCTGTACAGCTGCTGGGCCAGGAGCCAAGTCACCAGCTGGGGCAGGGTGGACAGGCTCAGATCTGGCCTTGAGAAGCACACGGGAAGAGGGGACAGGAAGGGGCTGGGCCTCGGGAGCACTGGGCCCAAGGATGGGTCGATGGACTCTCCCTGATGCCCAGTCACATGCCAGCCCACAGCTGTCCATCTACCGCGCCAGGGCAGGGCTTCAGGTGGGAAGTCAGACTCCAGGCGTCACATGCAGAGCGAGAGAAAGAGCAGCTGTACAGACCCTGGACACCACAACCCCCGAGCCCAGAGCCACTTCCCTAACTGCGTCTGTTCTGCAGGTTTAGCTGTGTGTTGGAACCCCTGGGCCAACCTGAGAGCTGTTGCCAGCCTGGAACACCCCCCACACACACACACACACATACATACACCCGGCCCCAGCACTGTCACTGTACTTGCCGCAGGCAAACCACGTGGTGTACAAATGCTGAAGGTGCTGTCCCAGGGCATCTGGGGCCTGACATTCTATAGACACAGAGGAGTAGGAAAGAAGGGAGAGAGGGGCACTGGGGAGATGGTGCAGTGGAAAAAACAGCACGTGCTGCTCTTGCACAGGACCTGGGCGAGGTTCCCAGCACCCACACGAAGGCTCACCCCCACCCGTAACTCCAGTTCCAGAGTATCCAACACCCTCTTCTGGTTCCCAGAGTCTCCAGGCACGAATGAGGGAAAACACCCAAACACATAAAATAATAAGCCTAAAAATCAGTAGAAGAAGGGAGAGAGAGAGAAAGGGGGCGTGAAGGGGAGGACGGGAATTCTGGTCACTTTCTGTGGATGTGACAAGTGTCATGACCGAAAGCCACTCAGGGGAGAAAGGGGCACTGCTCAAGTCACCCACTGTCTCCCCTGAGGGCAGCGGGGGTGCAGGTGTGAAGAGGTGTTGCTGGTTGGTGCCGAATCCTTTCAAGTGTCTCTGGTTTTCATAGACATGAAGTGTGAGTAGAACCACAGCTGTGAGACAGCAGGGAGAGAGAGACAGAAACCGAGAGACAAGAGACCAGAGCAAGGAAGGCACTGCCTTTCTTCCATGCTCAGGACATCCTCAGCCTAGAGCGTGTCCACCCACCTCCTCCACCCCCGACTGGACTGCCTCTGTTGCTGTCCAGCAGAATATGGGGTGCTGGGCCCTGTCCAGAAGAAGATGGGGTTCTGGGCCCTTGTCTTTAGTGAAACTGTGCAGCAAACCTCTCGACGCCCTGCATCGCAGCCCCATTTATTCAGGGGCTGGCATCTTTATGTTGGTGATGGGGAGGTGGCAGTGGCCTTGTTCCTCACTTCTTTCCCACCACCAGCCTCTCCTGGGCTTATATATGGTCTGACTGTGCCATATATTAGGCAATGGGTCAGTGTCAAGCAGCCTGGTGAATTTAATGAAGGGCACATAAATTAAACATACTACCAGCCTTCACAAAGAGGCCAAGCCATATAAGCTGCAGACAGAAGCACCCCCACCCTGGCTGCCAGGCTGGATTCTGGTTGCCATGGTCCTCTCTGTACAGTGATGAGGGTCAGCAGGCACAGTGGCACCCAGCTCCACTTTCTGTGGAGATTGATGAGGCCACAGGGATTGGGAGGGTTGATGATAGTCCCAAGTTCCCTCACCAGGAAGGACTTCCTATTGATGAGGTCATATCGGTACTAAGGGGACCTGGGGGGCTGTGAATGGACAGATTAAAGGGGTCAGTCTCACAGGCATGCTGGCGTGGGCATCGCTGTCACATTTTACAGAGGACAATACCGAGTCCCCAAGTTGCCGCAGTCAGGAAGCCAGACTGGTCCGGGAACACACACACCCTCAGCTTAGAGAGTCGCCTTCTGTTCTGCTCAGCTCAGCCTCCCAAACAGAGTGTTGCTGGGGATGTCAGAGGATTGGATGGAACCAAGGAAGGACTCCTACAAATGAGGGGGGTCTCTAAGCACCCAGAATGCAGCTTGGGATGAACACAGCCAGGCAGACCCAAGAGTTCAACATCTCGGAATGACTTTGGGCTTCCGTACCACAGAACATCTCTGAGCTTTGGTATCTCAAGCCACAGGGACCCCTGCTCTGCTCTGCTCTGTCTATCATCTCTGAAAACAAAAAGGTTCAAAGCATGTAAAATTGCTCACCCATCCCAGCTTAGCTGGAGGGAGGGAGTGGTCAGATTCTGGGATGACTTCATTCATGGCAATGATTTTGTGCAAAGAGCCCCGCCTTGGGTTTTAGGTTCATGCAACCAGAGGGCCCAAGATGGAGGAATGGAGGCCAGTTTGTGCTCTAGGAGCAAATAGATTGTCCCCTTGAGAAGTGTCCTTGGGAGGCATGAGAAGACCCTGGCTGGCTTCCATCCCCTCAGCAGGAGCTGGAAAGTGTGGAGTGGGACATCCTGAAGCCACCAGATAAACTTTACAAAGCTGACACTTACGCTACGCCTGAGAAACCAGCAGGACCCAGTAAGCCATACCCCAGACACATGCTGCATCTCTATTCCATGTCAGACAAAGAAACCAAGTCTCAGATAGCCCAGGCTCTGCCTGGGGCAGAGGCCACAGTGGCAATATAGCTACACTGGTATCCAGGGACACTGCTGGGACCTGCTTGAAAAGCCAGACCTTGAAGCTTTTAGCCAACAGAACAAGACAAAGTACATCTCAGAAGAGCACCATAGTCTCCATCAATGTCATCACAAACCTGAGCTTGGAGACTGGAAGCCTCTAGGACATAGGACACCCAAGCAGCCCACATGGAGAGACCTCAGGCTGTGAGCACAATGGAGCGACCCAGTCCAGGCAACTCAGCCTGGGTCATTTCTATCCGCCACCTATAGAAAGCAGCCGCATGGGAGCCTCCTGCCAGGAACCCCAGGGTGGCCATTTGCGGTTATGAGTGCCCCAACGCTTGGGATATAATGAACCGTGATTAAGACCAAGAGCCTGGGGCTGGCTCTCAGAGAGGTGTACCATGTACATGCTGGAGCCCTGGCTTGGAACTCTCAGAGCTTTGCTCACCAAAGGCATTTCACAGCTGAGCCACATGAAGCCCGCCAGCCTCAGTGCCACGGGACAGGATAGAGACCAAAGAAACAAGAGACTCCAGTTCTGGACATACGGGCCATGTGGCTGCTGTGCACCTCCTAACTGCGTAACAGACCCTCATCAGCACTCTGTCATGTGTGTCCATGTCCGTGTGTCTGTGCACCTGTGTACATGTTCGTGTGGAAGCTAGGTCGGCATTGGGCATTCTCCTCAGTCTGTCTCCATCTTGTTCTTGGGGTCAGATTCCTTCACAGAACCTGGAGGTCATCAAACCTACATCACTAGGCCGTCTGGCCGGCAAACCCCAGGGATCCTCCTGTTTCCATCTGCCACCGCCGGGGACACAAACGAGGGCCAGTGCCAGGCCTACGAAGATGGCAAGGATCCAAGCTCAGGTCCCATGCTTGCCTGGCAATTCCTTCACCAGGCGAGCCACCCCGCAGCCCCAGCCCATTTCACAGGAAGAAAACCGAGGCTCCGAGCCCCCAGCAGCCACCTCTGCACTCTTACCCAGTGCACAAAACCTCTCGGGTAAGAGCATCAGCACATGCTGTCACAGTCTGTCACTGCACAAACCCCCACACCCAGCCACGGAGACCCCACATCTTCCCACCCAGACCATGCTGGCTCCAAGTAGCAGAATCCCAGCTTCCAAAGCACAGGCAGGCACAGGCAGGATCCTTGATTAATGAAAATGAGCCTAATATATTTCAGAGCGATCTGTTATGACACAAAGCAGAGACGTTTACACACGACTGTGGATTTTTTAATAGCTGATTCTAGAACAACCCATTATGAAATCTTCCAAAGCAGAAAAATACAGTAAATCACGGGGCAGGGCTTCTGAGCAGACCGACGGTGGCTTTCCATAAAATAATGTAGAGGGTGGGAGGCAGAAGGAATTACTGCCATAATCATGAGTTAATAAAATATTTATAGGCATGGATTTCTCCCCTATCATCCTAGGCATGTCCGTGTGAGGGAAGCCCCTGAGGCTTATCAGAGGGGGTGCCCACCAGTCCCAGGAGGAGAGGGAGTTGGGCTGAGCCCCTCTTTACCAAAGCAGGCTGACTGCTGTCTGGCCCTGGGGTCTGCTTTCCAGTTGGAGGCAAAGAGCACGCCGGGTTGGCATGGGAAGATGAGACAGGTTGCCCACTGGACTGGTCCACAGCTGTGGCCACCTCCTCTGCCTTTTCCTCCTCGTCTTTCTCCTTTTCTTCTTCCTCCTCCATGTCTTCCTCACCTGCCTCCTCTTCATTATCATTATCTACTTCCTTCTCATCCACCTCCTCATCTTCCACTTCCTCCTCTTCATCATCATTCTCTCCTTCCTTCTCATCCACCTCATCCTCCTCGTCTTCCACACCCTCCTCTTCCTGCTAAATAGGTTCAAGACAGTAGGGAGCCTCCTCCAGACAGCCCTCCCCACTGAACGCAGCCTGGAGCTGTCAGTCAAAAAGTCCTAGTCTATCAGAGCCTATAGTTCATCATGTGACCAGTTCTAGCCTCTTCCCTCTCTCTAACTCCTGGGCATGGCCACATCCGCCATGTCTGCACTCAAGGCAAGACTGTCTGTGTTCACCCAGGGACTAGCATTTTTTAGAAGCTACAGAAAATGATGAGAACCCAGAAGGAAATGCACATGACGGCAGAAATGGGAATAAGGTGACATCACCCCGGGGATAAAGAGCCACAGAGTGGGCCGGGAAGGTCCTCCTTAGTGCCTCCATGAGGTGTGTCTGCATTTAGCCTGCTCTAGACTTCTGGCACCCAGCACCGAAAGAGGAGAGGTGGGACTTTGTTATTCATGTCATCAAGATGGCGGGCATTTGTCCCAGCAACACGGCAGTAGGAGAGACAGGAAACCACTGCAGCAGACTAAACAGCAGCATGTACCTAGTCAGCGCCTGTTGTACAGTGCTCACAGTGAGGGCAGGTACACCGGGGCACCGCCACCCAGCTGGCAGTCACAGACCATGAGGACAACTGGCAGAGCCCAGCATGAGTGGCGGGGACAGCGTCCATCCCATGGGCAAGCTCAGAGCCTAGGGCCGCTCTGGCCAGCAGAAGTCACCGGCAACCTAAGCCCTTCAAATCACACAGAAGCAGAGCCGGGGAGATGGCTCAGTGTGTGAAGTCCCTGCTGCACAAGCATGAGGCCCCGAGTTCAAGCACTACATGCATGCGCCAGAGGTAGAGGCCTGTGGCTAGCCTGGGGCTGCAGAGGCAGAGGCAGGAGGGTCCTGGGTGCATCAGCCAGTGAGAGAGCCTGTCTGAAAACCCAGGGAGGACCACACCCGGGGGATAGGTCCTAAGGTGTCCTTTGTCCTACACACAAGCACATGCACTCACATACACCCACACATGCTCGCACATACACACATACACACACACTGCACACAGAGATACACACGTGCACACATACATACACATACATACATACACACATACATACACATGCTACACACATAAACACACATGCATGCATATCACACACATTACACATACATACATGCACACACACTACACACAGACACACATACCACACACACACACACACACACACACACACACACACACACACAATTACAAACAATTCCAAATTCGTGTCCTCAGCCATGGGCTACATTTCAGGTCTCTGTGGCCCGATGTGCCTGGTGACCACTGCCACAGACAGCAGGGACTCCATCCGTGTGACAGGTCCGCACGGACAGCATGGGCTGGAAGGCCAGTGGGGAACCCTGAGATGGGCGTGTGACAGGTAGAGTCTGTCCCCACCCTGCTGGGAGAGAAGCCACACAAATGCCTGCTGCGCAGACAGCTGGCAGGAGGGCCCGTACCTTTGCACGCCCCTGCGGCACCCAGGTGGTAGATGGCCGCCAGCACCCGCCAAATGGCTCGCTGCTCGCTCTCTGAGATGCCCAGCAGCTCCATGGCACCCCGGAGCTGGGAAAACGCAGCTGCTGCCTTCTGCTTGTCTTCAGGCTGAGGGAGAGGGAGAGAGAAACAGGCCATTACTGTAGAGAGACTGGAACTCACAGCTCAGAGCCGAGGTCAGTCTGCAGGGCACACGGTCCGTTTACTGCTGCAGTAAATTACCCACGGTTAAGCCGGGCTGGGTTTGGCAGCCACATTCAGACTTCTGGGAAGGCTGTAAATGTCATTTGCGTCTGCTTTGGGGTGCAGGGGAGGTTTTATCCATTCTTGGAAGGATTTATCAGAGCTCTGATTTGCACTGAGCTCTGGTCTGGATGCCATGATAAAGGAGCCCGAGCTCAGCCCTAGAGCCTCTCAAGGCAGAAGAGAAGGGAGCATAAAACAATGCTGGGTTGGGAGAGCTGTGTGGTAGGCCCCAGGCCTAAGCAGGGACACAGGACATCACAGCGAATGAGGAAAACCTAAGATGGGAGCTGAAAGGTCGATGTGGGAAACTGGCCAAATGAACGGGGGGGACAGAGGCTGGCTGACCAACTGAGGATCCAAAATAGTTATTAGTGAAGGTGGGTGAGGCAAAGAGGGAAGGCAGATAAGGCCTGAGTTAGTCCGGCAGTCAGTCTCAAAAGACACAGATGCGATTCTAAGGAGCGATAGTTTGCAGCCAGATGGTAACTACTGAGACTGGACCCCACTTCTATTTCTGCACCCACAGCAGACATCACTAATCAATCAAGATCCCACAGCAAGCCAGTAAAGCCAGAATTGCTTCAAGGACACCATCCTCTACCACCACACCCCAAGATCTACCTCAGAAGCCGAAATAGTGCCTGTTTGCCATCCTCTATGGGACAAAGAGAAGTTGCCAGAGAATTTGAAGCAGGAAAGAATGGCCCAATGGGTTGTTTATGGGTTATTGAACTTCTCGTGTCATTTTTTTTTCTCAGATTTATAGTTCCAATTATGTTTGACTGAATATTAAAATTAATCTGAAAGTCCTGTGCATGAGCCATCTGGCCAAGGACACACAGCCCAGAAGCCTGGAAGGCAAAGAGAAAGCGAGACAGGAACAGGAACCCTTTTGACAATAACCGACCACAGCAGAATAATGAGAGACCAATTTGTAGCTGATCCAAAAGAGAATTTGGGTGACACGGGGCCAGGCAGCCCTGTTAGAGCTCACAGGTCCTTGAATTGTGTAGAGTTTCATGCCCAGAGAGGTCAGGGCTGATGCCAGAGGTCACACAGCAGATTAGCCGCAGACACAGGACTGGAGGCGTCCCTGGCTCCTGCCCACACTGCTTCCTGTCGACTCCAGCCACCTCAGACGACTGAGCGACATGCAAGGGTCCTCAGCCAGTTGGCCCGACATCGAAGCAGGTGGCGGCGTGGAGAGGGTCGCCTGGGAAGCATTTCCATTAACAGCAGAGGCCTGTCCCACTGCTCAGTCATATTCCTGGGCCACCACAGAACCACAAAGACCCTAGCAACCAGGAGCTGAGCCTAGCAACCACAGCTGTGAGGGAGGGCGCCTCACGACAAGGGCCCGGTTATTTATGAGATTTCAAAGTAGCGGGAAGGACACACAGAGGACAGAGAGTGGGATAATCCTGGCTCCCAGTGTCAGCAAGCACTCGGTTTTGAATAACAGGCAGAAGCCGTCACCTACCACTTGGCCTCGGCAAGAGGAGAGGGGAGAGTCTGAGAGAGCCCCGCTCCTTTCTCTCCTCGCACCCCATGTCTCTTTGGAAACCGAGAACATGAATTAAAAAGGAGCTACAGTTCTCCCCAATGTGATGAGGGACCACTGTTCTTTTAAAGAACTCTGAATAGTGTCCCTGCCCCAGCCTGCTCTTGGGTAAAGACCATGAAACCAGAAATATCCTAGATGAGTTGCACACATCACCCCAAGTGAAGTGGGCAGGAGGAGGAGAAAGGATGATCAGGAGGTGGCGATTCCAGAGCCCAGGGCGGGAGTACTACACAGCAAGGAAAAAGAACAAGCCGGTCTGTGCTCACTCTCGTGTGAGGCTTCCAAACCCACTGCTGAGTCGCAGACGTCAGACCCAGGGGCTGCTCCTCATCTGCCATCCGTCACTGCTTTTAAAGTGTCCGAGACCCGTTAACTCACAAACAGTAACGGGCATCTTCCCGGGGGTGGCTGTCTGGGAGGTCGAGAGCACTTCGCCTCGAGGAGCCTCAGGCTCACCTGACCCAGCAGAGCCACCGCACAGTGAGACACAGGACGCTGGCTGGCTCACGCCATCCTCTTCACAAGCCACCAACGCTGCCCCGGGTGCAGGCCCGGGGCTTCGCTGATTCCTCAGCGCCTCCCACCGTCCCCACTCCAGAAAGCAGAGACTTTGGGGGTTAGGGCTCCAACGCTCCGAGCATGCTCACACCACGGCAAGCGCACAGTGTGTCAGCTGTGCGTGCGTGACGCTCAGTCGGGGAGCGGTGGCCACAGGCGGGCTCGGCCAGTGGGCTTGGGCTGGAGGTGTGTGTGTGTGACCGTGTGCATGTGTCAGTGTGTGTGTGTGAGTGTTGTGCGTGCATGTGTGTGTGTGTAAGTGTGTGTTTCCGTGCAGGTGTGTATACATGTCTGTTGTGTATGTGAGTATGTGTAGATGTGTATGCATGTCTAGGGTACGTGTGTATGTGTCCCTGTGGTGTGTTGACCAGAGACCTTTGTGTCAACACCCAGCGAGGCCGCTGGGTCACATGGACTGGACTCATTCACACTCCCTGGCACATGAGGGCCCCCACCTCCTCATCCCCGGTTGTCATTTGTTTTTGTAACGAGTGCCCTTCTGACTGGGCCGTTCGTGTTTCGTGTTTGGGGGAAGCATCTGCTGATTCCGTTAGTTCAGCACCGGTGGGTATTCTGGTTTCTCATTGGTGCGGTTCTTCGTGCATTCTAGATTCACTCTCCAGATAATCCGCTGCTGCCTTCGACGCTCTGTGAGCCATCTTCTGCTGTGTGCGATGCTCTACAGAAGTTTTGTGGGGCTTGGGGGGGAGGGGATGTTTGTTTTTGCTTGTTTCTTCCGTGGGGTCCCAGGGGGACTCCAGCAGCCCCAGAGCGCCTCAGAGCGTCTGTGGTGCATCTGAGGTTAGTTGTCAAGGAGTGAGGCGTGACCTTCGGTGGGTACGTGGACACCCGCTTGGCCCAGCACCATTTGTTGAAGAGGCTGTCTCTTCCCTGGAGTGTATTTTTGGTGGTGAGTACACAGGCTCGTGCCTGGGTCCTTGATGCTATCCCGGTGGTCAACACGCTGTCCCTCGGCATTTTCACTACTCCAACTCCGTAGATTAACTAGGAATCGGGCGTGGGGAGGCCTCCCAAAGTCCTGTTTCCTCCTTCAGTTTCTTGAGGTTTTCTCTGCCGGGGACTTGCACGCCCCAGGTCATGTTTATTGTGAGGAGTTTGCCGTGTCCGGGCTGAATGGGACTGACTCCCTGATCTTCTGAGTGGTCCCTCACTGGCTATGGCAGGGTTGCGGCCTGGTGTGTGTCGAGGGTGTGTCCTGCCTCTCTGCTGAGGGGCCTGTCTCCCTGAGATTCCCATGGAGTCCAAAGGGTCACAGAATTGTTTACAAAGGACCACACTTTGACTCCCCCCCTTCCTGTTTGTGCCCCTTGTGCCAGCCTTTCTGTCTCACTGTCCTAGCAAGGACTCACCCTCTGTAGTGAGGAGGAACAAGCAGACAGATCTTGCTCTTTGTTTCCATGGGAAGGCGTTCCTCAGTGGGGTGATGGGTTTTAACCCCACAGCATTGTGCTGCTGAGAGGCTCTTCTACCCCGGTCTCCTTGGGACTTTTATCATGAAGGGATGTCAGAGTTTGTCAAAAGCCCTTTCCGCATCTGTTGAGAGGGTCTCGGGACCTGTGCCCTTGATTCCATTCATGTGCTATGTTTATTGATCTGCAAACACTGAGGCAGGCCTCCCTCACCAAATGAAGGCAGCGTCTCCTGACGAATGATCCTTTTGATGTCCTCTTGGACTTAACTTCCAAGCAGTTTATTAAGAATCTGCATCTCCGCCCAGCAGGGACGGGTCCGCAATGTTCTTTTGTTGTCGTTGTGCAGTTTATCTGGTTTGACTCCCCTCTACCCGGCAAACTCCTACCCATCCTTCAAAATTCAGTGTGAGCCAGGCCCAGTGCGCCCTGTCTACAAAGCCTTCCCTGGCTGAGGCCAAACATCTCTTCAAATCATTCTCTGGTGCCCACAGCCCCACCTCTTCCTATGAGTTCTCCTCCCGTATCTCTGCATTCCATGCCTGCATTTCCCACCTCAGCAATAGCCTCGGATGAGTGCCAGAGTCCTGACCCATAACCCCAGTGTCATCACAACTAAATGAGGGCAAAGTAGACCGAGAGAGCAATGTTAGCCACGAACACCCGCTAACCCAGAGCGGGTGGGCTGTTGCTGCCTTTCACAACCCCTCCTGCAGCCCTCACCCTCACCCCCTCATTCCCACCCTCCCCACACCCCACCTCTGCGAAGGACCATGAACAGCCACCAGCAGAGGGCGCCCACCTTTCTCCATCAGCCTCCAGAGCGCCCCCTGCTGGTAGAGCCATGCTAAGCTGTCAGGTCTCATTGGATCCCTTGGAGACAGAGGCAGGGTTGAAGGGATGCATGCCCCGCCCTCTCCCACCACATCCTTCCTTGTCTCACTTCCTCAACCAGCCCAGATCCTACAAAAAGAGGCCCTTCCCCCGCTGCTCCCACTTGATTGCCATTGCGAACTATAGACCTGAACAGAAAGAGACAGTGGGTCACGGGACTCGCCATCACCTCCCACCCTGGCCCTGGGACTGGGGTGCACCCTGGAGGTAGGACACTCACCTCGGACCACACGCCCATGCCGAAAGCACTGCTCTCTGCCATCTGATGCAGGTTCAGCTCCGTCCTGGAAGAGGCGACTGGAAATGAGGGGTTTGCCATGCCCCAAGCCATGGGGCATGAGGTGTCCAGCTGCATGGCCACACCAGACCCCCCCAGCTGCCCCAGGACACCCCTGGCTGCACCTGGCATCCATTGCTGTTTGTATTAGCACTGGATCCCACGCTCCAGCCTCACAGGGTGAAAGAGAGACTAGGGTTCAGAACGGATGGAATGTGTCCAAACCCTTGAACACACATGGCCACTGGGTACCCCAGCCTCTCAGCTCTGAGTAGCGCTTCACACTGGGCCCTCATCATCCCACTGCCTCAGCTGGCCCAGCCTGTCCCAAGGACTCACCTGAGATCTGCGTCCAGTCCAGCCAGCAGCTGAGAGAAAACTTCAAAGTTGCCTTCCCCTTGTGGCTGCTGGGCCACACGGCCTTTCTCTAGGAGCATCGTCTGTGAGGGGGAGGCAGGCAATGTCATGCCAGTTCCTTTGGTCCAGACCTGGTCCCCATAGACTCCACCAGGGTGTCCCACCCCCACACTTCCTGAGGCCTTACCACAGGATGAGCCCCACATTCAGAGCCCCACAAGCAATCAGCCAAACTACGGGATCCTCCAGCTCAGCTCCCAGGAAAGGCCAGAGAGCCATCTTCACTGAAGCCTGCCAGCCTGCTGCACCTTGAGTAGCCTGTGCCCATCCCTGAGGCTCACCTGGAGCTGAGCGGCTGTGACTCGGCCTGTGGCATTGAAGTCCAAGGACATCACCATGGCAAAGCGGGTGGCTTTACAGCTGTGGCCAGTGGAGACACAGCCAAAGGCCCGGAGGACAGTGAAGGTGGCCTGGAGCTTCTCCACTGTCGGGAGACGGAGGTGGGGTGTCACGTGTGCCTTACACAGGGCCACCTTTCTCGAGACCCATCCCTGGGTCTTGGTCCCTTGGGGTGGGATCTGTGACGAGCCCTAGCACAGCTCTGAGTCCCAGTGTCACAGGTAGGACATCTGAGTGACAGCGGTGTGGTGCCCAGGACCCTCCTAACTCTTTGTTAACATCTGAGGGCCAGCAGGGGGCCTGAAAGTCCTGGAATCTCCCCATAGGTATTCTCTGTGTGCCCACAGTGCCCTGTGGGCTGTACTGGGCACCAGGATATACTCCAGCCTGTCTCCCACAGCCACACACACAGCAGAACCAGTCTGTGAGAGAGTCTAGGCCAGCCCTGCCCTCACCCCCCAGCTAAATAAGGGGGAGGGGCAGTAGGCATAGCATCTGAGAGAACTCTGCCCTTGGCAGAGTGCCCACGGGGGGACAAACAGCTGTCTTCTTTATGCCCATCCCTAGAGGTGGTAACAGTATGCCCCTGGCATGGCTCTGACTTAACGACTCGCAGTGCTTCGGACGCACCTGCAGGCTGCAGCAGTGGCCGCAGAGCCACCACCGTTGGGGTGCCGCACTGCTGGGTTCTGGGGGGCAATGCCTCCAGAGCGAACGGACACCATTCTTGGAGGAAGTAAAAATGCTGCTGTTTATCTAGAGCACACAAACGTGCGTGAGCACACGACTACACTTGCGTGCTTTCTAGACGAACGTGTGTGTGGGAGAGAGGGAGAGGGGGGAGAGGAGGGAGAGGAGGAGGAGAGAGACGTCTAGGAAGGCTCCGTGGAGACATATATGATTGAGAGCCCTAGTTAACCTCTCTGATTCTCAAAGCCTTCACCCACAAAACTCAAATCACAACAGCTATGTCTCGGTCCTGTTCAAAATCACAGAGCTCTTGTGGTTGGAAGAGGGCCTGGCACTGGTCCCTGGCGGTGTCCACACTGTTAGCAGTGACCGCTGTCATTATTACGGATGCTGTTAGCTGACGGTCCAGCACGCTGGCCCCACCTCTGCCTGACCAGGGCTGCAGTGCTCTCGAGAGCGCTCTAGCCTTCGGTAGCTGCACCTCCCCTCTGCCTCTCAGCTCTGTGTTTGTCTTTGCTCCTCAGACCCTCTGTACAGTGCAGAAGGCTGTGTGCCTTCCTCGAGGACACACTCCGGAGGAACTGTCAATCTGTCTTGTGGGATGGCTTCCAGCAGGTGGCAGCCAAGCTTCTGCTTCTGGCTGTCCCAGCCCAGGAGCACTGTACAGCCCGGGGGGGGGGGGGGGGGGGCACTATAATGGCCGCCAACGTCATAAGAGAAGGGCATCTTTATCCTGGCAGAGCAGAACTTCCTGGGTCAGTAGCCAACACAGGGCCCTTGCCTATCTGTGCTCGGCGAATGGCAGCTGGGACAAAAGTAGAGAAGAGCCAGCCACCCAGGATCCCTCCCAAGCCACCCAGGACCCCCACATCTCCCTTGACCCCCCCCACAAGATACCCAGGGCCCCTGCCCACCTCCCCTCGCCATCCAGCCATTACCTGGAAGCCACCGTACCTGACACTGTGCTGTCCACACTCCCTGCCAAGCCCACCAGGTGCTCCAGGACCTGCTCACAGCAGGTGGTCTTGCCAGCCCCACTCCGACCCAGTGCCACGATGCTCTGGTCTCTCCGCTGGCTCAGCAGTGCCCAGTAGGCACGCTGGGCCAGGGATGTGACATGGGCGCGCAGGCCATCCTGGCGCCCTCGGGGTACCTGCCAGAAGATGACAGGCATCAGCCTTCCTGCCAGCCTGCGAGTGTCCTCCACAGCTGGCTCACCAGGAGTCCTGGACAACCAATAGGCTCATTAAAGGCTCAACCCAGAAGGGGTTCATTGTATTTGCTCATTAAATCATTAAGCAGGGTTCCAGGTAGCTGGAAAATTGGCATAATTGATTAGTAATATTGAACATGGAGACAGGGGCTGGCTACCAGTTAGTGATGTCTGCCATGGAAACAAACTGAGCCATCTCCTTGGCCAAGAACCTAATTGTGAGCAGTCACTGCCGGGTTCCCATGAAGACGGGGAACAAGGAGGACCCTCAGACGGGGCAGGCTGGTGGCGCATGACGCTGTCACTGCAGAGCGCAGGCTGCAGCTCTCTCCACAGGAAGGTAAGCACATATCACGGGACCAACACCACTGCCCAGGGAACACACCCAAGAGAAAGGAAGGTGTGCTCAAAAAGGCTCTTACGTCATAGGTCGCACTGGACCTAACAGAAAGAACCCAGCCCTCAGGACCAGAGCTTTCCTCCAGGCATCCTAGGGTTGTACAGCGTGTGTCCCAGAAAACACCCCAAAGCCAGGAAAACAGTACAGTAGGTCACACTGTGAATGACTGACATGCTTTACTGCGAATAAATGAAGCGGACAGCAGGGAACGCCCTTGGGTGTGGAGAAGGCAAAGCTACAGGCCCAGAAAGCATACCTAGGGGCTACGGGGGAGGCCGCTGGACGAGGCCGAGCACAGAGAGCCGGGAGCCCTTGCTGGGTGGTGGCTGTCCTGTGGGGGCCATGACAAGCACTGAATGGTCACAGGGAAGGGTTCCACAGAGAGCTGGCTTGAACAGGCACCAGTTGGGCTTCATCAAACCGGCTTTTAAAGGGACAAAGAGATGGATGTGGAGGCACAAGTTACTCAGGAGGCTGCAAGGCCTACCTGGGCTATGGACAGGTTCAGAGCCAGCCTGGACAAGCCAGCGAGGCCATCTCAGAATGTTAAAATAGAGGGCCTGGGTGTGACTCAATGGTACAGCTCTTGCCTAGTACGGGAGTGACCCTGGGCTCCATTACCAGTGCTCATAACCGTCAGACAGACAGATGGACAAACACACACACACACACACACACACACACACAGATACACACACACTTTGGTGTGCAAAATTGTTCCAAAGCCCCAGAAGACCCTGGATGCTAAGGACCAGGGGAAACAAGAGCTTGGCCTGGAGCCCAGAAGGGGGTTGACAGCCTTATCCACGCTGCCCAGGGTCAAGGAGAGGGAGGCTGCTGAGGCAGCCTTGGTTTTGTCAGGTGACCTTGACGGCGTCTACACAGAACCACTTTTGGGGACAGAAAAGCAGAGGAACCCGGGAATGTGGGAGATGAAGAAGGAACAGGAGCTGGAAACTCAAGGCCCCCAGGCCCTATAGTGACACTGAGCCCAGCATAGCCTTGCCTTTCCTTCCTGAGACTTGGGGGAACCAGGGCATATGCCAGAGGGCCCTCCTCATAGCTCAGACCTCAAGTTTGGGGGAACCAGGTCTGGAGTGGCCTAACCCTACTTTGGGCCTTTTATTCTACACCACTTGGAACCAGCACTCAGCAAGTTCTTAAGATGTGAGCCATGGGACAAGGCCTGCCCTACTGGACACAACCTCAGAGCCTGGGGCAGCCAAAAATCCTAGGGTCTGAGCCTGGAGCTCTGGTTACCCTGAAAACGAGTTCATGAGTGAGCTTCAGTTCCTGACCCCCACTCTGTGGAGAATAGATGGTGCAGGCCTCTTACCTACGAGGCCTGCAACGGTGCCTTGGGCCTCCTGCAGAATGCACAGCAGCCCTCTCCAGAGACCCCAGATACACCCCACACTCACATGCATGCTCAGCATGGTCCAACCCCAAGGAGCCCCTCTCTGTGTCCTGAAGCCATCCAGCCAGAGTGCAGGCCACTGCAGGCCTGCCCCCCACCTGATGGCTGTTTGGGGACAGGAGGCTGACCAGGCCAAGACTTCATAGGAGACTTGAGAGGCAGCCGCACTGGGGGAGTGGAAGAGATGAAGCCCAGCGCCCCCTACAGGATGGCAAGGGCAGTGCTGCTCAGGGCTTTCCCTGGGCCCATTTCCAGGTGCCTTTGCGGAGTCTGAGAAGAGAGACCTGGTGCCAGCATCACCTCACGGGACTCCAGTGAGTACAGGGTGGCTTCTCAGCCCTGAGTGACAGGTGGGAGCCAAGATTAGGGAGTGTCATGGCTCCAGAGGCCACAAGTCGAGAAGAGTACACAGAGGATGTGGGCTGCCCACCATCCCCTTATCCGTCTGTCTGCAGTCCAGAGTCTTGCACAACCCCAATGAGGACCTGTGAGTCATCAACACGCCAGTCACACCCAGGTGCCCCTCCCCCACTGGCTTCTTCCAGGCTTATCCTTGTCCACATGTGTCCAGGCCAATCTGGCCATCGTGGGCTTTATGAGCTGTGGCCTGTCTTCCTTCCCTAGAAGCAGGGTCAGCGTTTCCAGGGATGGGCTCGGAGGGCTCCGGTGCGGTCCAGTACTCTCCACCAGGTGGCGCCATGAACCTTTGCTTTCATTCACGATGCCGGCCAAAAAAGGCCCTCTCCACTTAATGGATAATAAACAAACCTCAGGGTAAACAGGGCTTCTCTCTCCACATGCATGTGAATGGATGTATGAGACTCCAGAGCGCCTAGTGCACATTACGATCTGGGAGGACCCACAGCCTGGCGCTTTGCCCCAGCTCCTCTGCTTGCGTGTCAGTGGAACGGCTCTCCAGGTGGGCGTCACACCAGAGCTCACCATTCCCCTCGAGGGAGCAGGAGACCCCACAGCCCTCAGGGCTTGCCAAGTCCCAGATTCTCGTCTTGAGCAAAGCCAAGGCTTCCTCCGGGTGCTGATACTCTGTCACACCCTCCAACGCCCAGGAGAGGCGCTTGCTCCCCCTCCCCCCACACACACCGCGGTCCCACCTCACCTTCCCCGCAGAGGCCACTGTGGTCATCTGGGGCTGCAGGGCGATCAGGTCGGGGCCCGAGCAGGTGTGTGGCAGCTGAGCCTGGTAGCGCTGCAGAAGCGTGTTTAGGACGCTGGACTCGTTGACGCTGACCAGGGACGCCAGGTCCTCAGCCTGGTCCAGCTCGGAGGGGTTGGCCTGCAGACATCAGACAGCGTCTCCTCTGGCTTCCTCAGGCTCTACCCCACCAGCACCACCACTCGCCCTCGCAGATACGTATACACACGAATGCCTGCACGCACACACCCTCATGCCTGCGTGTGCCCACACACTACTTGGTCTTGTCGGTTGAAGGGCATGTGACAAAGGCCAGCACACAGGGGAGTGGCAGCCCTCTCCTGACCTGTCCACCTTCTCTGCTTTTGTCCCCACAGCCTGGATTCACTGCCCTGTGAGGCTGAGGTCTCCAGCCTCTGAGTGAGACCCAGAGTGCACCATGAAGTGGCTTCCGCTGGGCACACGTCCCTTGCTATCATCCGCCTTTTTAAATCCTGGAGAGGGACGCTAGACGTGCCCCGTGACACTCAGGAGTGGAAGTTAGTGGCCAACTACCTCTTTTACCAGAGCATGTTGTGCCTTGATCCCTTAGCGGTCTGCACAGCCCCCTAAGAGAAAGCCGATGCCCAAAGTACGGGCCATTGGAACCTATGCTTCAGTGGCAACCTGCCCATTTAACTGAGTTTCCTGGCATCCAGGATGAAAAGGGAAGCAAGTCTATGGAATGATTTTCAAAAAGCAAAGAGTGATATCTTGCTCAGATCAGGCTACAGCAACAGGGCCCGACAAGCCTGTCCTCGAGAAGAGGCTATAAGATACAGAGAACACCCCCACGATGGAATCCCACCAATAGAGCAATGAGCTCCCGGGGGGGGTTTCCCACAGCATCTCTAGGCATTGATGTACATCTCTAGGCCTGGTCAGGGAAACCTCATGCAGGGTGGGGGGGGGGGGGCAGAGGAGTAGGGAAGACTCACTCGATGAACCTGCTCCTCATCCACCTCAGTGACAGTCCTGTCAGCGTCGATAGAAAGCCGCACCCTTCCCGGTGGCAGGTCAGCTGTCCCCTCATCTGGTTTGAGCACTGTTGCTGTGTGGGTGGCCAGAGAGAGGAGAAAGGGGGAGGAGAGAGGAGAAGAGGGGAGGGTAAGCGAGGGAAGAATCTCTAAACCAGGAAGCTGGGAACAGAACTTGGGACAGGCTGAAATGTTCTGTTGGGGTTCTGTTCATATAAAGAACCTCAACTATGACCCTCTAATCCCTTTGGATGAAGGGCCAAATGGCCCCTTCACAGGGTTCACTTAAGACCATTGGAAAACACAGATATTTACATTATGATTCATAACAGTAGCAAAGTGTCAGTCACACACCTAGGTCAGGACAGGATGCTGACAGCCCTTCCAGCTCCGTGACAGGCGGGACAAACGGATGCCTCTTCTCTGGGACACAGAAGCCCTTCCTAGAATGTATCTTTCGCCTCAACTACTCAACAACTCCCCTCTCGGGAGGGGGGCTCTCTCTGCCCACTGGCAGTTACAGGTCCCACCCTCTTCTCTGCTTCTCCTCCCTTCCTCCTCGCCCCAGCATGAAGTAAGACTGGCTGGGGGCTGGAGGCAGGAGACACACGACAGGAACAGCCTGGCACCCCTCGAGCAGGCCTGAGCCCACTTACCGAGTGTGAACCCGTCCTTCTGCACCAGCCAGACTTTCTGTGCTTCGTACCACCTATCCCCGGAGGCCTGGGAGTGAAAAGGGCATCACCTCAGCAGCAAACACCACCAGCCCTGGGTTTAATGCAAGGACCCCCTGGCTTGAGAGCTTCTCTCGGAGCCACCAGGGATCTTCTCAACTTTCTAATGGAACCTCAGGCACAGCCTGAGAACCTACATGCAGTGTCACTGCAGGGAATTGTGGGTAACACTGGACGCTAAGTCACATTAGTAGGAGGGGACCAGGGGAGAAGTTGAGCCTGGGTGGAGGCCGCTTAGAGCCTAGGGGCCTAGTGCTTCAGAAGAGTGCTGTGGGGAGTGCCCATCCCTGGCCAGCCCTCTGCCCACCCTGCAACCTCCCCTAGGCTATATCCTCTCCAACCCTCAGGCTCCATGGCCCACACCTCACCTGGTCAGAGTCTCCGCTCTGACCCCCTCTGCCTGGGTCCTGCAGGACCAGCTCCTCCTCTCCAGGCCTCTGCATAGAAGGCTTTTCCACGCTGGTCTTGGGAACAGACTCTATGTCGCCTTCCGCCTGAGGCTCCACGACATTCACTTCTTCCTCTGTGTGTGCACGGGGCTCCTGGGCCCCCGGCACCCTGCTTTCTGGATGGGCCTTCCTCCTTGCTTCCTCTGTGGGTATCCCATCTGGGGCCTTGGAGCTTTCCTCGGGACTCTGAGTCACTGCTGCCACACCGGGGGGTTCCCAGGCTTTCCCTGGTGCCACAGGCTTCTTCTGAGGTCTCCCTGCCTTTTCCACCTTCCCTGGAGCCTCCTGCTGCTGCCTCCCAGGCTCTGCTGGCTGCACACAGCTCCTGTCTCCTGCTGGGCTTGGCAGGGCTCCCATCTTCTCATCCCTACTCCCTCGTGATTCACTTTCTCTATTCTTGCTCTGAGGACCATCCCCCTTGCTCCTTTGGCCCCGGGAGCCTCCCCACTTCCTTATGGGGACTGGAGGCTCAATGGGTCTCACTTCAGCCCCTGCCTCCTTGGGCCCATTCCCCCTTTCCATCTTCTTTGGGGAATCCCCTCCTTTCTCTGCTGTTCCCAGTTGTCCCTTGTTTCCTGACCCCTGGGTCTGGGCCCTGGTCCCTTGCTCCTCTGTGCTCTGGGACTCATCTTCTTTTTGCCTGTTGGTCTGGGGGTCCTGGCTCCCCTTCCCATCTGTACCCTGACACTTCCCACCTTTTGTGCCCTGGCCTGTGTCACCAACAACCCCAGTCTTTGTTTTCTCGGGCACAAGGGCCTGGGAGCCACAGGGAGTCCCCGTGGTTGCCCCTTTCTTTGGCCCTCCAGTGTCTTTGGCTGGGGCTGGGGTCTTGTCTGTGGGGGTGTCATGAGGTTGGATCTTCTGCTCTGGCTTGGGCAACTCTGGATCCAGCTTGGCCACCATCAGCAACACATCACCCCTCCTCACGCCCCTCTTGAAGGGCAGTGTCCTTTTGGCAGGTGTTCCTGTGGGGCCTGACGCCCGCTGCGTCTCCCCACTAATGCTGGTCACAGGCATGGAGTCCTTGTCACCAGCCCTTGCTGGAATGTCTGGGCTCTTCTGAGTGGTGCATGGGCTGTCCTGGGAAGTCTGGCTTCCAGGCTTGGGGGCATTGTTGGTCTTGTTGGTTTGGTTAGTGGGAACTTCTGGGGTCTAGGAAAGAGACCACAATGCATGACTTCACAGCAGCCATTCACTTCTGGTTCACCCATCCAAAGAAACCCAAGCCCTTCTGATGTCCTGTGCTTGGCGGTGAGCTTTAACCCAGACAGAGAGGCTAAGGGTCAACAGAATCATGGGAAGGAAGGTAGGCTCGGAGTCCGACAGAACCAAGTTCTGCTCCTCCACCTCTGCCTCCCTTTGCTGTGTGGCATCAGGCAAATACCTTTCCATCCCTGAACCAGTTTCTTATTAATAACATGAGGATCATAAAAGCCTGCCGTGCAGGGTGTATATTAGGATCAGTCATGGTGCAGGCAGTCCCCAGCACACAGTCAGTCCTCAGCACCCACTGCACATGAGTCTATTGTTGTTATTATTTCCACCTCAAGCCTCCTAACGAGATCCTCAGTAGGGAAACATGTTCCCATCATGGCTCTGGTGCTGGGTGGACGTGACCCGTTGTCTCCTGTCTTCTGTGAGCTCAGGTCCCCCAACAACATAAGCATGCTCTTTAGATGTTTTCAGAGTGATTATGGAAAGGTCTTGTGGAACCTCAGAGGGGAAGATGGGGGCAGCTTCTGCCCCAGCCATAGGGGCTCTCAAACCTACTGTCCACTCTGCACAACCACCCAGCCACCTCCCACCCACCTGCTGATGGTCACTTTACAACTGATTAGGACACTGTTGGCCATGCCAAGTCTACAGGAAGTGCATGAACACACCCTCTGTGAGGTTCCTCCAAGCTCTTTCAGAGGTCTGTTTGTCTCCACTCAGCCTACCTTCTGGCCACACCGGATACCTCCTAGTCCTGGCCCACCCACCCCTTCCATGTACCCTCATGCTGGTCCTGATGGTATGCCTCTTCTCCCTTCTCCTTTACCATATTTCCTGTACCTCACCTGCCTGCTTCCCCCCACCCACACACACACATACGCAGCTCCAGAGACAGAACCTTACATGGCCCTGGCTCTGACTCTCTCTCTGGTCTTGTGACCTTGAGGAGAGTGCCTTGGTCTTTCTAGGCTTCAGTCTCCTCTTCCCTGTCTACAAGGTAAGCCGTGGCCTCTGCTCTTCCACAAGACCTGTCTCCTCAGCTGCGGCTAGTCAGTTGGGAATGCTTTGCTGACACAGAGAACCCCCTGTCATTAGATGTGGCATAAGTGAGCTGAGGAGGAGGCAAAGAAGATGCCAAAATGACTCCCTGGCTTTGTAATCCCTGGTCCTCCCAGCCCAATCCTGCCTTCACTCCCTTTGCCTCAAGAGGGCACTACAGAGGCAGCAGGAGCTGGTGCCCCTTCTGACTCCCATAGGTATAACTCCCAGGGTACATGACACCGCAAGCCTACCTTCCTGGTATCCATCCTTGGAATCCTGCCTAGGCTTTGGGGGCCTTTAGATAAAGGGTTAGATGAAATTAGGGTTGTGACGCTGGCCTTTCTATGGCCTGGTTTTGGCTGACAGTGCCCAGTGGTGCCATTCAGAACAATGACAGCTCCACGATGGACATGCCACCAATCAGAAGGGATACAGATGGAGTGAGCCCTCAGGATCTCCAACCTGGCTAGGATTAACCCTTTAGTTACAGGACTATAGATGTTCCAAGAGACTTCGAAAAGGGCAGAGAGACAGGCAGCTGGAGGGCCCTGGGACGTGGGACCGCCATGGTGTTCATGTCCCTGACCTGACCCAGAAGGCTGCCGATACGTCTGTGTCAGACTAGCCACGTAAGTGGCATGCCAGCATCTTTTCTGCTTTAATGAATGAACCGAGACAGGCTCAGTGGCCAGACCTATACCCGTGGCCACGCAGGAGGCTGAAGGGAGAGGAGTAGAAGCCCCAAGACTGCCTGGTTCAAGGACCAAGTTCAAGGTCTGAGAGCTAATCAAGGTACAGAGCTGAGTGAGAGGCAGCTGCTATTGTTCAGGAATTCCTAGCTGAATATGTCATGTGATCAAGTGAGCACTGTGTGGTCTCAAGAGAAACAAGCCTGGGGGAGTTAGGAGAAGAAGAGCAACCTCCAGAGGTGGGCAGTGAGAGGTGGTTTTTTCAGCTTGCGTAGGAGCTCTGCAGAGCAAGTGGGAGAAAACAGCAGGGCAGTGGAGCAAAGATGGCACGACTGAGTCTAGGATGGAGGGTATGAACGGAAAGGCACCTAGCGCCTGCCGCAGCCCAGCCCAGCCCACCCCACCTATCCCCCGCACCGCCATTCACCTCTGCTTCCGGGGAGGCGAGCGCTGCCTCTTTCCTTCGCCTGGCTTCTTTGGACTCTTTCTCTGTCTCTCGAACCAGCTGTTTGATGAAGCCCCCAGGGATGACAGAGAACAAGGGAGGTGGGGAGGATGGAGGGGGGCTCTTGTCCTCTTCTCTAATCTGTGTGTGGAAGGAAGCGAGGAGAGGGCTAAGAATGAGCCTGCAAGCCAGGGCTCTCTTCAGACAATCTGACACAGCTTCAGAGGAGCATAGGCGACAAGCCTGAGAGACCCCAGGAGGCTGAGACAGTGTGGGGAGATAGAACGGATGGGCCTATGATAGCAGAGGCTACACAGAAGGATGTGGCTTCTGCATACAGAGTCTCCTCCTGAGAGGAACCCGAACCATCAAAGCCACAGGGGCCCTTAGGGATAGCTCACACACAGGGCTCCCCTGCTGTAGTGCTTCTGGCCCCAAGCAGGCCCTAGAGAAACTCCAGGAGATGCTCATCCCACCTAAGACAGGGATACTCCCAGGGTGCAATGTGTTTCTAGCTGGCACCTCCCAGCTTCTTGAAGAAGCCTCCTAGAGAATTGGAATAAGGTAATAGCTAATTCCTGTGTGCCAGGACCACAGAGAGGTGGAGAAGACCCTTATCCATGGCCTGTGCTGCTGGTTTTCCTGTCTGTGGGTTCTGTATCCCTGGATCTAACCAACTATGGACAAAAGATTTTAGAAAATAATAATAATATGGGGGGAGGGGAAGGCAGAAAAGAGAAGGAGAAAGAGGGAGGGAAGGGTAGGGAAGTAGAGGGAAAAAGAGGGGAGGGTGGCAGAGACAAAGGAACCTTTAAGGAATCCTAGGAAAATGTAATAGCCAGAGTAACAGCCCTGTTCCAGGTCTCTGTGGTGGCTGTTGGTAGGACCGCAGAAACCCTCTAGCACTAGACTGACAGCCAACAGCCCACCTCTACAGCCCCATCCACTCTCTCTTCCCACCCACCCCAGCCCTTATCAGGATACCATGGGATAAGGACAGGGCAACTATGCTATCCTCATTCCCAGCCTCCTGCTAAGGGAAGGGAATGGGCAAGACAGGTGGCAGATGTGAATGGGGTCGCCGTGGTAGGTTCAGAAGGACTGGGCAGGCCATAGAGACAGCAGAACCATCATTCCCTGCCTGAGGTAGGAGAGTTGGGCCAAGCAGCCATGGCCCATCTTGCCAGGGTAGAGTTCCGGCCCTATGACCACAATCCCCCAAACAGCACTTTCCTTCTGTTCCCACAGGGCAAGGCGTGACGATATAGCCATGGTGATACAGAGCCGGCCGGGCTGAGGGTGGCAAGATGAGGTTGTGCTCCCGAGGCTGGCAAGGAGTGAAGTGTTACAGACACATGGAGAGCGAGAGGTGAGTGGACACGGGCCTGACACGCTGAATAGCAGAGAGAGAAGAAGAGAGACTAGTTAGAAGCCGGTTTGGCTCTGTTCCCACCATGCTGCCCCACCCTCTGCTGAGACTGTTGCTCACTCCCATGAGAGTGGGCCAGCCATGAGGCCACCAGCCACAAAGAGGGCAGAGGGCTGAACGCTCTGCTTCTGGACTCGTGCTATAGTTTCAAAGCCAGGGGAAAACACACGTGGTCTTGTGTGTGTGGCTGCGAGACACTGGCACAAAGGCCAGGCCTGTCTAAGCAGCATGGTGATCAAGTACCAGAGGAGTCGGGGACAATGGAGATGAGAGGAGTTTCAGCTGAGGGACAGAGCAAAGGGATTTTCTGGAAGGTTCGGACCGTCCTGTATCCTGACCCATGTCCATGAAGTCCGTCTCATAGAAACGGTCATTGAGTCGAAATCCCGATGCAATTCTTCACAGACATTGAAAAAATAAATAAAACTATCTTCAGCTTCCTATTGGAACCTAGGATAGCTAAAACAATCCTGAATAAAAAAATAAAAAACAAACAAAAAAACAAAAACTGCTGGAGGTATTACCAGACCCAATCCCAAACTGTACTACAGAGCTGCACTCATAAAAACAGCATGACACAGGCACAAAAACAGACGTGTTGTTTAATGGAATCAGACTGGACACTCAGACATAAGTCCACACACCTACGTATACCTGATTTCTGACAAAGAATCAAAATAAAAAGCACACTAGAAAAAAAGAAAGCATCTTCAAAAGATGCTGATCAAAACAGATGTCTGCGTGAAGAAGAATGCAAATAGACAAACGGGACCTTATGAAACTGACAAGCAAAGGACCGTGTCATCCAGGCAAAGTGTCAGGCTACAGAGTGGGAAAAGATTTTTACTAACTACACATTCAATAGAGGGCTAATATCCAAAATATCTAAACAACAACAAAAACCCTAACATCAAGAAAACAAAAAACTCAATTAAAAATGAGGTACAGAACTAAAAAAGATTCTCAAAAGAGGAGACATAAATCACTGAGAAACAATAAAAGAAATGTTCCATATCCTCAGTCATCAAGAAAAATGCAAAGCAAAACTACTTTGAGATCCCGTCTTACACCTGTCAGAATGGCCAAGATCAATTACAAAACAAAAGTGACAGCTCATGTTGAGGAGAATATGGGGAGGGGAAACACTCTCACATTGCTGGTGGGGGTGCAAACTTGTGTGAAAATCATTGTGGCGGTTCCTCGGGAAGCTGGACTAGACCTGCCTTAAGGCTCAGCGATAGCACTCCTGGGCATATACCTGAAGGGCACTTCCCCTTACCACAGAGACACCTGCTCAGTCACGTTCATTGCTGCACTATTCATAATAGCCAGAAACTGGAAACAGCCCAGATGTCCATCAACTGATGGGTAGATAATGAACATGGAGTACATTCACACAATAAAATTTAATTCAGCTGTTAAGAAAAATGAAACCGTAAAATTTGTAAGTAAATGGATGAAGCTAAAAAAAAGAAAATTATCCAGAGTGAAGTAACTCAGAGCTGCAAAGACAGATATTGTTTGTATCCTCTCATACGTGGATGCTAGATTTTTAGGGTTCAATACAAATACAGCACAAATAGCCACAGAGGTGGGGTACCTAGCAAGGGCCTAGGACAGTCGTTCTCATCCTTCCTAACACTGCAACCCTTCAATACGGTTCCTCATGTTATAGTGACCCTCCCTTCCAACCATAAAATTATTTTGTTGTTACTTCATAAACATAACTTTACCACTGTTATGAACTGTAACATAAATACATGATATGCAGGATGTATTTTCATTGTAAATTGACCCAAAGGGGTCATGACCCACAGATTGAGAACTGCTGGTCTAGGGGGAGAAGAGGATCTAGCAAGGGAGGGAAAATAGAACACAGTGTTATGAAGAGACAAAGGAAAGAGTCGAGTAGGAGGATTAAATCGGGAGAGGGACGGAAGAGGATGAATTATGGGAGGGGCAGTCAACACTAAAGGCCACTTGAAAAGCCACATGGGAACCCACTACTGTAGAAGCGTCCTGAAATACACACATACATGGGAGGAATCTACGTGGAGTCACTACGTGATGGTGAGATGATGCCCCACCTAGGTATCTTATGCTGCCAAGAAAAACCTCCACTGCCAGGACCGGGTGGCGTCTTGTTGAGTCGTTGGCCAAAGGGGTCCCATGGAAACCCCCAAGCATCACAGGCTATTGCCAAGGATGATGATTGCTCTCTACAGCCTGGTGGCAAGACTATTGTTGGAGGCAACACTTACGTCATCAAGCACGGAGAAATCAAACTGGTGCCCGAACTGGACGTTTCATCCCTACTGACTGACCAGTGTACCAAAGGGACTCTGCATGCTACCGGAGTAGCAATAGGACACAGCTATGCACCCTGAGACCTGCAATGGTGACCTGACTACAAGATATACTGAAGCAATAGTGGCACAAGTGTGACAGGAGTAACCAACCACCTTATTGTTTGCTTGTGTGTTTGTTTTCGCTGGATTTAAGGCCCACTCCTGAAATGGAACCCATACTACTAAAGTAGCCAAGAACCTGAGACCAGATTGGCCCTGGGCCTAGGGGGAAAACCTAATGCTGTTATCTCAATAAATGAACACAGCGATAGAATTACTCCTAATGACATTCTACTACACTCATAATCAGCGCCCAGCTCAGCCGCCACCAGAGAAGCATTCCCTTGCAGCAGACGGGAGCTGACAGAGAGACCCACACATGGACAATGTGCAGAGAGGAAGAGACTTTGGAGAACTCAGCCCTAAATGGTATGTCTCCATCAAACCCCATCCCTCAGGGATCAGGGATCCATGTGGAAGAGGAGAGAGAAAAATTTTTAAGAGCCAGAGGTGATGGATGACACCAAGAAACAGTAAAACAGCATCCTCCAGACACAACAGGATTGATGTACATATGAACTCACAAAGAATGACAGCACATTGTGGTCCCAGCATGACAGGGGGAAGGGGACATGGGCTCCCACCCCTAACCAAGAAATTACTTGCAACTGATACCCACTGACAAAAGGATACTCAGGTTTCTCCAGTGGAATCTCTCCGAACATGCCAACCACTCGCCAGGTGTGGTGGTTTAAATTGGTGTGGCCTCTAGAGGCTCATGTGTTTGAAATGCTTGGCCCACAAGGAGTGGCATTATTAGAAGGTAAAACCTTGTTGGAGGAAGTATGTCACTATGGGGGTGGGCTTTGAGGTCTCCTGTGCTCAAGCTATGCCCAACGTGACACAGTCTCCTTCTGCTGCCTGTGGATCAAGATGTAGAACTCTCAGCTTCTTCTCCAGCACCATGTCTGCCTGCAGGCTGCCATGCTTCCTTGTCATGATGATAATGGACTAAACCTCTGAAACTGTGAGGCATCCCCAATTAAATGTTTTCCTTTATAAGAGTTACTGTGGTCATGGTCTCCTCATAGCAATGAAACCCTAACTGAGACACCAGAGCAGGCCCCATGCCCAGGAATAGTTGGCCAAGACAGAAAGAACTCAACGAATTCTTGTTGGCTTGTTTCATTTTGCATTAATCTGTCCTTCTTTCTTATTGGCCTTTTCCTTGTCTGTTGTGGTATTCAGCATTGGGTCTTCTGTTGTTTCTCGGTTTGTTGTTGTGTTTTGATGGAAAACATGGATGGGATGGGAGGTAGGGATGATCTGGGAGGAGTTTGTGGAGAAAAAAACATGACCAAACCATATTACATAAATGTTTTAACTTAAAAATAAAGTATGTGCATTTTGCTATAGGGAAATAAAATCTCAGCTAAGATGGTGGAAATGTACAGCCACCGTGGAAACCAGTGTGGAGGGTCCTCTAAACACTGGAAATGGAGCTGCCATACCAGCCAGCCACATCCCCTGATCAACAGACCAGAGATGTTTGCATCTCCGGGTTCACAGCTGGCAGAGGAATGAGTGAAGCAATTCGGTCCACACGCACAAGGCAGGTTGGAGGTCCACACTCACAGGGCATGCAAAAGGCTCAGATAGCAGCAACCACATTTGCTCTCATTTCTGGGTCCTATACTTTACATGAATACATAAAATTATGCATGTATGCATGTATGCATGTATCCCTTGAAGGCAGAAGGGAGACTGGGGGTGCATGCTCGTGTGTGCATGTGTGTCCTGGGGATCCCTTTTGTTTCATCTCGTTGGGGGGGGTGTTTTTTAATTTTTCACCTGTGCCAGGAGTCAATATCTCATCTTCTCCCAGTTCTGTAAGTCATAAAAATTTGTTCAGAGCATTGTGTTGTGCAATAATAATAATAATAATAAAGCAAAAAGAAGGAAATGAATCTCTCTCTCTCTTTCACACACGCGCATACACACACAGAGACACACCCTAGCACACTGTGTGGCTGATAAGACCACCGAAGTGACAGTGTACCAGGCCAGACAGCTAGAGGGTCAGTGGGTCCAGCTCCAAGGTCCAGCATGGGAACTGGAAAGTGTACCCAGCAATCCTTACCCTGAAGCAGCCTCACCCAGGTTAGACTCACAAGCCTTGGCAGGCTTCCTGAACACACACTTCTGTGGTATTTGACTGTTTTGTTTTGTTTGTCTGGCTGTGGGCAGAATTTAGACAGTGTGACGTTCCCATTGAATCTTCACATCTGTGCAGCTTGTCTCCACCCACGGTCTTTCTCTAGAACATTCTTGTGCAAACCCACTTCCTATCCCATAGGTGCCCAGCAGCTATCACAGGTGGCACTGTCCAGACCTCAGCCTGCTACAATGCTCTCCTGGGCCTCCTTTTCCTCCCAGGCACACACTGTGGCTCCTGGACCCACACTCACTAGACAGGCATCGGGTTGGGTCCACAAGAGACCATTGCAAAGAAGCCCTCACGAGCCACCTGGCGCTCACACTTTCATTCCTCAGGCACATTTTTTTTCAGAGTGCAATTTCTGGGCCATGTGCTAACTTAGTGTTGAACGTTTTCCATTTTTATTTTAATTTGTGCATGTATTCATGTGCATGCGTGCTCACGTGTGTGCACGTGTGTGGAGGCGTCTGGTGTTACGCCTTGGGTGCCTTTCACCTGCTTTTAGAGATAAGGTGTCTTGTAGGCCAGGAACTCTGCGTCACGAGCCAGGAACACGGCTGTCACACTGGAGGTTGCCCACATCCTATGTGAAGTGTGAGGTGACTAGGGTGGGCTGCCTATGGCTCAGGTGTGGGAGGTGCCATCCTCGTGTGACAGGGTAGAGGTCTTTGGGACCTTCAGGAAACAGAGCGTAGAGGGGGCAAATTAGGTCTTCGGGAACCTAATTTCCAAGTGGAAACCACGAGGAAGAAATAGCATCAGGTCTTCATGGAGGCCCCTGAGTGGTGGAATGTGAGCTGGGCCTGACCTCTAGAGCTCTTGCTCCCCTCCCCCAGGAGAAACTCCTGTGTAGGCAACGGCACATGCGAAAGCGCAAGCACGCACACACGCACACATGCACACCACCAGAACTTTCTTAGGCCTATGGCTTCCTACAGCTTCATGGGCTTAGAGCTTGGCTGTGAGGACAGCGCCTGGGCATCTGCAGCCCATAGCCACACGGATGGCGGAACGCTGGGACCCTAGGCGTGTCTTGCAATCTCTCCTCACATCTCTTTCTAACTCAGCTCCCAGCGATGACTTGTGAGGGGCCTGACCTCAGCCCTGGGTAGCCTGACCACAGAAATTGGCAGCTGGCACACACAGGGCTTGGACACAGGCTGCCTAGCAGTCACCAGGGAGTCTCTGGCTGAGCTCCCAGCTTCCTCCATAGCTGGGCAAGGAAGAGACTTGAGGCTCGAAGAGCCAAGAAGGGACATTCAGGCCTGAGGAGACATGCCAGAGGGGACGCTGGGACATGACCATGTGCAGGTGGCCAGAGCTGGGTCCTTGGCTATGGAAAGATCCCTACAGCATGAGCTCAGTGTGTAGCTAGCGTGAGGCTGTGTACGGCATGGGGCCACCCCTCTGCCCACACTGGCTCCCTTGGGAGACACTGGAGAATGTCCTAGTGACTCATAGGCCCTGAACTGAGGGGCTGAACCTGGGATATGAATAGGCCTGACGTGAGACCTGCTGCCCTGGCCACTGTGCCCACTTCAGCCTTGGCCAGAGCCCCGTGCCGAAATCACTCTCCATCCAGAGGCTCAAGGAACACTGGCTGTGACAACCTTAAGCTGCCAGCTCTCCCCCAGGTCTCAACTGGTGTCCCTGCGTCCAGGCACACTGACCCTACCCGCAGGCTCTGGGTCAGGAGTCCATTGTACGGCAAGGCTCCACCTCGCCTTAACTTACACGCTGCTCTCATGTTCTGTCCCTTCAGGGCCTGACCCACACATGTCATCAGATGCCAATTTAAGCAGCTCCAGTGCTGACTCTGGAGTCTGGAAACCCTCTCCGGACTCCTCTGGGAGAGGAGTCAGTCAGTGACCTGGAACACTGGCCACGTTCTGGCGGGATCTGAATGGCCCACCATGAGCCTCCGAGCTTCCCCCACCACCCCAGAGCGTCCAGTCTCCACAGTGTAGCCACTGAGTTCACCTGCCTCCTAAAGTAAATGTTCAAGTCTTCATGGGGACCAAAGGGTCACTCATGGTCCCCTGACTAACAGCCCCACCCCCACCTCAGGGCAGTTAAACTAAGCCCCTGGGGATACCCTTCTAGATACCTTCTCACCTCAGGCCCTTTGCAGCCCTGTTCCACCTGCCTCAAACGCTCTCCCACCTGAGATCTCTGCTCAAAGTCACATTCTCAATGAAGCAACAGGACAACCTCATTCCATTCCACTCCCCTGTGACACCATTCCTTTTCATGCAGGACGCGTGTTTGTGGAAGAAGATGAAGAGAAGGGCACAGGGTAAGTCTACAAGACGTCTGACATCTCTCACAGTGGGGCTTCCCCTGCTCTCATCCTTCAAGATCTGGGAAGCTCCCGGAGCCTCAGCTTCACTTGCTGTAAAATAGGGGAGCCATACTTGAAGCAGCTTGGGTGTGTGCCACTTGGCTTGATAACCACAGCTATTTCCCCTCACGGTTAAGAACTGACCATGTGCCTGGCCCTGGGGTCCTTGCAGTGAAACTGCCTTCATCCTGCTGGATCTGAGATGTGATTACATTGAAATCTGAGATAGTCCTTGTGACCGTGTCATTCACCACAGAGCTGACAGCTGTTCAGAGAAGCCGAGGCCCTCGCCTGAGGTCGCCCAGCAAGAGTCTGAGGGAAGTACCAACCATGTGTCCGGCTCTGCCCACACATGCTGCCTCCTCGCCATGGTCCACGCCAGTAAACATGAGGAAGGCCAGTCCTAACCTGGGCATCCCAGATTGAGGCTAAGAGGTGCCGGAAATCTGGTGCCAAGTTGTAGAACCCCAGGAAGTTGGCTGAAGTGTGTCTATTGAGGGGGGAGGGTGGGGTGTAGAGGAGGGGTGTGTCACGGGGCTGGAAGTGCTGGTGTCTTGACTATCAGCACATGGTCACAGAGCAGGGAACAGCACTGGTCTGGATACCTACGTTCGTGGTCTCTGAGCCCGGACTCGGAACTCTCCGCCCTTCCTCCTTTGAGGTACAGCACAGAGCACAGCTGTGATGACATCACCTTTGGACATTGTTGAGTTTAATTTCTGATTCTGTGACACAGGGGTTTTAGGGAGTAAGTCCAGCCTGGGACCCTCCCCTCAGACAAGGGAGTAGGAAGCACCAAGATGCAGCCAGGCAGTGGAGCAGGTTCTCAACTCAGATGGCCAATGGTCCCCAGAATGTGGCGGTCCCCCTGCCCATGGCCCACTCTGCATGGCCCATGTCAACTTCCCCACAGCTGGGTTGGTGCTGCCCCTGCCTTTGTGCCTCCTTCCCACAGGCAGAGGGTCCATGCTGTGAGCCCTTCCACAGAACCAAGAGGCTTTGGGGAGACTAGGTAGCCTGTTACCTGGCTCCCTGAAGGTCAAACAGATCCCAGGTACTCAGAAACACAGGGACTCTGAGAGAATGGAGGTCTCCCACCTCCAGCACCCACCCCCACCCCCACATAACGAAATAAGCAGTCTCCCTCTTCTCTCCTAAGGGGCACAGTGGCTGCAGGGATTGCTTGTGTGACAGGCCTGTTTCCAACCTGCAAGGAAGGGCCTGGGCCAAGAGAGTCCCCCAGCCCAGCCCGGTGACAGGCAGCGTCAAGGGGCATGGATCCCTGCTGCCCCTACAAAAGGTTCTCTCCTCAGCCCAGTCACTCCTCCTGCTTCCATAGTGAGATTGCATCCTGGTCTACACTGGGTCCAGAAAACGTGTGGGTTCCCGTTCTTGTTTGCTGCAGAGCACAGCACTGTCTCTTGAGGGAGGTGTGGGCAGTTTTCTGGTGAAGGGTCAGGTAGGGATCCTCGAATATGTCTGAACAACGTCCTGCTTCTGAAAGGCAGACTTGTACATATGTAAATGAGTGAGACTGACTTTTAAAGGGTGTTAAGGTTTTTTGTTATTTGTTTTTGTTGGGTTTTTTTGTTTTTTTGTTTGTTTGTTTGTTTGTTTTTGAGACAGGGTCTCATTATGGAGTCCTGGAACTCTATAGAGCAGGCTGGCCTTGACTTCACAGAGATCCACCTACCTCTGTCAAAAGTGTGTGCCAACATGCCCTGCTTAAATGGAACATGTTAAACCAGGTAGAACCAGAGGGCAAATAGGGGCCATGAATATCCTTTTCAGGCCCTGTCTCCATGGTCACTTCATGTCCTGTTCCCACTTTCCTCCTATAAACAACCACAGTAACCCATCTGCTTCTGAAAGGGCCCTGACATGAATGCAGTCCTTCCTCGCACAGAGCTCCTGAAAGATGACGGCCAGGTAGCAAAGGGCCAGGCCTCTAATATCTGAGTGGACCTGAGCTAGAGTCTGGGCAAAGACCATGCTGTTCATCTATAGTCTCAGGCCCTTAAGCAGCCCTCCCATCCTTCCATCTCTCCAACCCTTCATCTCCCCATCCTTTCATTTCTCCATCCCTTCATCTCTCCATCCCTTCATCTCCCCATCCTTCCATCTCTCCCTCCTTCCATCTCTACATTCCTTCATCTGCCCATCTTTCCATCTCTCCACCCTTCCATCTCCCTATCCCTCTGTCTCTTGCCTCTGTTCTCCTCCCTCTACACCCAGCCCCATGAGGCCCCACACACCTCCAGAGCTTTGCGGTTCCCTTTGTCTCTTACTCCAGCACTCATGTCTTGGTAGAGCTCCTTTATTCATCAGTCTCTCCAAAATCCCGCTGAGAAGCATCTGACCATGATGGCCAGGGGCAATCTGGTTCCAATTCCCAGACAGGGTTTGAAAAGTGAGAAGTGGTTACTCAGAACATTACATGGGAAGAACTCTAAGCTGGGTCTAGACTTGAGGACAAAATAGTCCTTGGGTTGATCAACGTCTGCTCTAAACACAGGGGGAGTGCATGGAGCACCTATGCATTTGCAGTCTATTGGCTGTGACCAAAGGAGGCTGCTGTGGCTCATTCTCAGTCCAGGCTGGCTCACTTGGTTAAGAAAGCAAAAGAGGTTGTTGTGGTTCTTTCACAGTATGGGCTAACTCACTCCCGCCTTGAGCCAAACAATAACAGAAATGAGGGAAAGCCTTCCCTTCATTAGCACGAGGGAAGGCTGGGGCAGCCTCGGCCAGGGGTCGCCGCTGTGTCTGCGGCAGGGCCTCCCTCTCAGAACTGGAAAGGCTACAGGGAATGAACCAGGTATGGTGGCACATACCTGGAAACCCAGAGCTGGGAAGCTGAGGCAGGAAGCTCTGGAGTTGAGGACTGCATAGCGAGACTCTATCTCAAAAATAAAAAGCACATGGAAGCTGAGTGACCGTAAAGGCTGGATATTGTGCTACATGGTATACACTGGATGGTATGTATCCAGGAAAAGGGAATCTTTTTTTTTTTTTTTTTTTTTTGGTTTTTCGAGACAGAGTTTCTCTGTGAGACCTTGGCTATCCTGTACTTGCTTTGTAGACCAGGGTGGTCTTGAACTCACAGCGATCTACCTACCTCTGCCCCCCTGAGTACTGGGATTATAGGCCAGCACCACCATGGGATCTTGATAGAGAAAGATGCCTCATCAACCTGGCTATAGACACACCTACAGGGCATTTTCTTAATGATTGATGGGGAGGGTCCAGTCCATTGTGGGCGGGGCCATCCTGGGCTGGTGGCCCTGAGTTCTATAAGAAAGCAAACTGAGCAAGGCATGTGAAGCAAGCCAGTAGGCAGCACCCCTCCATGGCCTCTGCATCAGCTCCTGCCTCCAGGTTCCTGCCCTGCTTGAGTTCCTGTCCTGACTTCTCTCGGGCTGTTTCCTGGGAGTTTAAAGTGAAATAAACCATTTTCTCCCCAAGTTGCTTTTGTTTGTGCATCTATTACAGCAACAGAATTCCTAAGACAGATGGTGAGAGGAGTGTGGGTAGGGGAGAGGGAAGGAAGGAAACGAAAGCAGCCAAGACAGAGGTGAGAAAAATGGGGAGCAGGGGCTCAGGAGTAGGAGGCTAGCAATAGAAAAGGGGGTCATAGGACAAAAGGATCGTGGAGAAGAGGCAGAACAGGGAGGAACAGACAAGAGAGAAGTGTCACAAAGAAGGTGTGTCCCAGAGAAGCGGGTCACAGGTTGAAGGTCACAGAGAAGGAAGGTTACAGAGAAGGGGGGTCACAGGTCAAAGGTCAAAGAGGAAAGGTTACATGAGAAGGGGGTTATAGAGTAAGGAGTCCGTGGTGGAGGGAAGGTCACAAGGAAGTGACAGTCACACTGAAGGAGATTATGGAGACTGGATCACACAGGAGGAAGGCTGCATGGGTGAGAACATCACAGGTGAGGAAGAGTCACAGGAAGGGGGGTCAAGAGGGAGGGAGGGTCACAAAGAAAGGCATCAGGAGGTCACAAGGGAGAGAATGTCACATAGGAAAGGGAAGGTCATAGATGAGGCGTGTCATAAGGAAACCATCATGGGGAAGGGAGGATCAGAGAGAGGGAGAGTCAAAGAGGAGGGACCTGAGGTGTGGGTAAGCCATCTAGGAGACAGAGGGTTGCAGAAAGGAATTCACAAGAGGGAGGGGGGGACACAAGGTAAAGGCAGCCAGAAGGCCTGACCTCAGCACAGAGTTGCACTCCCCAGGTGCCTGCCTGTGTCACTCTGATGTCCTGGACATCACCTCAGGGGTCCCTCTTGGTCTTGCTCCATTGCACAGTTCAGGAATGTGAGGCAGAAGTTGGTGTTGAGACCATAAGCCCCTTCTCCTGCCATTGCCTCTGTGGTCCAGAAAAAAGCAGAGGTCTAGACGCCTACATCCCAGGCCCAATACATGCGTTTCCTCTACAGGCAGCTGTGTTGTCATGGTACCTGCACAACTACCTCCCACCCCAGCCCTGATCTCTTAAGCAAGAATCTCTTTCCCGTGTGGCTCCTGCACACACACAAACACACACACACACACACACATATCTCAGGTCTTCATCTGGAGCCTCCTACCATTCTTCAGAAGGAAGTGGCTGTGCCCTGTGTGGCCATCTCCCTCTGTGTGAGGTGGACCAGGGCCAAGGCTGTCCTTCCTTCCCCTGGAGACACTGACATCAACCACCCTGGAAACCTCAGGCCTCGCCTGAGCCCACGCTCACAGGGGCTGTAGTTCCACTATCTGTCAGACAGGGACACTGATCTCTTATGGTCTATGCACTAGCCTAGCCTAGCCTCACGAAGGCTATTTGTATCCGCCGTGTCTCCTAAACTTCTCAGACCTGTAAGGTCCCTCCTCCCCTTCTGTCTTTCAATTATACAGTGAGTCACATGTCCCTCACCAGCCACTCAGTCCCTAAAGACATGCTGGATCTTGCAAGTGGGCCTGATGACCTACTGAGAGGTGGCCAATGAAGTTTTTCCCATAGCTGGGTAGTTGCCTGGGCTATGTCTGATTTGACAAGGCAGTGTGCGGGGCTTGACTAGTCATGTCTGCCATGGGTGTAGCAATGGATCTTAGGCTGCACCAATGAGTCTCATCAAGCGGTGAGTGTGCCCACCCATGGATGCTAGTGATGCCTGAGGATGGTTGCAGCTGTCACACTGGAAAGGCAGTCTCTTGGGTCAGACAGAGATGCCACTAGGCACTTTTCAGGAACCAACATCCAGAAAGAGGGTGATCCTGCCACATATTCACTGTAGTCGAGACTAGCACCCATCCAGGACCAAGAATAGAAGGATAAAGGCAAAGAGAATGGAGCATGAACAGAAATGGATGCAGACACATCTTTGCTTCAGACGGGAAAAAGATACGGCGTGGAAAGAAACGAGAAAATGTGCTGAACACTGATGACAGGAAAATAGGAGGAAGAGCCAGCCACTCTCTGCATCGGTGGTGCCATTTCTCCCTCTGTAAAACCGATGGAGTCGTCCACTGACAGACAGCCCATTCCAGCAAGATGACCTAGCATGGCCTCTGCCATCCGTCTGTCCCCAGTGAAACCTCACAGGAGTTGATATCTTAATCCAAGTCATTTAAAGTGTCACACAGGATGTCTATCAGAAAACACCTGGTCTCCAGTTCATTTGTCTGTGTGACCCTGGGTTTCTGAAGCCCCACATTCCTGAACTGGGAAATGGGTTTGTTCTTCTTGCCAGAGCACTGTGAATATTAAGGTTGAGTGAAATGTTTGGTCCCAAATAAACAATGTCTCTATACCGTTTTCCAGATGCCCTCTATGAAACCAGAGCCTCAACACCAGCTGGTTCCCAGAAACAGCTGAAAATGAGCCCAGGTTGGGGGATGAAGAGGAACTCCCAAGACCCTGAGCCCCAAAGTTTCTGCCCAGCTAAGGGCCAGCTGTGCTGGTCACACAAATGGTCCCAGCAGATCCAAGGCTCTGCTACCCACAGACACACAGACACGCAGACACAGACATAATTTTAAAATATATGAGGCTGCATGTTTTCCCTCTAGTCTTGGATGATGATAACTGAGATTTGGGGGGAGGGAAAGTAGACTGGGTTATTTCTTCCAACAGGCTGCCTGGATCTAAGCCCAATCCTGCCACTGCAGAGCTAGCTGTGTGACCGTGGGCAAGTTGCCCCTCTCTTCTGTGCCTTAGCACACAGGGAGTGTGAGAGAGCTCCCCAAATCCGACTGCATTTGTGTCGGATCACCCTCCCCACCCTGTGCTTTTATTGCTTCCAGTACAAGCAAGTAACAGAACACCGACTTAGCACCGGCCCTAAGGACTGTGTGCACGGAGGAGGGCTACCCCCCCCCCAGTGGCCTTGCAGAGAAGCAGCCTGAGGTCTTGCCTTTAGGCAGCAGTGGGGAGGGAGTCTTCCCAGCATGGGGGATAGAGTCTCATTTTCAGATGGTGCAGAGGGGTACAGCGTTCTACACACACATCCTATTCAGACCTTTGCAGCAACTGGGGCCTGATGGAAAGCTGTGTGTTTTCTGTGCTTATGACGGGTGATGCCTGTCTTGAGCAGCCCCCACCACAGTGCACACACACACCACACATACACACGTGCACAGCACACCTCATGGAGAAGGCTATGAATTCTGATGTGGGTGGGCTCCAGACCGAAGCATCCACAAAGGGTCCAATCTTTGGTCTCTGGTCAGCCCTGAGCACTGCTCTCAGAGTCGGAGATAAGCCTGGACTAGGCTTTCCAACCCCCTCCCAGGCCAGTGTGAAGCCTGTCCCGCCTTGGACATTGGTGCCTCTCCCACACTGGCCTGGAGGAGAGGCCAGGGGCCCTTCAGCCCTCCAGTGTTAGAAGAAAAACCACAATCCTCGCCACGAAGGTCATGGCCAAGGTCACAGGGTCAGTAGTGCTAGGTCCCATGACTCAAGGTGACCAGGCCCATGTGCAGGGAGAATCCAATGCCTGGTTGTTACCAAAAGGCCCTCAAAAGAGGGCCCTGCCTGCCACCCTGTCTCCCTTCTATGGCTCTTTCTTTCGTCCCCCTCCCCCTCACTTTCCCTTCTGTCCTGAGACTGCCTCTTCTCTTCTGCCCCCTCTGCCAGTCCTCCTCCTTTCTCACCCTCCCCTTCCTCACTCTCTTCTTCTCTCCTTCTCCTCTCTAGCCTCCATTGTTTCCAGAACACCTCCCTCCCCGGGCTCCACCTTTCTGGAGGACAAGGCCTGGAGGTCCTGAGGGCTCAGCCACAGGAGCAGTGTCCAGGAGAAATAGTCTTCCAAGATAGTCACACAGTCAGCTCGCAGTCAGAGCTCCCAGCCCTGAGTGCCGGGCCAGGCCAGGCCCACCCTGGGACCGTCCTGGGAAGCCCCGGCTCTTTAGTGTCAACTCAGGGAGACAACTCACTGCCTGAGCCTGCCACTTTGAGGCCTCAGCATTCCCACCCTCCCTGGGGCCACGGGGACTGGTGGATCTTCTTCACAGGAATTGGCTATCAGTGTGTCATGGCCAACGGCTCCCCTCAAGAAACACCGAAACCTCTGGCTCCTCCCCCACCTCACACACAGGCTTCATTTGAAACAAAATCCCACGAAGCTCAGGCTGAAGCTCGCAGGGCTGAACACTCTGGAGGGGGAACCTGGGGCTTCCAGACTAATGCAGAAAACCAGTAAAACTGAAATCAAGGAAACTAAACACAGACAGAGACACATATGTGCATACACATACGTATCACACACACACATATATATACATACCAGACACATAAATATATATACACCACACACATATACACACAATACATATACACGTTACACGTACTCCACACATACACAGATTCCGCATGCATGTATGCACACACACACGCACACACAGAAAGAGTGAGAGAGAGAGCCGGAATCCACCCTCCCAGATCCCACAACAGTGTTAAGTCAGAACTCAACGTATTTCTAAAACAGACATTGGCAATGGGCTGGTGAGATGGCTCAGCAGGCAAAGGATATTGTTGCCAAGCGTGACGACACAAGTTCTATACCCACATGGGACCACTCAGGGTCCCGAATGGTGGAAGGAGCGAGCCTACTGCCAGAAGCTGTTCTCTGACTCCACAGGTGTGCTGTGGCATGTTTCCCTCCAGCGAAATGATATACCTACTATAAATGGTTTTTAATTTTAACAGACACAAAATTTTAATTTAACATTAATTTAAAATTAAAATTTAATTTAAAATTAAATTAATTTAAATTAAAACTAACTTTAAATTAAATTTTAATTTTAACAGACACAAAACCCCTGAGCTTAAACAAACCCCCATAACCTAGGATAAAATCCTTACACCAAATAGTTTGGTGTTGGAGCAAACGCCAAGAGTCCACAGCGAAGGGAAAGGCCTCAGAAGCACTCCCCACCAGAAAGGCCTAAAATAGACCACATGTCCCAAGGCCTCACTCCAGCCCTCCGAATACCAAGACTTGCTCCCAGCTTGCAGGGTGTCAGCATGACCCCGAGCCCGACAGTACCTGGTCAGCGAGGGTCTCTGGAACCACTCCTATCCAAATAGTCTCCCCGGGTGGTCACAAAGGGACCCCAGCAAGCCTGGAGAGCCTGACAGGGCAAGGGACTGGTGTGGTGGTGTGGTGGTGTGGTGTCAGGAGGGCCCTCTGCACTCTCTCACAGCCCTGCCTGAGCCTCCTCCCCCAGCCAGTGAGATAGCAGCAGCTGGGCCCCAGTCATTTCCAAAATTAGCCTGTGAGCCCCAGGTCTGGGCAGGAGACACAGCCGGGGTGGTGGCCGTTGAACCAGCTGCGGACAGCATGGACATATATGGTGGCAGGGAGCAGGAGGGGCCTCTCCGGACAAGTGTCTTCCCAGCCTCCATCTAGTCCCCAGGGGCGGGTCACACTCGCCCAGGCTGCGGCTTCTGCCACAGGAAGGAGTCAGGGCTGGGTGGAAGCCACCTCAACCGCTCTGGTGGCTCCTTGTGGGAATGGTGCCGTAAGCAAGCTAAGGTAGGCAACAGTCTCACCCAGTGAGCTTCCTGCCAAGGGCTCTGATTCACTCATTATTCCCTACAGCCTTGGGGAAGGGGGCGAGGGGAGGGGTCCTCTCATCTCCATTCTACAGGTGGAAACTGAAGCACAAAGGTTAACCACTGGGGGCAGGTGAGATGGTTGCGGGGGGGAGTGCTTGCCGCCAAGCGTCTGATCTGAGTTCAACCCGCAGGGCTTTCACGAATTGTCCTGTGACCGCCCCCCAGGTCCCTAGTGCAAACACACACAGAAATAAAGACTTGTAATTTAAAGCCCTTCTTAGGTTAAGCCAGCTTGTCCAAGACATGGGAAAAATCAATATTTGAACCCAGGTATTACTCACCTCGAAGGCTCTAGTGTAAACAGGGTGCTAAACCAGCCTCCGCCCAAAGTGCTCTGTCCCCATCTGGGCGGAGCACAGGGGAGAGCCAGCGCTCAGCCTGCACATGGCCCTGAGTGTCAGCTCCAGGGAGTGCCAGGAGGCTCAGCCTTTGGTACATCGCATGCCTGTGGTGCACAAGGCTACACGACTAGCAGGGGATCTGGGCAGATCTCAAATCCAGGACTCTAATCATGGAAACAGGGCAGGCATCCTTCTAAACACGTTTCCACTCTCATGTGTATGTGCGTGTGCATGTTCGTGTGCCTGTGTGTACATGTGTGTATGTGTGTGTGGTCACATGCCCCCAGCTGCTTTTGCATGTGTGGGTGCATGCTGTTGCATGTGGAGGGCCAAGGTTAACTTTGGGGTGTCTTTCTTCAGAATGTCATCCACATTGTTTTTGAGACAAGGTCTCTCACTGGCCTGGAACTGGAATAGTCCTTGAGCTGAGCTGGCTGCCCACAAAGCCCCCAACTCTGGGATTACAAGCACTGACCACCACACCTGGCTTTTTATTAGATGATGGGGCTGGAACCTGGGTCCTGCGCCTGCCGGGCAGGCAGCTACCTGCTTCTCTCCATTCTCTGTCTCAACCTCAGAAGGCAGCATTTCCCCTTGTAAGTCAGGGTGACTGTTGTTGTGGCCAAAAGCAGCTTGGGGAGGAAAGGGTTTGCTCAGCTTACACTTCCACACCATAATCCATCATTGTTCATCGTCAGGACAGGAACCCAGACAGGACAAGAACAGGGAGGCAGGAGCCAATGCAGAGCACCATGGAGGGTGCTGCTCACTGGCTTGCTCCTCCTGGCTGGATCAGCCTGCTTTCTTATAGAACCCAGGACCCCCAGCTCAGGGGTGGCCCTGCCCACAGTAGTCTGGGCCCTCCCCCATCAATCACCAATTAAGAAAATGCCCCACAGGCTTGCCTACAGCCGGATCTTATGGAGACATTTTTTTTTTTCAATTGAGGTTCCCCACTTTCAGATAACTCTAGCTTGTGTCAAGTTGACATAAAATTAGCCAGCACAATTGGCTTCTTGACAGCTTATCACACAAACAAATCACTTTTCAGTTAGAACCTTTCATTTCTCATTTATCGCCAAGATGGCACATTAATATTTACATCACAATATAAAATATAAAAACTTTATTTTAGTTAATTTATTTATTTACTCATTTTAAATCCCAGTCGTAGCCCCTCGGGGCTGGAGAGATGGCTCAGCGGTTAAGAGCACTGTCTGTTCTTCCTAGAGTTCAATTCCCGGTAACCACATGGTGGCTCACAACCAACATTGGGATCTGATGCCCTCTTCTGGCATGCAGGTGTATATACAGATAGAGTACTCATATACATAACATAATAAATAAATATTAAAAAAATAAAAGATAACTTTAAAAGTCCCACAGTCTTTACAATTTCAAACACAGTGAAAGTTCAGTCTTTGAAAAATATCCAGTCTCTTTAAAACTGTAAAATCTCTTTTAAAGTTCAAAGTCTCCCAACTGTGTGCTCATGTCAAAACAAAAACAAATTAAATGCTTTCTTATTTCAAGAGGGACGAACCAGGGCACAGTCAAAATCTGAACAAAGCAAAACCAAACTCCAGAAGCATAAATAACTCAGTGTCCAATTATCTGGGACTCATGATCTTCTGTGCTCCTCCAAGGGGCTTGGGTCACCTCTCTGGCTCTGCCCTCTGCAGCACACACAGCTTGTCTTCTAGGCTCAAGCTGGCTCCACCCTACTGCTGCTGCTGTTCTTGGAGGTCATCCCATGCTATTGGTATCCCCAAAATGCTGGGGTCTCTGCTCCGACTGGGCTGCACTTTCACCAATGACCTCTCCTGGGCTCTCTTCAGGGACTCCAGCCCTGCCTCACAGTGCTAAGCCTAAGCTGCTCCCATGACCCCTTCATGCCTTCAAAACCAGTACCACCTGAGTGACTGTTACACTACCAAGGTCAGCTGCCGTTGTGAGGTGCAACCTTGGCCGCCTCTGGAGCACAGTTTCTTCGTGCCAACCCTGAGGAGACACTTCCCGGAAGATTTTCACACACATCTGTTTAGCTCCCTGGTATGTTGGGTAGGTGGAGGTGACTCTCCCCACCCCATCCCCGGGATGACAAGCGTCGCTGTGACTCATCCTGGAGCTGGTAAGCAGGATGTGGCATCCATCATGCTTCCTCCCCAGGAGGAGGAGAAGAAAAAATAAATAAATGCCCCAAAGCTGCCATGCTGGGCTCCCACAAGCCACTCTCACCAGGAGAGAGGGTCACAGTGCTATTTGGTGGGCTGGCTTCACCATTCCTGGAGCCATCCATCGATCTGTTAAAGCAGACTAGGAAAGTCACCTCACTCTTGCTGGGCTCTGGGGACACCCCTCCCCCCCCGGGACTTGGCTCCTTCAGCCAGTGAGCTCTGGGTCTACAAGATGGCCAAAGGAATGTGTATTTTTCCGGGCACTGACCTCAGTCTCCTGGCCATCTGAGTGGTTCACACCCTGTGGGCTCATGGGGGCCCACCTGCAGCTGGACGTCCTGGAACCTCCAACCCTTTTCATCCTGTCACTCACTAGGGTGGCTGCTTCTGTCTGGCCTCAGAGGAAGTTGTGACAGTACCTGACTTCTACCATTATGGGGTGCCGTTCTCACTAATGCTGGTGTGCGTCTGTGTGTGCATGAGTGTGTGTCTGCCCACGCATGTATGTGCATAAGCACGCACATTTAGATAAAAAAGGAAGCGCCCCGCACACGTCAGTGCTACTACATCAGAGGCCAGGGCCCTGGGTCACTGTCCCCTCAGTGAGGAAAACCTCTTGTCTGAGTCATTGTCACTCGAAGCAGCGCATGACCCAGGGAAGGGGTGTTTGGTGAATGATTGTAGATTCCAAACTACAGGGCAAGTGCTCAGTGTTTGTGACAAACAACTGATACCGTGGACTCTGGGAGCTTCCTCTCGCTGTCTGTCCATTGCCAGCGGCTTGTAGTCTCTTGGTCTACTCATGGCTCTGTTTTTTGCTGAGCAGAATAACAGTGAGATTTAAAATAAAAATGTGGAGGGAGAGAGAATAGGGAACTCCCAGAAGGCACTGGGCCTGCACCAAGCTCTGAGGATGGGTATAGGTTCTGAGGTAGACCCAGTTCAGGCTGTGTGCCTCTGGAAAGGGCCTGAAGGGCTCCCCTCTCTGAAGCAGGATCCTTGCCCCACTGGCTGTTCTTTCTAGTCCATGGTGGATGCTTAGTGGATGTTTGTTGAATGACTAAAGAAACTAAAGTAGGCTTGTAAAGGCTCTCCCCACCATTGGTGCTTTCTGCAGAAGACAGCCACCAGTAAACCTGTCGGTGGTTGGTAGTGCTGGCGCCCTCTGCCCCTTTAGCCTTGGGGTGTTCTCCTGTTTGTGAGTGGGATCTAGCCTTGATTAGCTTATTTGGGAAGGAAAAGATTGATTTAGCTTATACTTCCAGGAAACAATCAGGATCGAGGGAAGCTGGGCCAGGAACTTCAGGCTGGAGCCATGGGGGAAAGCTGCTCACAGGTTCCCGCTTAGCTGGCTCTTATTCAGCTCAGGTCCACCTGCCTAAGTTGTTGCCACCCACAGTGGGCTGGGCTTAGCCAAACCAATCAACAGTCAAGACAACTCCCCATGGACATGCCCAGGAGCCAACCTGACTAGGGCAACTTCTCAACCCTGGCACTCCTTCAAATGACTCTAGGTTGTGTCAGGTCTTCAATGAAAGCTACCCATGGCGCTCCCCTGGCTGCTACGGGACGGGACTACCACAGCCACAGATGGTCCTCAGGAGCCATCACTCCCAAGTTTCCAGCCACCAACTCAGGTGTCCCTGCTTCCTGTCACAAGGTCTCAGCCTTCCCAAGAAAAATACCACGGGTGGTGGTATTGATGGGGAGTTCAACCACTTTGCCACTAACCTGGTCTGACTGCTCAGCCCCAGGGCTGGTCCTCATTTGGCCCATCTCCCACCATCTGGGTTCCCCATCACATGCCACTAGGCTGGCGTCTTTCTTCCATATTTTGCTGCCAATGGACCACTGATCTCTTTCTGCCCTTCAGTATGTTTTCCAGAGCATGGATCAGGTGAAGCAATCACCCTGTCCCCTGTCCCTGCCTATATGAAACCTGCCCTATTTTTCTCAGATCCCAGCTGTGAACACCAGCAAGGCCACTTATGTCCCAGACATCCCATCTCCAGCCTCTTTCATAGGAAAGGTGAAGACTCAGATGGCCTAATGAGTCAGTGTCTGTCTCACCCACTGCCACCCATTTCCACCTGTCACTCGCCATCCTACAGGGACGTGACCCAGCACACCAGTTCCTTCTGTCCCTGAGAGGATCTGTCCAGTCCTGTACTGTAACTGCACACTGGCTTCCTTGAGACAGAGCCCTGAGAAGGGATCTAATGAGCGGGTGCCTGAAGCTTGGGGAACAGTATCAGGTCAGGGAACAGGGAGGTCCCAAGACCACCTCAGCCTGTATTTGTTACAGTCCTCTGGAAAAAAACCAGCCCCTTACATGCCAGTGTCAAACAGAGGTTGGAGGAAGGGCATGCCACTCAGCAGGTGTCACCCGGTTGCTGAGGCACCCCCAGAGGAGATGACAGCTGAGAACATTTGATGACAGTACCCCAAGCCACTGGGCCAGTAGGTCTTTCTATGAGAGGAGATCTGGTTGGTCCAGTGGTCAAGGTCACCCATGAGGATGTTGCCAAGGTGGGTGGTGCATGCATGACCACTCTCTACCCCATTTCTCCTGTCCAGAGCCCAGGTGACCATGGATGACCCTGGCAAACTGTGGCCTGGACAGGCGTAGCCCTGCTCGCTCTCCCCGGCTCCTGTCAGCACTGTCTACAGTGTGAACTCACCATGCACTGAAGGAGAGACATGGAGTTTCCTGTCCCTGCCCAGCTGTGCCCTGTGGCTCTGGCCTGTGTCAGAGACCCCAGGCGGGTCCCCTCCCACCCCTCTAATGGCCACAGCTCCTCCACATTGGACTCAGGGAGGTGTGGCCTCCAGCAGTCCAGTGCCATGCTTGTTTCTTGGCCTGGAGATTCGGCCACTGCAGCCATGTGGGCTCATGACATCTCAGGGAAGTCAGAGCCCCAGACACTAAACCTGGCCTCAGTCAGCACCCATCCATGGAGTCCTGCCCAGTCCTAAGCCCAACTCTGCAAAAACCACCCTCTTGTAAACTGGCGGCTTTCAGCTGGGAGCAATTTTGTCCCCTTTCATCCGTGGCAGTGTCTGGAGACACTTTGGATTGTGGGGACCTTTGTGCTGGCATCCATGAAGAGGACAAGGGCATAATTAAACTTCCCACAGCACCTGACAGTCCCCTCAATGAGTCTTGCTCTCTTAGGTTCACAGTGTCAAGGCTCAGAGACTGTCTCTCCACAGTTCCCAGCCTGGGCCTGGGGAAGGGGAGGGATTTACAGGAGCACCACCTTGTCATAACCCATTATGTCATATTGTTGTGAGCTCAACACTGTATGGACTTTACATGAAGGGAGGTGCTGGCTGGGTTTTTGTCAGCTTGACACAGCTAGAGTCATCCAGAAGAAGGGAACCACAACTGAGAAAATGCCTCCATAAAACTGGCCTACAGCAAGAACATGGGGCATCTTCTTGATCAGTGACCTTGGGGGACCCAGGCCACTGCGGGCAGGTCCCTACCCCTACACAGGTAGGCCTGAGGAAGCCATGGTGGTCAATCCATGTGCAGTGTTCCTCCACAGCCTCTGCTTCAGCTCCTGGCCCTGAGTTTCCTCAGCACCGTGAGAGTTGTAGGACGGGATGGGCGCTTTCCTTCCTGAGGTGTTTTCAGTCACTATGTTTTATCGGAGCAACAGGAAGCAAACTAGGACAGGTGCCCCGAGTGACACCAGGAGTTGAAGCAAAAGGGGTCCTCAAAGTGCTTGCCACGCGCAGAGGATGAGGGGGTCTGTAGACCGACACTCACAGAAGCACTTCGGAAACTGACAAGCAGAGTGGAGACCGGAGGGGTTGGAAGCAGTGCCAGCCTCTTAGGCTGAAGTGGAAAAGGTAGGGAAGCCATATCCCAGGGCAGTGACTTGACAGCTGAGGGGACCGGCGACCCAGGCTACCGTGGGGAGGAGACAATACGCCGACTTCCTTTTTCTCCTACCTATAGGGCACCTGAGCCTGTCCCCACATCAGAAACTGGGGAGCCCAGAAACTGGGAGGCTCCTGGGCCTCATATGTGTAACCCAAGCACACAGTGGGCGGCTGGAGGAGAGCAAATGTCTGCGGCTGCTCAGGTCACGTGAACACCGCTGTAGGCGACCCGACCCTCCACAGTAGTGCTTGATACCCGTGCGTGTTTTCCAGGCTTGAACCCCTGCATCTGGTACTCCGTCCCATGTGCTAATGTTTTGTGAACGCCTCTCCACGTGGATATTCTTCTAGGCTCAAGATAGCCTGATGAAAATATCCTCCAGATGCTACAGTGGACTTCTTCCACAGGAAAAACAAAGCCCAAGACACCACACACTGACACACACAGAGAGAGAGAGAGAGAGAGAGAGAGCACAGCACATACAGACGTGAGGTGGGCTGTGTTATTCAGAGTGATACGGGTGGAGGTTATTTGAGGCAACTGGCTGGGAGTTGAGTGTGAAGTGAATCCAGTTCCCTTTCATGTCATTACCTAGGGGGTGATGGGATTTTCATGGCATTCCAGATGACCGGGAGCTCCTCGGCCTTGGTCACAGACGTGTCAGCTTACACAAGGCAGAGCCTTCTGCCCACAGGATGGTTACACAGACCAGGCTAAGGTCTCCTGCTAGCGACTGGCTGAAGAGTTTTAAAGTTAGCACTAAGACACTTCAGGGAGGCCCAGTGGTGGCCTGGCCAGGTCAGTGGTGACTTCCTTTCTTCCCTAATTAGCAAGACAGGGCATTTCCTGTCCAGCTCAGAGACAGGAAGTACCTAGCTGACCCTGACCATGGATCTACCAGCAGACTGTCCTGCCCAGGCAGCCATGGCTTGGGGTTCTGGTTTAAATTGGCATACACTACAAGGGCCTGTCAGCACATCTCCATGAAGCAAGGGCAGAGCAAGGAAGGTGTTCTCTCTCCAGGAAGGAAACCCAAAGCCATCCTGTTAGCAAACAGGGAGCGTGCTGTGGTTTTCCACATGCGGCAGGCAAGATGGAACTCTTCATGTGGGATTGATCTCTTGACCCCCATCTTGAAGGGTTGTGGGGAGACTTTCGTTTTTTTTTTAAAACCCAGTCATGGTTTCGTTTTAATCCCAGCTGTGGGACATGAGGCTGTTTCAGATTGTCCACAGCCGTTAACCATGATTGTCTCGTGCTCTAGGAGGGGCCAGCTGCAGACCGTTTAATTCTGGGGGACTGTGGAGAGGGCATAAATGGGAGAATTCTGAGGGGGCCTGTGGTGCTGGTCCCTGACACTGCTGGTTCCAGCTGCTGCGTTTTCTATTTCTGCTTTGCTGGTTTGCTGGACTGCTGCAGATTCTGACAATGAAGAGTGGACTTGCCCCTAGGAACCTGACACTCTTAAATCAGCAGGAAGTAGTCTAAAGTGGTCTATGTCTCCTCTTCCCTCTAACCTTCCTATTGTTGGGGGGGAGTGTTGGAAGGGATTAGGGTGAATAGGTTTGGAAAATATAAAGTAGCCCCCCCCAAAAAAATATGACCAAGTAAAGTTTGGGAGATTCCAAAACCCTGAGCCTGAAAAAGCAACTGTGCTGGAAGATCCTTAAAAGCAGCAGCAACACCTGCTGGCCACCGGGCCTCATCATGACATGGACTAACTGTGGCATAGCACACCCAGGGCCTGTGGTTGGTGATGTGGACTGTGATGTCACACCCAGGGCCAAGAGTTGGTGATGTGGACTGTGATACCACACTCAGGGCTGTGAGATGTCCCCTAGAGGGCTCTAAATGCGCTGTAAGTATGAAAAGAGACAAAAACACATGCTGGTCTTCCGTGTGCAGCATTCAGGTAGCTCACCAGCTTTATTTTCTGGGTAGCTAACGCGCAGCAGGGAACCGATTAACTTCTTTGCAGGTGTTAACACACTTACACACTTTGCCAACAAGATAGTCACTAGGCAGCTATAAACAGGAAGGGACCATGGACAGCTCTTCTTCCCATTCCACCGAAACCATGGAGAGTCCGTTTAACCTAAGAATTGGCTCCCGTCAAGGTCATTCCTAGGTATGGCTGTTTGCCTGCACCACCCCACTTTCCAAGCTGCTCTGAATAGAAAGGGGTAAGAGAGCACATTCAAATCAGCGTCTCCCCAAAGTAGTTTAAAAACACACCTTTCCACATAAAGAAGAGAGAGAAAGAGGGTTGCGTTCTCGTGATTACTAAACACAGAGGCCAGTGAGACTGAAAGGGAATGGCAGAGAGTGAGAAGACTGAGGCTCACTGGGCATCCCCAGCTCCCAGAAGGCCATGCTGGCTAGAGAAGGGACCTATTTGACCTGCTTCCTGGACCCCTGACAAGGCTGGCTGTAAAACAGCATCATCATCTTCAGGGCATAACTCTGGATGTCATTCTCCAAAATGTCTGGCAGTCAGCCTGGGGCCCAGCACACTCGGTGCCTTTTGAAGAGGTAGGAGGTCTCAACTTCCAGCAACCCACCTGCGATTCGTCACAAAGCCCACGTGCGTGCCTCCGTTCAGGACAGTCCAAGCCAGGGAAATGAGATGTCAGCCTCACACTGCTGCTCTGAGGAGCTCAGTTTTATTGTTCTCAACAACACAAAAGGCTGCCGTCTCCCTTTAAATAACAAACTATACAGATCACAGAGAGCAGAAATACAGATGGTTTCCATGGGAACATACATACGGATTCAATAAATAATATAAAATGCTTTTGTGCTAAAATAGAACTCTTGTCTCATAGTTACAGGTCCGTCCGGCTCTGTTATACAGAAAAGCCCAGATCTGCTATTACTTAAAACATAGAAAAATATAATTTAATAACAGAACTAAAAAAAAAAAAAAAAAAAAAAGCCAGTGTTGAATTTATGACCCACGTAGAATGCAATGCATACAACCACAGGGCAGAAAAACCAAGGAAACAGAAAATAAATCACAGTTGATGACTGGAATGATTGTTCCATCCCGCCCTGCCGTCAAAGTCATTTTACATCTAGGGAAAAGTGAAAAGGGAAGCATAGGTGTTTGTTTCCAGAAAGGACTCTGAGACTATTAGAGGCTGAAGACCTAGCTTTATGCTATGGATTTGAGTTGACTGTAAGAGAATCTTTGTTCTTAATGAAAGGTGAACACTTTGGACCCGCTTTCTGTGCCTGTTTTTAAAGGCCATTTAAAATGTGTGGGTTCCGAAAATCTCGGGAACACGGCGCCTCCCGATTGCTTGCTTGTAGGAGCAGTCATACCTGTCTTGTGTCATAAAACAACCACTCTTAGTCTGTTAGTTATTTCTAAAGCCGGGTTTCACCAGGTAGCCCAGGCTATCCTGGAACTTGCCATCTTCCCGTCTCAGTGTCCTGAACACTAGGGCTGCCAGTCTGAGACACTGTGCTGTGTTCTCTCTTATTCTTGACAATCAACAAAGAAAACCCTAATGCCTACCAAGACCGTTTACAGCTCAGCCTTCCTCATCCCATACCAACAAACAGAGGAAAACGAGGCCTGAACAAAGCAAGCCTCTTCACACAAGTGTGAGCAATTAAGACTTTCAAGTAAACCGCACTCAGGAAAGGAAAAGGGTTTTTTTGTTTTTTCTTTTTACATTTAAATTATGAAAGCTCCAGTGGAAATGGAGCTAAGCGTGCAAGAAGGCCCTCGGTATCTATCATTCTGTGATGCACACCCCGTGGTCACATTCAGTGACAGTGACTAAGACTGCCTCTCGCTGCCTGGGCTACAAAGCCACGGTGTCAGACGACAGACTCAGGGTTCGGGGTTGTACCACTGATGAGGGACCTTTCTGAGAATGTCCAGTGGAGAACATGCGGCACCTTCATGACGGGAGCAACTCAGGGACAAAGCAAGAAAGCCTTGCAAAAATCACTTAGGAATTCTGAGGGAATGTCCCACCAGCTTCCATAATTTCTTCCTTGGTGCTTCATCGTGCCAGAGGTATGGCTTTCAAGGGTATGGGAGCCGAGCAAGCCTTCCCCCTCCAACCTCACCCTACCATAGACTCGCTGTGATATCCCACTTGCCCGTCAGATAACCAAAATGGCCCAGTTCCTGTCCTGAGAAGCTCTGACCTTTGCCACACTATCTACTGGTGAACAATTATGGCTTGTCGGGCCTCAGACCAGCTGCTTCTAACAGGCCAAGGGACCACTTAGGCTAAATCTTACACTAGCTGGCTAACAGTCTGCTGCCCACCCTTCACTCCCACTGGGAGGTAAACCCAGAACCTGAGACCTATGAGCCACTGCCACGGCCCTTGGTGTTCTGAAAGCAGGGGCTTGCTATGTAGCCCAAGCTAGCCTAAAACTCATCGGCCTCCTGCCTCTGCCAATAAATGCTGGGCTTGTAAGCCTTCCTTGTGTCTCCCCAGAGGGTCACAACCCACGATTCACTGCTGGCTTTAACACACACAGTTTGTAATGTCAGCCAATGGGCCCATCAATGTGCAGGCTCCTTTACCAACAGTGACACAGGTTCTTCTCTCTGTCAACCACCACAGTGAGACGATTGTCACAGGCTTAGATAAAAAAAAAAAAAAAAGCACACATCACACTTAACTATGACCCAGAGGCAAAAGCAGAGAGTCCCAAGAACAAGAGGGCATTATAGGTTAAAAAAATAATAATAATAAAGTGGGGTTTGCCAAAGGTTTTAATTTAGTGTGTCTCACATAGCTGCTTTTAAAGTAATCTAACATTCTTGGGCTCTGTGTATTGATTGATTCTTGCTTTATAGAACCAAGGCTTCTTAGGGCACAACTGTATAAAAGCGGCATCACCTGGAACGCCCTCAACCGTGTTGATCGCTCTAGCCCAGAAACCTGAGTAAAGTGTACACAGCGGCTTGTCCCGTTAAGAGGACGATGAAAACTCTCAAACAGCCATGCGCAGCAGCCAGCCCAGCCGGCTTCTTCTTCTGCCCTCGCCGGATGCTGGGGTGGAAAGACTGCCTCCGAGAAGGTGTCCACAGACCCATCACCAGCTCATTCCAATCTCTAGGACTCCAGCAAGGGCCGTCCGCCCTCCCTCCCGCCTGTGCCTTTGGGAGGGAAATGGGGTTAAGGGGACAAGATGGTTTACTTGGAATAAGCCTGAGGCAGGAGAACTCATAGGAGACCCTATACATACACACACAGACACACACACAGCCACACATCTCTATCCCAAAAGAGAAAGAGCCTTAAAATTGACTTATTGTTATTGAAACAACTTACTGTTATTGAATATTGTCATTGAAATAACTTACTGTTATTGAAACAACAACCCATGATACCTTCGAGAGTCTGGCTCGTTTTTATGTGGGTTCAGGACCCCATGATCCTGTGTCGTCTTTTAAAAAAAGCCTTTGGTAGAGCTACCCCTCCGGTAGGAGATTTTCAAGGCTAGCCCAACACCTGCTGGGGTCAAGCCACCGACACTTCGTGCCGAGAAGAAGAGGCCAGAGACACGGCCCCCGCCCCGCCCCCAGCTCTGATGATGCTTGTGTGAACCGTCTACTCCAGCCAAGCCTACACAGTAACCGCAGTACCTAACGGCATGTGTGGGGTAGAATTTGGATGCTATTCTTTTTAAGCAAGCAGGTACCTGTGCCAGGCGTGGCCGCATTCCCATACCAGAGGCTGCGAACAGTGTCACTAGCCTGTGAGCTCAGACACCGAATGGGTGGCGAGACGGGCACCAAGACACTGATGGACCCTCTTGTTGAATTATCTTCCTTGCTCTCAAAAGATAACCGCAATTTAAAAAAAAACAAACAGTAAATAAATAAACAGCTTGTTTTCCCAGCACAGAAACGTTAAGAATACACACCGGGGACTGTAAGGAAGATCCAGGACAGAATACAAAAAATTCTGATGTTAGGTTTCTTTATGTGTTCAAGCTGTTCATTTGAGACTCAATAACATAGCCCCTGGGGATCAGCCAGGTCCACAGAGACCTTCGAGGACCTGTGTTTCAGTGTGGTGACAAGGGGATGCGGCATTCATTCAGGGCAGCAGCGGAGAAAACCTTTAAGGGAAGGATGCTGGGCTAATTGCCGCCCCCGTCAGGGTGATCCAGTGTGCGGTGCGTTAATGAGAGCATGATGAGGGGGAAGCCAGGGCGCACGGGAGACCGCCGGAACACCGGCACCCATCAGTCTGAGTTCCTTAGAAATTATACTGAAAGGCAAGGCAGCAACTCTTTCTACCTTGGGCACATCCTCGGATACACTTCCCAAGGGGAGATGAAGGACCCTCTGTCACAGACCTGCCCACCACAGAGACCACGAGTCCATGCGTGGATGGCATGTAGGAGTTGCCCGCATCCTGTCTGACGTGAAGTCTTGGGGCATCTTCCCTGGTTGTGCTGACCAGAAGTGGCCATGATGGATGCCATGGAGATTCCTCAAGGGGACAATCCAACCTTTCCCCTCTGACTGGCATTCCTGGAGCCATCAGAGGCAGGCAGTGCACATGGGTCTCGGTGCCACCTCGTCACCTCTGGGACAGCAAGGAGTCAGCCCTGACCTACAGAGACCCCTAGGCTGCCGTGCCTCCTCCAGGATCTAGGGCCACAGCCCCCATACCTCAGGCGGGCACTCAGACACAGCGAGGCCTGGGACGGGCCGCCGCAGTCCAAGAGACTGTGGTCCCGCCCCAGAGATGCTGGATGCCAGACATAAAAGCTTGAGCGGTAAGGGTCGTTTCACGTTCTGGGGTCCGTGGATACCAAAGTGAGTGGGTACGCAGAAAAATGCCTTCTGCTTCTTCGCTAATTGGGAGTGTGGCTAGGCCGGCCCTGAGGATGTCCCAGCTGCTGCAGCAGGGCCATCTTTGTGTCATGGGCCTCCTTAGCCAGGGCTCAGAACCGCTGTGTCTTGGCCCCACAAGGCTCCCCGTCGCTCCGCTCTACTCCTGGGCTGAAGAGCTGGGGCCCGTCCTTCAGGCCCTGCTGCTCTGTGGTTCAGAGGCCGCTGCTGGTTTTGTGACACAGCGGTGGCTTGGAGAACTCCAGGATGGTGGCACGCTGCTGGTGGAGGAACTTGGGGGCCCGGCGCAGCAGCCTCTGGGCCTCGGTGAAGGTGTGGGTCAGCTCCTTCAGCCACTGTGCGAACTCGGGGTCACTCTGTACAGACACAGGGCGGGAATGGGGACCTGTCTACCCATCTGCCAACGGTATCTGTCAATGGCTATGGTCCCGGGGGCCTGAACCCAGACACATGCTGCTGGCCCTGAAGCTTAAGGAGAGTGTCAGCACTGGAGAGGCCGAGCCAGGAGAGACCTGAGTTCCTGACCACCCTGGACTACATAGCAAGACCCCCTTTCCAAACGCAGGCTAAAAGGTGCCCTTGTTCTACTAGTTTCTCTGCCTCCACCCTACAAAAACATGCTTGCGCACAGGCCGAAATACACCAGGGAGAAATGATCAGAGATGAAAGTTGAGCTCCAGCACAACTCAGAGAAAAACACAGACAGCGTCCCCTGGAAAAGTCCCTCTGGAATCCCGGAGATAAACTCCAGACTCCAGCCGCCAGCCGCCCCTGGGCAGCCCCCAGACCCAACTGCCACATCATTGCACTCTCTCTCCTGCTAACACTGTGATGTGACTCCATTTACCTAAACCTCGTCCTCGTAAGTCTGTGGGAGAGGCAAGGGGAGGCTTGGGGACCTGGCAGCAGCCCTGAGATGGTCCCATCCTGTAGGCTTTTATCCCAGGGGATGTCAGTAAAAAACTCACCTCACACTGCAAGACAAATTGCTTCCCTCCCTTTATTCTGAATAAAATGCACTTTCTGTCTTTAATCTGGGTCTCCTCCACAGACAAGATCTGTTCCATGGTCAGTAAATTTTGCTAAACACAAATAGAAAAGGTAACAATTACTTTGGTATTCAGAGAGCTCTTAGGAGAAAAAAAAAAAAATCAAAGAGTACATTTTCAAACGTAAATGGCGTCTTTCCCTTTCTTGTCTGGTATTCTAGAAATAAGGAGAATGGCTACAAATCTCTCTCTCCCTCTCTCTCTCTCTCTCTCTCTCTCTCTCTCTCTCTCTCACACACACACACACACACACACACACACACACACACAAGCCCAAAGTAAAATGCCTGGAAGAAAACGCCAGGAAAGCAACACTTCTGTAAAGGCCCGTGGCCTGGCGTTCTGTGTTACAGTGCTGGTCTGGGCAGCTGTGAATGGGCAGGGCCACCTCCCAGGGACATCTGCTACTGTCCAGCCATCATCAGGAGAACAGGGAGCAGCGATGGATGACAGGTGGGTGACAGCTGAGGTGTGGAGATAGCCTAAGACGCTGGAGCCATCTTGGTCTGTGTCAAAAAGACCCAAATATAGGCAGCATTCTCACAGGGGCCTCAAAGTGGAGCCAGCGTGATGGCTCAGCAGGAGGCCACAGCACCGTGAGTTCCTCCCTGTTAATTTGGGGGGGTTGTCTGTTTGTTTATATCCTAGATAAAGTTCACAGGGATCTGGCGTGAAGAGCTTCAGGAAAAACTCCCATACACTCTGTTCCTCTGTTCATTCTTACAGAGGTAGCTCGGGGAACTGCCTAGCTTCACACAAAACACTAAATGAGGAGGAGGGAGGGAGAGAGAGAGACAGAGGGAGACAGAGGAGACTCTATTGGAACCACAACAGCTTGCTTTGGCCTCCACAGTGAGGCTAACAGAGGACTTCCTGTACAGGCTCCCGGAAGACCTGCCAGCAAAGAGCTGCATCTTGGGGCACCCACAGAACTTCTGATTTAGTGCATCAAATCTTGGAGATTTTAATTTCAAAGGACCTTCCTACACAGTGGGCGAGGTGACCACAGACAACTGCCAGCATTTGGAATTGCCTCGGACATCACCAGCATTTGTCAACAAACAAACAAACAAACAAACCCATGACTCAGATAGGATGAAAGAGGTGAGGCTTCTGCTTGGCTCCTCTGACCCTGGGGGCGGGGCTGCTGAGCCTCACTCCTGCCTCTCCACACATGGGGACCATGCTGACATGCATGGCCTGCCCTGGCTCGCTGCAGACAGCACCCTCTCCATCCAGGTTGGCCCCCTCCTTGGCCTCTCACATGGTAAGTGTTTAACGGAAGTAGCCTGCCTTGTCCCTTTGCTAACAGTAGCTGCCCTGGAATACCCCCCCACCCCCGGTAAATCTGGTGTCGAACCCTGGGAGCCACTAACCACTGAGTTTGTTTACATCACCTGGCCTTGGGCAAGCCTAACATAATCATGGGAGCTCTTACACATTCTGTGCCTCTCCATCCACAGGTGAGAAACTGAGACCCAGAGAGGCACTTTGGGGTGTCCTGAGTCCAGCAGGCAATGAGCTGGGATGCCCGCTTTGCTCATCTCCCACCCTAGCTGTTAGCCGTTGCCCTCCCCAGCCCCCACTGGGCCCTGAGGCTGCTGGACTAGGGACTCAGTCTTCCAGATGACTCCTTCATCTTACCCTGGGAAGGGACTTAAACGTTAGTTAGGCCACAGTAGCCCTGGTTTCTGTGACCCTGGAGACAGAGGGTGTGAGGCAGTGTGAGGGAGCCGCCCGGGGCTGACTCACCCGAGACTCGCCCTCTCCTCTCCACTCCAGTCTGTTGGGGAACAGGTAAAAGTAGCGTCTCTGCCACTGCGTGAGGAAGGGGTTCCCCAGCTTCAGCATGAACCCGTGCATGATGCAGTCCTTTCCCAGGGCGTAATCTGCGGGGGGTGGGGGTGGGGACACAGCGTCACTCAGGTCCTGAGCCAGCCCACAGACAACACACTCCGGGGCTGCAGAGGGACCCCAGGATCTCAGGATTTGAACCTGCAACTCTGACGTGGCAAAATGTTTGCTCCCAAACCTTTTTTTTTTTTTTTTTAACTATATGTATGAGAATGACTGCTAAATAAGACTGCTTAATTGTGAATTCTCTCCAAAGGTCCACTGCCAATTAGGGAAGCTGTCCCTTAATCCACTCTCATCCTATGAATGGTTCTGTAGCCAGGGATCTCCCTCCAAGGTTAAAGTGGCATCCACAGGGCACTCATCCTCGGCTCACTGCCCACGGGGACACTGAGGGCAGCAACTGCAATGGGCGCTGACTGAGTTTCTAGGCAAGTGCATTCTTGAAGGAGAATGGGTGACATGCTTCATGACCATCATTAAAACCTTGGCGACTGTGTTAAAATCACTCAGTCATCCATCAATCTGCCCCGGGCACCATGGGGGCTAGGAATGGGGCTACATTTTGTGGGTTCAGCCAGGAACAATGATTTTTTAAAAAAGATAAAACCTGCCCAGCCTTGGGAGCTTATAATCTAGAGAGATCACCGCCCCTAAAAGGGTAAAACCCACATGTCCCCTGAGACAGGGAGAAAGGAGAGGACTGGGGAGGGAGGCAGGGGTGGGACGCAGAGAGCTGGCCATCTGGTATGGGCTTGCAATTCTGGGCAGAGTGAACTCGAACTTGTCCCGGACACAGGTGCTGTGCCGTGCATGTCTGTCATGGAGATTTGTGGAATCTCACCGGGCATGTCCGTCACTCTGTGATGCTCCATTCCCAAAGTGCCAGGGGAGGCAACGCCCCAGGTCTGAGACAGCTCCGCCTCCCCCACAAGCACCTCCATCACCTGGTCACCGTGACTCAGCCCTCCCAACCCACAGGAAACCCACTCGTGGAAGAGCTTGATGCACGTGGGCAGCTCACCTTCCTCCTGACCCAGCTGCTTGTTTTTAGCTCTCCTCCTGGCCTCGATCTTATCCGTGTCGGCATTGACGGCAGCGTAGATGGTGTCCACCACTTCCTGCTGCCAGCGCTCAGAGATCACCAGCGGGAAGTTCTTGTAGAGATCCTGGTCGCAGTCCAGCAGCTGGGGGTGAGAGGGAAGACGGGGCGTGTGCTCAAGCGCCTGCCCCGATTCAGGGCAGCCGGCACCATGGCCGTGGGACCCCTCACGGTCATGGGGAGAGACACACTCACAGGGTCTTTACCATCCCAAGACACAGCCACGCTGGTCTGGGCCTGACCATCAGTGGCGTCGGGGTATTTTTTGCCAATGAAAATGAGCATACGTTGACTTTTTTAAATTATTAAAAAACATTTTTTTTTTTGCTTGTGTATGTGTGGCTATATGTGTGTATGTGGTGCACGTGTCCCTGTGTGTGTGAATGTGTATGGGAGTACATGGATGTGTCTGTACATGTCTGAGTGTATGTGCATGGAGGTGTGTGTGTATGTAGGTCAGAGGTTGGCACTAGTGTCTTTCCCTATGACTTATTTACTTATTTATGTGTGGGGGAGAGAGTGTCTCACTGAGCATGCAGCTCAGAGACTGACTAAACCAGCTGGTTGGCAAGACCCAGGCCTCCTCTCATCTCTCCTCCCTGACTTCCCGCACTGGGTAGGAGTGTGCCCCACCGGGCCTAATCTGCACGTGCCCCAGAGCTGTGAACGCAGTCGCCCATGCCCAGCAAGCCGTTGCCTGAATGCTCTGTCGGTCTTCCCAGCCCCGCACCCTAGTGCTGTAGTAAGAACAAATGCGGGTCTGCACAGTGTTTGGAATCTGGTCAGGGTAGACAGCCAGGCCGGCTGACCCCCCTCAGATGATCTGAAAAGGCGGAAAAGCTCCCCGCAGGCTGCAGCTACCTGGGACCTCACCCACCACCGTGAACTGGTGTTTAAGTGTGAGTGGCATGGAGTGTGGGCCCCCAGCTCTGAGAGCCACAGTAACGGACACACATTCCTCAACGATGTTTCTGTTACTGGGATGCCCCTGTCCCACCCTCTAAGGCAGGCTGCGCTGGGAATCGAGTGGACACAGCGGCTCTGACCCAGGTTAAGCCCAGGCAGTGGGAGCTGCCTCTGCCAGAGCAGCCTGAAACTCGGTGTCCTCCGGGAGACAGAAAGCTGACAGCTACAGCAGCAGGCGGCCTGCTTCGAAAGGAAAGGAGATGCTCCGCATTGGCCCCAGGAGGGACTTCCACCCACCCTGATCTGGGGCATCCTGTCCAGCCTGACAGGCCAAGGCGCCCTGGTGACTGGCAGCTGATGTTGACTGCTGGAGCCTTCTCTACTTCCAACTTCTTCCCATGACCAAACTAAGCCCGGAGCTAAAGTCCTCTGCTGTTCTGAACGTGCTGAGAGGCATGCATACGCATGTGTGTGTACATATGCATGCACGTGCCTGTGTATGTGTTTGTGTGGGCATGCATGTGCAGGTTTATGTGAACACACGTGTGTGCATGCATCTGTACATGTTTGTGTGTGTATACGTGCACATATGTGTATGTATGACTGCGCACGCGTTTGTGTGTACATGCTCTCTGGGCAGCCCCAGGATGGCAGACCTCAGGAAGTCCCTGGCCAGAGTGGACACACGTACTCTGCATTCCCCAGACAACCACCTCTGTCTATAGACACGTGGTCTCAACCTCTGAATTTCTCAAAGTCCACCTGTGCTTTGCCCGGGCTGCCAATAATGAACTAGAGCAGCAAGGCGGGCACACCTGTGAGCCCAGCCCCTGGCACACTGAAGCAAGGAGGACTCTCATTCAAGGCCAGCCGGGACTATATGCCAAGTTTGATGCCAGCCTGAGATACACAGCAGAAACTCACCTCAAAAACAACCCAAAAAACAAAAAACAAAACTGAAGAAGAAATAAATTAGAAGAAAAGGAGAATTTATGTTGGTACCAGATCATGATTTAAAAAAATGCAAAAATCCCAAACCAAAACTGAACAACCACATCTCTGCAGCATTTTTAATAAAGCTCAGGGTTATTTCTAGCTCCTTCCCTGGCCAGGGCTCTGGCTCCCAGCTCCACTCAGCCCTCGGAGGCTCCACGTTGGGAGTCACACCCATGATACCCCATGGCCTCCCGGGCTCAGCCTCCTCTCCAGGGTCCTCTGCCTCTGCCCAGTCACCCCTGCTCACAGCTGCTTCCCCTCCCAGCCTGTGCCTCCACTCTGTCCCCAGCACTCTTGCTCCCGGTGACAGCTCCCGCCAGGCCCCAGCCCCCAGCCATGGCACCTGCTACTCTCTCTCCAGGCAGCAGGCATGAGTCTGACATGACACCCATGGCCTGCCGCCGGAGGGAAAGCTCAGGGGTGAGAAAGCGAGCGACTTCATTTGAGGGATAAACTCAGGCAGCGGAGAATAAGCCAGGCCCTGGATAAATGGCAGAGTCAGGGGCAGACGACAGGCTGGCAGCCGGGCGGTGTGACCTGATGACTTAGCATTCTGAAGATGGTAATTTTCTCCAGGACTCACTGAGAGAAGTCATGAGAAGTCACTGTGACTGTGTCTTCTCTCCGTCTGGAGAAACAGAGCCATGCACCGAAGTCTGAAAAACTCGGGGATGCTAAGACCACGATCAATTCATCCTTGATTGACAAGCGCAAAGACATCCGTGCTGTCTGCGCATTTCCTCCTGACACAGGGAGGCTCTAGACTCTGAGCGTGAAAAACCACAGATTCTTCTGCTCGGGGTGGGAAGTGTCTGGATCGGCTGTAACTGTCTCAGATCACATGTCACAAACAAACGTGAACACTCTGCCGCTCATCCACATGAACCAAGCAGGAGAAGGAAGGCTGAAGAGGCTTCCACAGTGGTTGGCCTATTACCTAGGTACTCAAGAGGCTGAGGAGGCAGCTTGGGTTCCAGGCACACCGGGCTACAGAGTGAGTTCAGGGGCTGGTCATGTACCTGGCCGTGGCATGCTTGTCAGACACGTGTAAGGGGCCCAGTCAGTCCCTAGCCAACGCACACACAGTGACTCTCGTAGATCGTGTACCTTAATGCCTTTGGTGTCCTCCTCATCAAAGGAGCCGATGTCAAAGGCATCCGCAGCATTGACCTCTCCCCGAGGTGGGATTAGGGGCGGCGAGTACTGGAAGAGCCAAGAGGTGGGTAGGGCACAGTTACTGGCTGTGTATTGCCCCAGCCCAAGGCAACAGACTATAAAAAGAACACGACCCCGGCCTTCAGAGAGCGAAGCCCACCCAGAGCCCCGAGCCGAAAACCCTCCTCAGTGCTGGCTGCCCAGGGGATGGGTGCATGGCCAGTAGGCAGGCAGCCCCTCGGCCCTGTGGAAGCCACTGCCACACTTCAGCTGGGCTTCACGTGGAAACATATTTGAAAAATTCAACCGGGTGTTTTTGCTCTCTGGGCGACAGGGTGCAAGCCCTGAGGACAGGGGTCAGTCTGTGCCCTTTGGACACTAATGGCCAGGAGGAGCCCCGGTGTGCTCAGCACACCTGTGATTTCTCTTCTCCTGAATCTATTCCATCCGTAGATGGCTGAACCACACATGCAAAACTCAGGCATTTCTGGCCTGTCTGAAGACAAGAGAAAGAGGAGCCTCCCCAGCAGGAGTCTCCTCCACCATGACAAGCCCGGGCCTGTAGGCAAGCTGGGGTGGGGAGGCTGTAGGGACAGGGTCAGGAAGGCAGACAGACAGCGCCCAGAGGGTCCCGAGGGATACCTTCCGCAAGTACACATGCTGCCAGTCAATGCCCCTGAAGAAGGAGTGCTCCTTCACCTCCTGTGCCCTGGGGAAGGAGAGAGGGAGAGACAGACAGAGTCCTGCAGAGGTCAGCTGGGAAATGTAACGGCTGCTGTGCCAAACTGTCTCCCAGTAAGAACCACAGGGGCGTCCCGGCTCTCTAAGAAGAACCACAGGGGTGTCCCGGTTCTCTAAGAACCCAGAGCAGGCTGCCAAACAGCCAGGGCAGGGCGCTTCCCGAGGAAGCCGGAGACCCTGAGTTTCATTCCTGGCTCCTGTGCTAAGCTCAGACTGACATGGTAGCAAGGGCAGACACAGGGGATGCCCTGGGCCGCTAGCCAGACAAGCCCAGTCAGGACCCTCTGCATTCTAGGGAGGGACCTGCCTCCGTGTACAGGTACAGATTTATCAAGGATGACACCCATCAGTCTTGGGTACACACACACACACACACACACACACACACACACACGCAGACTCCGTGCATATGTACATGTCCATGCACACATACACGCTTGCATACTCACATGCACACACTCCCAAGCACACTCACACATACAGACACACACACACACATACTTGAACACATCTCATGCACACATATACACACCCCCATGCATACTCATATACACGCTCAAACACATACAGACACACATCCATGCGCACATACACGTTCACACACATGCACACACGTGAGCAAGAAAGCAAGGGTTCACTTTCAGAGGGCAGAGACGATGCTGCCGTGACCACAGGCACCAGTGCCAGGCCTGGGAAGATGTCCCGTTCGCCCAGATGTATACTGAAGCTTCAGACAGCCTGGCAGCTCCCACAGACACACACATATACACCCAGGCCGTGTACAAGCACGTGACAACACAGTCCGAAGAAGAGCGACGCTGCAGGGCCATGCATTAAAGTATCTCCGCAGATGCCCATCAGCCGTGACAGACAGAAGGATGGGAGGGCAGGACTGTGAAGCCTCCGGTGCTGACTTAGAGGGAAACTCCAACAACACAACTTATGCCACCACCCCACCCCCATCAGATGAGTAAACAAAGGCCTTGAAGGTCAGGATCAAGGCTGAGTGCACACAGCAGAGTCACATGCTGAGTCCAGGCCCATCTCCCTGCCCCAGCAATGGTTCCTGTGGGCTGGTCCTCACCTGTGCCCTGCTCATCTCTATTAACTCCCAGGAGCCTGCCCCAAGCCCCCAGCTCCAGAGCGGGCAGCCTGAGCACTCACTCGGCATGACCTTCCCCCTCCTCCATCCTCAGTGACCCTAACAGCTCTGCCCTCCTGAGACACAGCAACATGGCCCCTGCCCCTCTGAGCCCTCCCTGCCTCTGTGGCCCGGTGTGTGCGATGCTCAAAGCCAGGCACCCATCTCCTCACGGGCTCAGTGTACCACACGAGCCACTTGACAACTGCTTGGGGAGGACTTCGAGTTGGTGAGAACCCCAGGAGAAGCTGGCACCCACATCCCGGCAACTGCGTCCCAGGGACCTTGTCCTGTTCCTGCCCGTGCCTGCTGCTGTCTACCAAGCAGGCTGAGCACGTGGCAGGGGAACTAGAGGGGGCTGGAGTCCAGCCTGGCTTCTTCTCCTTCATGCTGTCACAGGCCCCGAGGGGGTTGGGGGGGAACACAGAAACTCGTGTGCCTTGGGGACTCAAGAGGGGCTGTGCAGAGGTAGATGGGAGGGGTCTGCAGTGCAGGCAGGGGTCACGTCGGCTGCCCTGGGGTGTAGGATGGGCTGACTCCTGTGTGTGTGCCTGTGTGCCTGTGTTCGTGTATGTGTGTGTGTGCATGTATGTGTGCCTGTGTGTGTGTACATGTGTGTGTACATGTATGTGTGTGGGTGTGGATGTGTGTTTGGGCTGGGACCCTTCATGGAGACTCGAGTATCTTGAGCACACATACACATAACACACACACACACACACACACACACACACACACACACACACGAGTGCACACACACACACACACACACACACACACACACACACACACGTGCACACGCCCAAACAGGCATATTCACCCACACACCAAACCTGTCCTCACCTCTGACTCCCCAAATCCCCACAACTGGCTGTGTATTCTAACAGGAGGAAAGGCCCTGGAAGGTTTGACATTTGAGGAATCAAACTTGCCAAAGAGCTTTTTTTAAAAAAAAAAAAAATCAATAGAAGAGTTGGGGATCTAAATGATGGGAGTAAAACAAGGAATCGGAGGCTAGAGCCGGCTTGAGCACAAGATCGGGAGCTCAGAGGAGCAGCCTGCTTGACAGAAGTGCTAAGAGGAAAGGGGCGGCGGGCAGGACCAGGGGAGAGCGCACACCAGCCTCAGAGCTGCCCCAGGCCGAACATCAGGCTGGTTTCAGGGCCAGTGCTCACCCCGCAGCCTCTCTCTAAGGGGCTACTTGGGAACATACTGCAGCTAAAAGATTAGGGCTCAGGAAAGCGGATGGCCCTCGGGTCAGGGAGACAGCAGCAGACTCAGGAATCCCAAGTGCCACAGAGGACAGGGAAAGGGAGAAAGGCCACGCCCAGTTCCCACAGAACTTAGGAAGAACAATGAAAACCAGCACAAATCTCTCTTTCTCTCTCCCTCCCTCCCTCTCCCCTACCTTCCCCTCTTTTCCCTCTCCCCACTTCCCTATTCTCCCCCCTTCCCCTCCCCCCCAGCACCTGTTTGAATGCAGATTTCCCAGCTGGCCACACTGCTTGGGGAGGCTGGAATCTTTAGTAAGTGGGGCTTCGCTCCAAGAAAGGATTCGATTTGAAGAAAATCCTCCAGTTCTCCCATCTCTGCTTCCTGCTTCTCTGAGATGCAAGCCCCACCCTCGCCCCCACCCGAAGACTGACCCACAGCACTCTGACTTCCAGCCATGGACAGGCTGACCCCTCTGAAACCGTGGGAAGAAGAAAACATGTCCTCCCTCGGGGCATCTCCACCTGGTACTGTAAGGGCAATGGGATGGGCAACCAACCAGCGTGCCATGTGACCCGTTTGGAGACTCTGAGAGTCGGCCTACCCGCCTCCACAGCATCCCAGCCGCTGGCTCACGTCCCGCTGGAGCAGCCCCTCCAGGAGGGACCTCAGCTCAGGGGAGAAGGCGTCGGGAAGCTGCACGTTCTAGGGAGAGAAGAGACGGGTGTCAGAGGCCCATCCTAAGACGGTGGCCTCATGCCCAACGGGAGCCAAGACTGCTCCTTGGGTAAGGGAAGATCCAAACTAAATTCACTAAGATTCACAGTAAGTCTAAAATGGCTACTGATTGGTTTTAATGGTTACTGATTGGCGTGAGGAGCCGGTGGCTGTGACCTCTCCTTCTGCAGGGGGTCATCTCTCCATTTATCTCATGGCCGTGTCTGCTCTCCCGCTTTCCACATCCTTCTTATTCTGTTCACTTGCAAATCTGGTCTTTTTCCCCAGCTGTATATCCACTCACATTTTCTTTTTCTTTCAAAATGTCCCCCAAGAATGGATGTCCCCTAGGCCTGTGTGGCAAGCACTTCCCCCCCCAGGGCCATCCCTCCGGCCCTGTGGCACCTCATGCTATTCTACAGCACATTTCGCCAGCAACAGAACACGATGCAGAAACCATCCCCTGGCCTCTTACCACCGTTAGGGTCATTCGGTCTATCTCATGCTTGTCTTTGGTTTTGTGCTGTCTGAAAGGGCTGTGGCTGTGGAGGTAAAAGGAAGCTCTGTTAAAACATGCCATTGGGTGACTTAGTTACAGGCACTGACTGATAGTCAGTGCGAATATAACACGCGGACATTCGGAGATCATAAACACTTGAACAAAGCCCCGCCACAGGACCCCACAGACTGGGTCCTGAAGGAGCCAGGCACTCGTGAGCAGCCTCGCTGCAGTGACATTGTGGCAGAAAGGCAGGCGTCCCTGGTTAAAATCACCAGCGAAGCACAGGCATCAGGCAGCCACGCAACGCCAAGTGCTGCGGTGGCTGTAAGGCAACTTCTGCAGGCTGGCTCCCGAAATAGCCCGGGTTGCACCAGAGAGTCCCCAGGCGAATGCGGGGTGCCCAGCATGACACACACGGCCCCGGTCACAAAGGGCTGCACCAGCAAGCCCAGACTTGTGCCCAGGATGAGCCAGGGAAGCTGGGGCCGGCTGTGACTGTCCACACAAACCTTGGACATTGCATCGGGGCAGTGGCTCAGGCTGCAGGTCTCAGAGTGAGTGGAGCCAAGGCCACGGCAGTAGACAGTAGGTGCCAAATATGGCATTGGTCACCAATGAGGACTCCTCTTCACTGTGTTTTTATTTATTTGTTTAATGATTCTTTTTCTCACTCTTAAGCTATTATTCTCACATAGCATTACACCAGACCATTCTCAGGCATGTATGTAATGTTGCTATGCCCCCCGCTTCTCACTCCCTCTCCCTGTTCCCCTTCTCCCTTCTCTCTCCCCCACCCCCCATCTCTCTCCCCCTGCACTTCCCTTTGCCCCCTAGTTTCGATGCTCTCCTGTTATTAACACATATATGATTTTGCCTCTCTAAAGTCTGAGACCACAAATGACAGGACACACGTGACATTTGTCTTTCTGGAACTGACTCCGTTTGCTTTATGATTATCTCCAGAGCAGCCATTTTATTACAATCAGCTTAGCTTCACTTTCCTTCACAGCTGAAAACAAGCCCACATTGTCTTTAGCCATGCCTCTTCTGAGGGACACGTAGGTTGCTTCCACACCCTAGCTGTTGTGAGCAGTGCTGTTGTGAGTGTGGCTTGGCAAGTCTGTGATGTTTTTCACGTGAAGTTTTACATAAACATCTGGGAGTGTTGTGTGGTAGTATAACATCACACACACAAACACAGATACACACGCATATATATATACACACATATACAAACCACACACATACATATACAAATACACAAACACACAAACACACACATACCTACACAGACACGTACACATATACACACACATACCACACACATACACACACCCACACACTGGGGCGGGGGGTTGTTCATAGAGCCCAGCCTATCCTCAAACCCACTTCAATCCTCCTGTCTTAACTTCCATCACGCTGGGATTCCAAGTGTCAACCACACTTTCTGGGTCTTGGAAATTTGACAGAAGACAGCTTTCAGGGGAAATTTTTTTTTTTATCATTAAACGGTATTTTAAATTTGCATATTAGAACTCATGTCCCATCGATGTATTTGTTTCCTCGCAGAGAGACAAGTGCCTATGCCCTGACCCTGCTGGGTTATAAGGCATGTAACGTAGAAGCTGAGGCAGGGTACTCTGGAAAACATCACGGGCCAAAGCTTCACACAGTGCAGCAGGGTGTGGACCCTTTAAAGGAATGAGCCCCAGTCCCTCCTGGCCCAGGCTGCCCCTTCTTGCTCTAGGGAAGCCTTTGAGCTTGGGGCTCGATCCTTCTCCCTCTGGAGGAGAGAATGCTCCAGTGTCTCAGTGAAGAACGGAGTAAACGCCATCCCCCAAAGGCACGAATTGGAACAACAACAACAACAAAAAATTCCCAATAAGACAAATTGGCACTAGCCAAGGATGTGCTGTGATCTTTAAAAAGATTTGTTGGAAATATCCTTTTCACCATTGTTTCCAAGGAGAAAAACGTGCAATTACTGTGCTCAAAAGGCAGCAGGAGTCAGGCACGGTGGTGCACAACTGCAAAGGGGATGGAAGAGGCAGACGGGTCCAGGGTTCAAGGCCATCCTTAGCAAGAATTCCAGACAAGCACAGGCAATGTGTGGCATTGTCAAATAAATTAAAATAATAATAATAAAAAAAAAAAAACCAGAGCACGGAAGACAGCCTTCTCTTGTTTCTGCGCTTTGAATCCCCATACTGCCCCCAGACAGTTCTCTTTCGTGTAAATCCACAGTAATAGTAGGAGGTCGAGGTCCTAGGAGAGGAGTGCCAAGCCATTGCCAGCCTCTCTGTTGGCTACTCTGCTGCCTCCACCGCAGGGCATTTCTCAAGGGTTAATGTGAGGACCTTGAACTTAAATGTGTGCTCGTGGCTATGAGCGCAAAGCCAGCGGATTCTTGCCCTTGACCTGACGTGGTGTGAGGGTCATTCCCCCCAAATCCTGCTGAAATGTGCCCGTCATGATGTGAGAAGGCGGGGTGTTTACAAGGTGAGGTCAGGAGGGCTCTAACCACTGGGAGGAATTAAGGTTGGTTGTTGTCCATGGGGCCTGTTAGAAAGGTGAGTCTGGCTTCTTCGTTACTCCTCGCTACCCTCTCTGGCTCTCTCACACAGCCCCCTGGCCAACTACTGTAATGATGCTGCAGAAAGTCCCTTAAGTTGCTGACTGAACTCCTGGCTTCCAGGACCATGAGCCCAAATAAATTCTGTCCATTCTAAAGCACGTGGTGTGCACGATTCTCTTCCAGCTGCACAGAATAGTTGGGGAGAGTCGGAGACAGCCCCCATCCATCCCTAGGTCCACAGGCTCCTTTTACAAGCTCAGTGAGTCCATATCCGACCCAGCAAAGCATCATGGGAAGCCAATTTCCAGCTCCTCGTCCCTGCAATATCTCGTGGGGAACATTTGATGGTTCCAGTCCAGCTTCATGCATATTCGCTGCCAATGGAGTCCCGATTACACTCTTTGTGTGAACCAGGTCTGGGATTTGGCTTTTCTAGTTGAGAAAATGTTAAAGAAAAAAAAAAAAAAAACTCAGACAGTAACATGTCCACGTGCCAGGACAAGTGGCACGCACAGACCACGTGACAGCAGCTGCTCCCTGAGGCACGCTGGGTAAATAGGTACCCAGCACCAGGCTGTCGCCAGCACACAGTGCCAAGCAGCACCCCCAGCGGGAGGTGGCTTCTGACTGGTGGCAGATGTGGGGGGCAGAGAGCACACACCCCCGAGCACAAACACAGCACTCTCGGTGTGCAGCACTGAGCCTACACCCGCTAGGAAACGGAGGAAACCCCCACACTCCCACGCCACAGGCTTCAAACACGAGGGGCTGACACGGAGCCCGAGCCAATATGGCATAAGATGAAACACTCTCACAGCTTAACCTTAGAACGCAAGAGACATCGTATGTCACACCAGATATGTCACACCCTTTGGGGTTGGAGACAATAGCTGTGAGATATCAAACAAAACAAAACCGTTTCCCCCTGTGGAGCAAAGCCATTATCCCCAGGGGTACTTAACCTCACCCCTCCAGGTGACAGGATGCCCCCCCCCTCCAGGCACGAAGCAGGCCCAAGCTCTGTCCACTCAGTGTGGCGTTCCACCCATTCCGACTCCTCAAAGCCAAAGAAGAGCAGCACTGGGGACCTCTACAGCAGGCGTGAGTGACACACGTGCAAACAGCACAGGTGTAAGAACCGTGGGTAGTGCCCTTCACCCCTGAGCCATCTCTCCAGCCTCAGATCCTCCTTCTGAAGACCCACCACGGGGCCTCGCTCCTGAAAGGTCCCTGTGAGTGTTGCTTCAGCCTGAAGCACCACTGGCTACGCCCTTCCAAGAGTGAAAGCCCGTGTGTGTGTGTGTGTGTGTGTGTGTGTGTGTGTGTGTGTGTGTGTG
>NW_026590062.1:2478445-2521756 GCF_907164565.1 Psammomys obesus
TGTGTGTGTGTGTGTGTGTGTGTGTGTGTGTGTGTGTGTGTGTGTGTTGGGGGGGTGGATGATCCTGCACTGTCTATTCGGGCTGTATGGCACTGCTGTGTCCCTGGCATCCTTTCCCACTGCAGCTGAGGCACACAGAGCCACCCCGTGGACCTCTCGCTTGTGTCCCTGCACTGCTGACACTCTATGCTGCCTCCAGAATCATCATCCTAAAGATCACATGGCCCTGTCAGCCCTTTGTTTACAAGCCCCCAGGCCCCGACCCCAGGAAACACAGCTCCGTAGCACACACGGAAGAGCGCCTGGGTCTCCACGGCTTCCTCAACACTCCCTGACAGAGACGTGGTGAACACTGACTGGGCCCCAAGGGGGAACTGTATCTGTCCCTCCAACACCTCCATCCCGAGGGCCCCGTCTCCTGCACAAGGTCACCTCACCTGGCCAAGCCAGAACGGGTTTCTCATTTCTGAGCTCCTTAGCTCTGGGGACTGTGAGGAGCTTCCCCTTCCCCTGTCTTCCTTCCCCCCCCTCCTCCCACAGCCATCCTCCCCGGCACCAGGCGCTGGCTCTCGTGAGCTTTAAGTACTCAATAAATGTTTATCAGGCTTAAATCTCCGGAGTTGGAACTCATTTCCTGGTCTTTGCTTGTAGTGCCATGCTGCTGCCTGGAAGGGCTTTTGAGCAAGTACCAGAGTGGTCTGAGACCTGAATCTTGCTTGGCGGGGAGGCTGCATCAAAGGTCATCTGCCAGACATGGCTAAAATTCCTTCTCCAGGCTCAGGAACCATTCAGTGACCAGGAACTGGCCATGGAGAAGATGTAACACTCCTTTGGGCATAGAAGCTTGCATGGCTGTACATATAACAGAGTCTTACACGATGGATGAACTGTCTTCAGTCTCATCCCCTTTTACACTCATTCCCCCCTACCTCTTTGTGTGTGTGTGTGCTCGAATAGGCATGCATGTGTGCATTGAGGGGTGTTGAGGTCAGAGGACGACTTTCAGGAGTCGGCTCTCTCTTTCCCCCACGTGGCCCTGGTACACTCAGGTCTTCAGGCTTGGTGACAGGTGTCTTCACCTGCTGAGCCATCTCAGCAGGCTGATCTCTTCCCTGTCTGAACCAAGCCTTCAGAGAGCTGCTCCTCTCAAGCAGTGCAGTTACCTGAGCTATGCCCACTCTCTGGCTCCCAGCTCTGTCTCCACAACTGTCCCTAGGGCCATCCTGAGAGGCCTTCCATCGGTGACAAAAAACCTCCCAGCTCAGGAGATGAAGGACTCTGCCAAGGACTTTGTTTTCCCGTTCGCATGGACTCAGAGACTGAGCTGCAGCTGGGTAAAACTAATCTCGTCCAGGCTGCACCAACCGCAGTTGCTGAGGGCAGAGGTGGTAATTGGACAAGCCCCTCCTGAGTCTCTAGACACAAAGCCGTCTGATCGCAGACCCCCTCCAGACTACAAGCATGGACTGTTTACCAGCAGTTTAGGGATGGCAACAAAGAAGCAAATGCCAGCTTTGTCGGGCCTGTGCTGCTTCCCTGGGGTACCTTATTGGCAGCTCTTGTATCCAGACAGCTTGGCTGTCCTGTGAGTCAACTTGGGCTCTGGAAGCTCAGATCCCCAGAGGGACCTGGGGGGTCTCCTTGGGGTCTCCCTGACCCTGCGGTTACTGCAGTGGGCAGGATGGAAGGGATTCTTCCTAGGAAATGGCCTCCTCTGGCTGCCTCTGCATAAACTCTAATCAGGTCAGCTAGTCTGCCAACACGAACACAGGGCGCCTGGCTCCACCAACATGGTACCACTAATACAATTACTGAATAACAGACCTGGCTTTCTCAGCCGTAATACGATTTTAGATCCTCGGGGAATACGCCGGGCTCGGTGGAATTAAATTACGGAAGCACCCAGGACGTAGTGAGTTGTACTTGGAGCCAAGTCCGGGGAACTGTAGAGTTCAATGGCCCCTCAGACAGAATATATGACAGCGACAGTGCACTCAACGAATTTCCCCAGGGGTGCAGCGAGCCCTCAGCAGCCTGTGGGGCCAGGCTACTGGGAAACTGATAAGAGAGAAATCTGGATAGAAAGTGAGTCTCCATCTTAGATTTTTTTTTCTTTTTTTTTTTTTTTTTTTTAGTGAGAATGAAGAGCGTACCTGGATTCCACTAGAATCAAGCTCCCAGTTAAAACCAGCAGAAGCATCTAGAAAGTCCCAGAAGCTGTCCCAGTGTGAGACCACTTCTTGAGGTGCATTCCTCTGACGCCCACCCAACTGATATCTGTGTAGCCTAGCACTCAGTCTACCTGAAGGGCCAGCTTCAGAGACACAGCTACGGCAGGCTCACAGAGAAACGCCAGATTTTCAGGCAGGGTTACTTTGGCTCTTTCATTCACAAAATGTCCCAGATGCATGAGGCTCAGGAATCATGAGAAGACACACACACATAGGCCGTGTGTGTATGTGTGTGTGTGTGTGTGTGTGTGTGTGTGTGTGAAGACACACCACATTTTCCAATCATCCGAATTTTGATACTGTTGCCTAGTCCCAGAACACGGCCTACCACGGAAACGCTTCAAGGCCGCCTTCCTTTGTCACATTTGGTCTTATTTTTACCTTAGACCTAGTATAAAACATATGGGTCCTATGGCGTGGAACAAAATATGAGGCCACAGGCTTTGAGCTCTGAGCCCTCGGGGCAGAAGCTGGCCTGAGCACAAGGGGAGGAGCCACTGTGCCCATTGCCTGCAGCAGCGTGGCTTAAAGGCCGAGCTGTGGCTTAACGTGACATGGAGGTACTCTTCCTAACCCCATGCTGAGGATGGACCCCAGGGCGCCAGGCATGTGAGGCACCACAGAGCTAACCTCCACCCAGGCAGCTCCAATGGATCCGAGTTCCCTCAGGACAGGGCATCTGAGTCCACTCACCCACGCAGAAGCTTGAAGAGCATGCAGCCCAGGGAGAACCAGTCGGCGCTGCTGTCGTAGGATGTGCCCTTCTGCAACACCTCGGGAGCCATGTACCCGTGGGTGCCCCTGGGGAGAGAAGAGAGCGGGTCACAGGAGTGCGCTCACCCACGTTGAGAGGGAGCTGACCCAGCCTCGGCACACACCCCCTGCACAGAGACCCTTGCGGAGAACCATCATGAATTCACATCACCGAGTTCACACAGGGAGGGGAGGAGGGCGTCAGGAAAATTTGGCTGAGGTATCTGTCACCCCACTGTCACCTAAATCTGGCTGTCTAGGCGAGTGTCTGTGAAGACCCAAGGGCACACACACTATGCCCCAAATGAGCCTGAGGGACCCAGGGCAGCCTCTATGTCACCACCAAAAAGAGGCTTGGGGGGAAAAAATCCCTCATCTGTAGCTGTTCTGTCTCTCACTGGCTTCTGTCAGTGAGAGGATGAAGGGGATGCAGGCGTGGCCAGGGCTCAGCACCACAAGGCCCCGGAGGTGAACGGAACCCATGCATGATCCCTCAGCACCTCTTCATCCCTACCCTTAGGGCTAAGTGCTGCTGACTTGCTTGCACACACCAAGGATTGACTCAGAAACCCCTGGCCAGGAAAGATCATGAGTGACCACTGGAGCCCACGGGGAAGGCTTGGAGGAGCGATGTAACACATCGTATGGGTGCTGGCAGACCGTAGCTGGCCCGGCTCTGCACCAGCCACCAGCATAGGATGAAGAGAGCTCTGCCGAGAACATCGGGGACCTCTGCCAGGGCTTCCAAAACACTTTGTGGGAAAGCTGAGCTTCGGCCTCGACTGGAAGCCATTTGAGGTGACTTTTTATCCAGGACTGAACCACAATCTGGGAGTGGAAGGATGTCCCCTAGAAGAAATCAAACAAGCTGACGAGGGTGGGGTCTGCACGGTGTTCTCTGGGGTCAGCCAGAGCTGCTGCCACTGGGGCTCCCTCACTGGCCTTCATGGCAGCCAGATGCCCACGGCTGGGCTGCTGCACAGATGGGCCACTGGGGATCCAGGAACATCCCGAGCAAGGACACTAAAGCACAGGTAAGCTCGTCCTGCCCCCGGGAAGTAAAAAAAGGACTCAAACTAGTGGCTGGCAATGCACTCAGTTCTGGAAGTTTCTCTCTCATCTTCCAGGGCTCCTCAGCAGCTAAATTCATGCTGACCACAGCCCATGAGCCCGAAGCCCAGTGGACTGAATCTGGGACCATACTGGAAACCTCGGACCACCTTGAAGATGCAGTGGCCGAGAGATGGCGTTCAGGATTCATGGCTGTGGCTTCAAAGGAAAGAAAAGCCAGCTTTGGGGTGGGGGTGGGGGTTCTGGACACATATCTTAACCCAGACTCATCGCTGAAGACGATGACATCAAAGCCTGGGGGAGGGGAGTTTCCTTTGCCTGGAACACAGCACCTTCGAGGGACAGAGGGACAATAATTCTAGCCCTACTGTGCACCTTCAACTTGACTTTATATTGCTGCACCTTAGTCTACACACTGTCAAGAGTGGATAGCAACGCCCATAACTGGTGGAGATTTGTGCAGATACTACACTGAAAGCAGCTATCTAGGCACACCTGAAGCAGCGGAGATCTGGCCCATGGCACAGCCAGTCCTGCCGGATTCCCCAGCACCCCAGTGGTCCCTATCTGCCTGGGGTTCTGCCAGCTGGCAGGTCCATCAGGTACACATGGCTTCTCTCTCTCTCTTTCTCTCTCACAGGGGATGTGAAATAAACACTCATACCTGAAATTGTCATGGAAGGACAACCTTGCCATCTTCTTCTTGATGCATGAGAGATAATGGGGCTGACAGAGCTGGGAGGAGAAACTCAAACCCAGGTCTGTGTCTCCAAAGCCTTCATTTAGCCCTAGCCACACACACACATACACACAAAAAAGCATACTCTCTGTGCCTTTATCTGCATAAAATGGTGGCCCAGGTGCCAGCATTTAAACCAGGAGCCTGGTCTCTCAGTCCAGCCTCTCTGTGACTGCCATTTGAGATGGTCCATGTCAGCAGTCAACATGGCGGATCTGGAACACCTAGCAGACAAGCCTCTAGGCACAGCTGGGAGGGGTTTCTGGACCTGGACATGCCCGTGACTGTATTGGTTGAGACACAGTTCAAATACAGTTTATCGCATAGTAGGCAGAACAGCCCACCCTTTGGAGCTGGTTGGACGGTCCAGGGCGGCCAGGTGAGTGGGATAAACAACCAACCCTACTAAGCTGGGGCCCAGGGCAGATGAATTCTTACAAGCTCCCCTACTCAAACTTAGTTACAGCCCAGTAAACTGCAGACATTAGCACACCAAAGAGTGCTGCCATTAAAAATTCAAAAGCATCTCTCAAAAAGCGGCCAGTGAACCGCCTGGGGGAAATGCAGGTAACCCCACTCCGTCCCAGCTTCCCTGCAAAGAGCTGCCTGCCTATGTGCCGTTTACTATCAGCACGTCAGCGTGTGACCAGGCTTTCAAAGGCAGTTTTGATTTAAGACTGGGCCTCATAAAGCACGATAACTCCAGCCTCGGTTCTAGTTACCCGATGGAAGGGTCTGCGGTTTATTTTCCACATGGACAAATGGAAGGAGACTCCAGGGACTTACCTCCAGGGCCGTTTAGCACGGAGAACGCATGCTCAGAGGGGCAGTAGAGTGAAATTGTAAAGACTCGGTGCTAAAACCGAGATATTCTAATACTTATTTTAGTGTCTGTGGGGGCTTGTGTGTAGGGGTCATGGCTTTGAAGTCACAGAATGACTGACTGGAGCCAGCGCTCTCCTTCTGTCACTGAACTCAGGCGGTCAGGCTGGATGGCAGCAGCCTTATCCCCTTAACCTGGAAGGAGACTAAATAGCAAAGCCAGAGTTGGGCAGTGTGGCTCACTGCTCCTTCAGAGCTGCGGCAAGACTTTTACTTAGGGGTGGCCTCAGGCCAGGTCACCTGAGCTTAACATTGCCACCACTAAGCTAGTCTGAGTCCTAAGGGCTGTGGCAGCCAACTGCTTCACCTGCCAAGACTAACAGCAGGATCTGTAAGTGGGTGGCTGGCTCCCAGCAGCTCATTTCTCAGAAGCGCAGCAGGCGGAGATGGGAATTCAGCCCTGAGCCCTCCCTGGGGAAATCAGGGCAGACGTCACATGCCTCTCTAGGGCATGGACTCTGTCATACACTCTGGCCATGGAATAAAAGCTTTACTTTCTAGAAGAAGAGAATGACGGTCAAAGAGGTGAGCAGACTCGCCCGGAGTTTCATGGGCAGTGTGCAGTCAGCTTCTGCAGGGACAGACCCCTTCGTATGAAGCAGCTGGTCCTGAGTAGGTTCGGCTTCCCAGGAGTCAAGCCAGGCCCCACAGGCAGTGGCAGGAAGCCGCCCTGCTCTTGTCTCTACTCCCATCACCTTGACACTGAATACAACACAGAGAATCCCAGCTGGTGAGGGAGATGAGGGATGCCAGCGGCCAGGTGGTACTGCCCGGACATAGGCGCCATGGTGCAGAAATTCGGCAAATGCAGTAGACAGCAGCCACGATACTCACACACTGGCATGTGGCTTCTTCTTGGAGAAATCACAGGCGAGGCCGAGATCGGATATTCTCACATGCCCATGTTCATCCAGGAGGATGTTCGCAGGCTGGAAGGAAAAGAGGTTGGATGGTCCTCAAGAGGCCGCTGGAGCGTCATGTGGTACACCCCTCCATCATTTCATCATGGCCGCCACGACTGCCACAGAATGCCCCCCTACACCCTCATTTTATCACGGCCAGCATGGGCGGCTCAGAGTGCGCCCCACACCATCACTTCGTCACCGCCGACGTAATCTCTCCAGGGCCTACCCTACACCATCATGTCATCGTGGTTGACGTGGCCTCTTTAGAATGTACCCCTTAGTCATCACTGGACACTCTGTGGGGTTCTCAAACCAAGGCAGCAGGACAGTGAGCCCAGCACCGCTCTGCTGACTTCAGTGAGAGAGGCAACGGCCCTTCCCACCAGAGAATGGCACCCCAGGAGAGAGGGAGGGAGGGCTCCCACCGTGGGCTCAAAGCATGCCTTCCCCATTATGCTAAGAGCTTTGGTGGAGCAATGGGGACCGGGGCACAGGCTTCATGCCATCTGTGGACCACGAGGACCAAGACAGGGAGACTTGCAACGCTGATGAGGGCTGGAAGCATCCCAAAGCACCAGGCCTGTCCTGATGGACAGCCATCACTGACCAGAGCCCTGCCAACTGCAGCCTCCCCCCGACTCTGAAGGGACTGAGATGTTCATCCAGATTAGAGCTGCTCAGTGCAATCACAGAAACAAAGGAACCGCCTTCGCCAAACACACCTGACTACGGTCACCTCAGGAATATCTTTCTGCGGTGGGGCACCTATTGTTTTGCCTAAAATAAAAATAACGGCGAGCTCTTACAACACTGAAACATGAATAATCATGAGTGACAAGAATTAAATTTGAACGGGAATTAAATGACATCACTGCCTACTAAATAGCTTAGGAAACAAAAACAGCAGAGGGGTGGGTAAAAGCCATCCCGAGGGCTTAAATTAAGACGCAGGCCAGCAGCTCCACAGGCTGTCAGCACATATCTGACAGTTCCTCATAAAATTCATGACCAACTAACTAACATGCCATGAGCCAACCAGCATCTAGTTATTTCTAGTTCAATTTAAAATATATATATATTTTTTTTTCTGTATGCTCTCATATGAAAGCTAAGAGAGTAATTCTTTAACCCCCAAACACTTTGAATTTCACAGAAGTATTCTTAAAAAAAAAAAAAAAAAAGACGATGTGCTCAAAACCAAAACGTAGCATTTTCGCTTCCTAGATCCTAACCGGTCTGTGAGTAGCAGGACGGGGTGGCATGTCTGTCACCCTGCCACTTGGGGGGGTGGGGCTGAGGCAGGGGGAGCTCAAGGTCCACGCTACCCTAGGCTGCACAGGGAGGCCCCTGACATCCTTACAGAACCCAGGAGAAAGGAACACGGCTTTGCTCCTGCCCACGCTGCGTGTTCAGATCATTCTGGAGGGAAGTGCAAATGGGAGGCAAACGCTTCCTCCAGGCGTTTTCTTACCTTCTCGGCCAACTTTCTGTCACCCCCACCAAGTTAACCCTTGCTGTTAGTTATGTCCCTCACATGTGTCTATTCTGCTAGGGTCTCTAGCCTTGATAATTTTGTTTGTTCGCTTGGGTTTTTGTTTTGTTTTGTTTTGTTTTTGGAGTGTTTGTTTGTTTTGCCAACTTGATACAAACTAAAGTCATCCAAGAGAAAAAAAAAAGAATCATAATTAAGAAAATACCTCCTTAAGATTGGGCTGTAGGCAAGCCCGAAAGGCATCTTCTTAATTAGTGATTGATGGGGGAGGGGCCAGCCCATTGTGGGTGGAGCCATCCCTGGCCAGGTGGTCCTGGTTCTATAAGAAAGCAGGCTGAGCAAGCCATGGGGAGCAAGCCAGTAAGCAGCATCCCTCCATGGCCTCTGCATCAGCTCCTGCCTCCAGGTTCCTGTCCTGCTTGAGTTCTTGCTCTGAATTTCCTGTATGATGGACTACAAGCTATAAGATAAGATAAACTCTTTCCTCCTGAAGTTGGTTTTGGTCATGGTGGTTTTATCACAGCAATAGAATTCCTAACCAGAGAAGTTCCTTTTATTTTCTCCTCTGTCTGTATCTCGAATATATGGGTGTCACCATGGACACACCCAGCAACTACCCAGGTCCCTCCTTCATGGGGAGCTCAGTGCCAAGTACACCTCTAGAATGGGAAGTCACAGGACTCGGATTCAATGCTTTTCAGCCAGGGGGCAAAGACAGTAACTTGACCACAGCTCAAGGGTCAACCCCAACTCAGTGAGGAACCACTAGATATCCCCAGGAAGTTCTCCAGGCTGAGATGCAATCCACAACCAGCCCTCCCTCCAACCAGTCTTGTCTCACAGCATCCAGGACCGACCCCATCACTTATTATCTTGGCTCACGGTCCATCTTTATCCCTCTCAAACTCCGGCCAACCACCAGGGCAAGATCTGTTCCTTGGTGAGCATCTACTGAGCCATGATTTTATACAAAGTGGGAAATGCCCCGCCCCCACACGCTGACCAATGTCACCTTTATTGTGTACTTCCTGACCTGAGAATGAGAGCTGCACCCAGAACCTTAGCAGGTACTGAGGTTACCGTGACAACAGGGATTGGCCACTGGTACCACCCCTGCAGTGGTCACACACCGAACAACTTTGCCAGGGACTGAGGTAGGGATAGGAAGAAAGGGGCAGGATTCCACTGCGGAGAAAAGGGGTCACGGGGGGAGGGCGTAGGTACCCTCCTTACCTTCAGGTCTCTGTAGACAACAAATCGGGTGTGCATGTGCTCAAGACCCAGGATGATCTCGCTGGCATAAAAGCGCATCTCCTTCTCGGAAAACACCCCGTGCTGGGAGAGGTGGTAATGCATGTCACCCCCTGAAACCGGAGACCCAGAGGGCGAGTCACAGATGTTCACTGAGAGGACACAGAGGTCGCCCTAAATAATAGGGGTGCTAGAGAAGATGGGGGGGTGTGACTCTTCCTTTTTGCCTCAGAGTCTGTCTTTGATTTCTGTAATTTGGCCAAAGGTGTTGATCATTATGCAAACAACTTCAAGCAGGTGATGGGGGCGAGAGCATGTCTCGTGGATGGGATAGAGCAACCGTTAGGGGCTTGGCAGCTTGGCTGCCAGTTACGCCACAAAGCATCGGCCAGATGAACACCTGGTTATTTAAACGCTGCCCAGTAACAAAACCCACCTATGCAGTCCAAACTGGTGACCTCTTGATATACAACAGTTAAAAACAACAAAACGAAACCAAAAATGAAAACCTTAAAACTAAACACTGGTTCCCATGGAAGGAGATTGGACGCTGACGCCTTCAAAACAGAGTAGTGTAGCTGACAAAGACCCAGGCTGTGGCTATCTGGGAGCCCTCATAAAACTGTCACCTGATCAGAACTGTCATGTGTTCAGAACTGTCTGTAACACAATGTTGGGAAAGGAAAGAACTGTGTGACTTCAAGCACGGTCCACAAGGCCCAGGCTGGCACATGTCTGACTTTGCTGCCCTGGAATTCACACACCTTTTTCCTCCTCATGCACATACCGAGGCACTAAATAAAGGACTCCAAGCTCTTTCCAGTGGACCAGTTTGGCCTCTGCCAGCCTGTCCCTGGCAGGAAGGGGCGGCTCTGCCCTCACTCTTCCATGAGCACAGCCCATACACACACAGGGTCTATAGAGCCTGTGCTGTTGGCTCTGGCATCTTTGACTCATTACTGATCTTTTGTCTTTCCTATTTTGGGGTTAGTTAGATCTGAGCTCAGATCAAACACTCAAAGTATAATGAAACTTCAAGTGAACTAAAATTAAATAAATAAATAAATAAATAAATAAATAAATAAATAAACATCTGAATGGCTGAATGGTTCATCTTTCATTTCAGCTTTTCCTAAAAATACTCCAAGTGCTCAGAGATTGCATTCTCACACTGAAAGCACTTCCCGGCTGAACATTTTGTGTCTGTGCCTTTTGGGGGTGGCTGTTCATGGTTTCAAAGATGAATGCAAAGTCCCGAGGACTTGGGAGGCACAGAAAATGAAGGCAGAATCTACAGAAATCAGCCGGTGAAAGCCAGCTTCTAAAGGCGTGTCTATCTTTGGCCTATATTCTCGGGAGATATTTCATTCCTAAGAGTTGAGACCAGGAAATAAGCCAATTAAAAACTGAGGCCGGCCAGCTGCAGTCCAGAAGGTAAAAACTTCACAGTCAGTATTTATTTTGTGAGAAGTTTCTAGACCCAGCTTTCCAGGCAGAGAATGGCAAGCTGTGAGAGAAATCACGGCAACATGAATCTACTGAAAACCAAGGGCAAAGATGCCCTCAGACCACAGTGAGAGCCCAATTATGAGACAGACTCACAGAGCCCAGCATGCCCAGGTATCATGGGCTCAGAATGAACAGCAGGAAGAGCTGGGCAAGACACCTGGGGCTTGCTTACCGTTCATCAGGTCCAGGATGAAGCAGAGTTTGTCTGGTGTGTGGAAGGCGTAGGTCATGCAGACAATGAAGGGACAGTCCTACAGCAGACAAACACAAGCCTGTGAGAGGAAGAGAAGACACCCCGGAAAGCATGCCGCCACCAAACACATCACCACAGACTCCTGTTGAGCCCTCTCTTTGGCTCTGAATGTGACACACGAAGTCACATCAGGATCCACAGAGCAGCAGGTCCGGCTAATGACAGAGGCAGAGACGGAAAGCACCATCGGAGTAGATGAATTTGGGGCGTTTCCTCGCCCTGATTTGCCCTGGCACTGTTCTCTCTGATCATAGGCCCTTCAAAAGACCAGCAACACCAGGGCTACAGCTGCCCCCTCTGGTCTCTGCTGGCCACAGTTTGGGTCCCAGCCAGTCAACTATGTATTTGAAGCTCTGCTTTGAACTGAGGGGAACCAAAGGAGAGGGCAGTTAGGATCTGTGTTAAAAGAATGAAATTAGCTTTTGAAGGTGGAAAACGTGCTGCGGAGTGACTGACAGGATAACTCAACAGTAAATGGTCTGTAAACAGTCTGTGTCCCTTGAGTCATCTGTGAATTCCAAAGACCCCTAAAGGAAATGAGCGCTGACAGGTTGATTAATGCGTGTGGTACTCTGAATAGTCAAAAAGCATGGACAGGCCTTAAGAAACACGAGCAACAGAGGTAGACGTGACGGCTTCCTCTGGGACGGGGAGGTGGCCTGGCGGGAAGGCTGCGGCCCAACAGCCTGAGAACCTGAGCTCAGAAGCCCCAGACCCACGGTAGGGGAAGGACAGCTGAGCGCACACCGGGATGCTGGTACTGGGAGGCCGAGAGAAGAGGGTTCGTGGGGCCTGCTGGCCTTTCAGGCTAGCCAAGTCAGTGAGTCACGAGCTCAGTGGGAGACCCTGTCACAAGAAACAAGGTACAGAGCGACCGAGGAAGCCAGCGGCCACCTCAGGCCTCCTCGGGCACACATCTGGGTAAGCATCCCACACCCCTCCACACAGGCTAGCACATACGCATGTACACATACAAATGTACACACAGATACATATGCACACACGCATACACACACATGTGAGCAAAGATGCACACACACATACAGGTACGTGCGTATGCTACATGCACCTGAACGCACACGTGGTGCCTGCACATGGGTGTTCATGGACACAGAGGTGCAGACATGCATGCGCCCAGGTTTGCACACACATACAGACACATACAAGGACACACACAAAACCACACACAAGGTGCACACCCCTGTGTACACATGTATACACAGCGTGCGCGTGCACACATCAGAGGCACATACAGACACCTGCACCCACACAGGTAAACCCACATGCATATAACTATGAGCTAAATTTGCTCCGACAGCGTGGCCTAAGCCCAAGCACGAAACAGAGCAACAGGGGTGAGGCCTGTGAAGAACTCACGTGGAGAGGTGGTCACGTGACCATAAGAACCCTGACCCAGAAGGCCGCAGGTGGCATCGGTGTTTTCCATCAGCGCTGAGCAGCCGTGCACGGCCACACGCTCTCCATCAACCCACCATTCACACGTCGGTGCTGAGCCATGGCCGGCAGTTTGGAGCTATTACCTGGGCTGTGCATCACCACAACCCGGCCACTCTACACCACGCAGACAGTCCCCGAGGCACGGCTCCAGAGCTGTCTAGCGGCTCCGCTTGGATTAGCTGCCATGTGAGTTCTGTGTCCTTCTCTGTGCCTTCTAGAAATGGCTCAGGGGTATCCAGAAGAAGACCTCAAGCTGGATTCGTTCCCGGAGCCAACCCTGCTATTCAGCTACATAGGGAGCGACCGTCAGTGGAGAAGCTTGGACTATCTCACACTCTCAGGGAGCAACGTGAGCTATCTCACACTCTCAGGTAGAGAGAAGTAGAAATAGCCGCACGCCGGTCAGGCTGCCAGCAGAGAGAGCTGCCTTGAGCTGGGGGGAGAAATGGCCTGGGCAGGGAGTGCATGTCCCAGGGATGACTTCAGGACTCCGGGCGCCTGACAAACCTGCATCTCCCGCCATCATTCATCAGATTTCTGCTGGACACATGGCAGGATCCGTTCACGGCTCTTCCCGTGTCCCCGAGACTGAGGTCACTGCCAACGTGGCCTGCCCATACACTAAAGGGCTTCCTTGAAACTGAATTATTAAATTCCAAAGACAGTGTGGAGGTTTCCCCAGTGTAACTGCCTTAAAGCCTCTGTGTCAGGGAGATGCTCAGTCTTTGAGTTTCTCACCACACAAGAGAGAGGACCCAGGCTGGGTCCCCAGAACCCACATGAAAGAGCAAAGCATAGTGGCATATACTCGCAATCTCAACACGGTGGAGGCAGAGAGAGGGGACCTCTGGGCCTTCCTCGCCAGCCAGCCTAGAGCAATTGTTGAACCCCAGATCAGGGAGAACCTATCTCAAAACACAGTGGAAATTCCAACACCTGACATGGACCTCTGACCTCCACACACAAGCACACACACAGAACATGAAATAACAGATTCCAAAATCTCTGTGTTAAGGGTGTGCAGATGATTTCGAGTTGACGTGAGCTGTAAACCAAGGATGTACAAACTTGGGCTCATTTCCATAAGTCTCCTAGAGAAAATTAGGCCAAGATGAGTGACAGCTTCCTCCTTGGTCCTCTGCTCTGTTGAGATGGTGAATCTGCTGATTCCAAGGGTTGTGCATCCTCAAGCCCATGAAGCACACAGCTCTATTCTCCCGTGAGCCACCGGCCTTCTGGGGCCCTGTCTTAGTTAAGGTCACTGTTGCTGTCATGAAGCCAAATGACTAAAATTAAGTTGGGGGGGGGGAGAGGATTTATTTGGCTTGCACTTCCACACCACTGTTCATCACTGAAGGGAGTCAGGGCAGGAGCCTGGAGGCAGGAGCCAATGCAGAGGCCACGGAGGGCTGCTGCTTACTGGCTTGCTCCCCATGGCTCGCTCAGCCTGCTTTCTTATAGAACCAGGACCACCCGCCCACAATGGCTGGGTCCTTTCCCCATCAGCCACTAAGTAAGAAAATGCCCCACAAGCTTGCCTGCTTACAGCCTGATTTTATGGAGACATTCTCACAACTGACGCTAGCTTGTGCCAACCAGCATGGACATGAACGAACACAGACACACGGACACACAGACACATGGACGGACAGACAGAGAGACACACACACACACACTGCCGCCATGCTTTTTCACATTTCCCCATGACCTTCTGGGGATGCCATCTTGTCCTGTCCACACTTTCCTCTTCATCCTCATTGGGATTCCCCAGACACTTCCCGTGATCTAATGGGCAACTCAGTGGAATAGAGAAGTGGGCGGACCTGAAACTCAGCAAGGCCAGGGTCTTTCCCAGCTGGGGTGTCAGGACACTAGGGGACCTGACAGGGGAGGTTCTGTAACACAGTGGCTTGTGGTCCTTCTAGTGACAATCCCTGAGAAGGCTGCAAAGGGGCTGTGTATTTAGGGAGATAAGAAACAAGTTCAAGATTTAGAATTAGAAAAAGAAAAAAATAAAGAAAGAAAGAAAAAAAAAAGAAAAGAAAAATATTCCTGAAGACTTTGGTTCCATAATTCTAAGACCAGGAAGCCAAGCCCTGAATAGGGAACTAGTTGCCTGAGGCCACAAAGAGAAGGGAAGCCAGGCATGATGGAAGCCCCATGTTCTCCCTATAAGGTGGTTTCCCCCAGGCACAGGCTCCCCTTCACCCAAGTCCAGCCGGGTGGATCTGTCCACTCTTTTTCACCAGCCTCCGTCTGACCATCAAGTTCTGAGCAAGCAAGCCAATTGAGCCTTTCGCACCCTTTAGACAAGACTTGTTTCTCATAGCCTCAGACCACATCCCTGTGACGACCTCTGTCCCACTCTAACATTCAAACCCAGAGAGACCCAAAGCTACTCCCCCTGGCCTGGCCGCACCTGCCGCCAGAGCCTTCCCTGGTCTCCTGGCAGGAGGGCCGCAGCCTGACAGCAACAGGTGCCAACAGCAAACACAGACGGCCTCATCGGGCATCTGACCAACTTACAGGAGACGGTACAGCACCTGCGGCCAGCCCCTACCCCCTACCCGCCCCCAGCGCTCTGCACACACTAGTCTGGAGCGCACTGGCTCCCCCCACAGCAGTCTCCTTAGTGAAACCGTACAGACACCGGTGGCTACAGTTCTGTTTTAAGCTCCAGCGCCACAGTGCTTATCTTATCCCTGACACCGTGTGAAACAGGCCCAGGAAAGGAGCAAGGCTGGGGTTGCCTTAGAGCCTGCAAGCATCCCTGATCCGGGGGCCAAGCTGACACCAGAAGGAGTGCCACGTGGCGCCCAGGACATGCAGAACCAGATGCCGGCGATCCCAAGTCACTTTACTGTGGCTCTCCCGGCTGAAGCACCTGTGTCGCCACTGACAAAACAGCCTCAAGTTCGGGACCCGAACACTGAACATGTGTAGGGTTAGTTCTTTCACAGTAGTGGCCCGGTGTAACCTTGTCTTCAAAAGTATTTCCTTCAGGTCAAGTTTATTTCTCCCCCCCCCCCCCCCCCCCCGGGCATCTGGATAAATTAAACAGTAAAACAGCACACGCAATCAGGCCTTGTATCGTTCCAACATCAAAAAACCACTCTACATAGAACTTCTTAGAAACCAGCGCGGCTTTGAAATAACTCACTAAAAATGGGTCTAAATGTCCGGAGTTGGAAGGCAGGCGAGCATAAGGAGGGATTATTTAGAGGCCCGTTCTCATTTTACAGTTCACCTAAATGATGCAGTTATTTTGCTTCAGTAGCAAACAGTGCTCTCAGAAGCTCTGAAAAGAAACGCTAGAATCGTTATCAGCTGCAATTCAGTAAAAGCAGGTCAGGAAAAACCACTTTGCCTCCAACAGGCTGATCTGAAAGGTGAGCTTGGGTCAGTGCAGCCAAGGACTGGAAGGGGCAGGTCCGTTCCGGCTCTCCAAGGGCCCGTCACCAGCTGAAGGAGTTCTTTGATTAGCCATGAAGGCTTTCAAGTCCTTTAAGCAGAGAGGACTGAGCATCAAAGATAGCTGTGACGGTGAGAAGAGCCCCCACATACGGCTGGAGGTGACAATCAGAACTTGCTCACCTACGGCCTGGACAGTGACATTCAGAGCCCTCCTCTGATTACAGGTGGGGTTAACCTGCCAGCCGTGAGGGTAGGCCGCACAGTATGACCCTATCCTAAGCCCCTGGTGCCAAGCCCCTGCTGAGCTCGGAGCGCTGGCTGACAGCCTTGTGACCACCACAGGCCTGCACAGATTTTAACAAGGAGTGCTGTCTTAGATGGGCTGCCTTGTTTGGTGGCTTCTGTACAAACAAATAAAGGCCACTGTGGCTTTTGGTGATGGAGGTGGTGGTGGTGCAGGGATTGAACCCATGGCCTCATGCCCACTCATCAAGAGCTCATCCCCTGAATCTCCAGCTCTGAAGCTCAGGCCTAGATGGCAACACCCGTCCCAGACAAACAAATCCAACTGGAAGTCCCGCCCTCTGCCTGGCTCATGGAGGGCAGGTCTCGGCCTTTCCCGCTCTGGTTAGCTTTCCATCGTGTGGGCAATTTTAAAATCACATTCAAGTGTTCTTCTCAACATAATTTCCCGGAGTCTGGGTACCACATTCTGCCAGGAAGGAGGCCAGGAGAAGGGAGGGGCTCCGAGGGAGGCTATCGGTCTGCAGGACAAGGCACTGTACTGTCTCCCCTCGAGCAGAGAGCGGTGTCACCCTCCAGGCGTCTGCCCAGAGCTAGCCCACCCTGTGCCACCCCCCTTCAGCTTGCTTTGTGATCAGCTGGGGCGAGCAAAAGCAGCTGAGGAGAGCTCAGAAGCTCGGGACCCGCCTAGTTACTCACCCCAGTGCTGACGAGGGACAGCATGATCCTTTCATTCAAGGCCAGTGTCTCCCCCTGTTTCATCTTCACCCTCTTCTTGTCCAAGCACTTCATGGCGTACCTAGGAACAAAAAAGATGGGGGTGAAATCCAAGCCGGGAGCCCACACCGGGCTACCCAAACTTGTGGGCTATTTCTACCGAGTTGAAAGAAAGCAAGAGGATGCCTGGGGGGGGGGGGGCTTGCAGGAAATCTCTCTTCATTTTGCCCACACTATGGGCAGAAAGCAATCACAGGGTACTAGAGGGATTTCTCTCACCACGTGGATAGAGGTGCTACTTAGATAAAGTACAGAGCAGAAACAAAAAATAGTAATAATAGTGTCTCTAGATACGCTCACCGCCCCATAAATACTGAGTAGGGAAGGGATTCGTGCTGTGAACGCCTCCCTGTAAGACCCTAACTGGATCCTCCCGCCCTCAGACATGTCCTGTGGTCTTTGAAGCAATAAGACGATCTTTCACGTCTGCTTCCGGTTAACTGAGGGGCCTGCTTATAGTCTGTAAGAACCCTGTGACAAGGTCATAGGGAAACTGGCCAGTCGCTTGGCCTAGTCGATAAATGACAGATGAAGGGACTCGGCAACATTTTCAGGGAGACAGCGGGAAGCTGAAAGAGAATTCCTAACTCGCTACAAGAGTCTGAAGGACAGAAAAGTTTGTGTGGCTGTCACGTGTGGAAATGGCACCGGAGTCGGGGACTCAGAAAACTGGCTTAGGTTTTTGTCAGCTGGAGCACTGGGAGCTGAGCGTGTTCCTGAACACCTTGAGGTAGAGGCAGGTGAATCTCTCTGAATTTGAGGGCAGCCTGGTCTGTGCAGCAAGTATCAGGCCAACCGGGGCCTGGTGAGACCCTGTCACGTGACCTACGGGAAAGCAGAGTGTGAGGCAGCAGGGGACTTAACCACACCGTGGAACCCTGAGAACACGGGGACTTTCAGAGCATTCCACATGCTACTCTTGTCACGAGCCCTTTGCTAGGATGATTCTCATAGGAATGTTCACTGAGGAATGGTGTGGACAGCACCCTCAGGCCCTGGACACTCCCAGCAGGAGCCCTACATGAGGGAGGGCACCGTGGGTCTCTGGCCCAAGCTCACAGGGGAGCAGGTAGCAGTTCTGGGACGTGCTCCCTGGCGAGGGCACTGCATGTGCTCCTGCTGGCTTCCCAGTGGCCCGAAGAAGGGAAGGGCCAGGCTTACTGTACCAATCCAAACATCTATTTCTTTCTCTAGGGCTGAGGCCTCCAATTCCCGGTGAGACAAGGCAGAGGCTCACATTTTCCCCGTGTCTGCTTTTCTGCAGCCGTAAACTTCCCCAAACCCTCCTCGGCCAATGATCCTGTGCACACTGAAGTCGTTCATGGTCAGCTGTGGAGGCAAAAGACAAACGAAGACATGAAATTACACGAAGTCGTGGTAAAGCAAAGGCAGCCTGTGTCCCCTTCCCCTTCCAGGAAGGGGACAGACACTTCAGGGCGGTGTCACCACGAACAGCCCTTTTCCCCCAGCTGCCACCCCATGGCACACCAGGCCCAACACACGGAGACAGGTGTGGGGCGGCAGTGTGGGAGGGGACTGTCCCTCCACTCTTGAGAACCTTAGGTTATGCAAGCCGTGACCTTGGGGCAGAGTGAGTGTAGAATTACTAGTCAAAATGAGACGTGACCTCAGCGGTCAGGAAGCCTAGCATTTGGGGACAGGCAGGCCCTTCTTGGCGCTGTCCTGCTGGGAAGACGAGAGAGTCCATGTCCAGGGCAGCTGTTTCAGAACAAATACACTTCTGACTGGAAATGCTAGGAGGCAGGCCGTGGGAATCAGGATTCCTCACGTGAGCACAAAAAAAGAGCCATAGAAAGAGACCTCGTTCACACACCAACTCCCTCCATCAACAGAGCTCAGGGGCCAGGAAAGAAGAGTGTGTGTGTGTGTGTGTGTGTGTGTGTGTGTGTGTGTGTGTGTCCATGTGTGTGTGTAAGCCTGCGTGTGTATGTGTGTCTGTGTATCCGTGTCTGTGTATATGCATGCCTGTGTATGTATGTGTGAGTATGTATATGCAAGCATGTATCTGTGTGTGTCTATGTATGCCTGTGTGTATGTTTGTTTCTGTATATGTGTATGTGTGTATGAGTGTATGTGTATGGCTGTGTGTGTATGTGTGTGTATATGCATTTGTGTGTTATACTCCCTCTTTGTTTTAAATCATCAGGACACATGATGCAAGGGGCGGGATTTACAGAACCCCTCTCCTATCAGCACTGATTTAAGTACAAATCTGTATTTAAAAACAAAACACAAACACAACTTAATCTTTTTTTGTTTGTTTGTTTGTTTGTTTGTTTTCAAGACAGGGTTTCTCTGTGTAGCTCTGGCTGTCCTGGACTCGCTTTGTAGACCAGGCTAGCCTCGAACTCACAGAGATCCGCCTGCCTCTTCCTCCCCGAGTGCTGGGATTACAGGCGTGCATCCCCGTGTCCATCCCACAACCGATTCTTTTGTCCAGTCAAAACCCCGTATTTCCAGAAGCTCCATGTGAGCGGTGGAGAGGGTGCAGTCAGAACTGCGCATCTAGACGTGACCCACAGACCAGTCCTTCCCCGGAATGACTGACACCGGCCTAGGGGGTAGTGAGTTCCCCAGCAACCACACCCAGGGGCAGCCTGCAATCCCATCAATTCTGTTATCTGTTGTGTATATATCCCTGTATGTGTGTATGTGTGTGAGAGAGAGACAGAGACAGACCGAGACATAGAGAGAAAAGAGACAGAGAGAGATTTACCCCTCACGCTGAGACCTGAGGCCTTGTACTTTCTAGGCCAGTGTTCTACCACTGAGCTAAATACCAACCCATGCTCCTGCCAATTCCAAAATAAGAAAAGGGAAGCAAAACAACACAACCCTAAAATCTTATTCTAGCGAAGAATGCCGCTCGTTCTGTTATATCCACAGTGAGAAAGGGGAAGGAAACTTCGCCATGTGGCAAGAGCCCAGGCTGCACGGACGTTGTAAGTAGAAGGCTTGCGTTGACACTGTTATTTTTGGTAAAGGGTCAATCAATTCCAACCTAAAATAGCCCTTCTTACGCACATAGACGCGCTTTCGCACAAACATGAGAAAAGAAAGTGAAGATCCCAACTGCTAATATGAGGGAGCATGGGAGCCCGGCTTTGAATCCACAGAGCTCTGTGACAGACATCTGTACTGTGCACCCTTGGGAAGGGTGTTCCAGAACAAAGCATTTTCTCACGACATTAGGGCAGAGGAAGTTTCCATTAAAAAAAAAAAAAGAAAGAAAGAAAGAAAGAAAGAAAGAAAGAAAGAAAGAAAGAAAGAAAGAAAGAAAGAAAAGAAAAAGAAAGCGGAGAAGTATGGTACTCACGTGTATGTTTAACTCCACATTCTTCCACTGACAGAATCTGGTGAATTTATCGCTAAGAGAGAACATAGCTAGTTACTGAAGAGTTCCATAAGCCCTTAGCTGGAGCTCCAGAAGAGCCCCTCGGGATGGGCCGTGTCGCCTCTCACACAAGGGGACGTTCGCAAACATCACAACTGACACGCCTCCAGGGCAGCTCAGGAAAATCTTGGAAGAGGGGCCAGAAAGATTGGAAGAGCCAGAGGACCAGCGTAGGCATGGCCTCCTCAGCAGTGTTGCCCGAACCAAGATCAGCACACAGTGACAATACAGCTGACCTGCCAACCGGGTCAGGGGACGTTTCTCGTGGTCCCTCCCCGAAGTAAAGGTCAGTGTGTTTCAAGGGTGAGTGTCCACATAGGTGCAAACCTCAGTGGTCAGCCCTGCACATGTACATGGGAGCACTAAATGGACTCAGGATGGATGGATGGATAGATAGATAGATAGATAGATAGATAGATAGATAGATAGATAAACATTTTTCCACTCAGCATTCATGGCTTCATTTCAGCGGTTAAATGAAAGTCTCAGTGTCTCTGTCCAATTGTCACAGGCCACAAGTATAATTTGATTTAATAATGTATTGCTGTAAACTAATGCATCAAAGGTACCACTTTGAGATCAGGGTGACTCATGCTGCAATTTTCTTTGCCTTTCTTTCCACCAAGGCCTGTGAGACAGGGCTTCTTTAGTACACAAGGGGCAGTTCAGTTTGGAGGCGTCTCGCTTCTCGGGTTTGGTAGCTACAGATGGCCCGTGACTGCTGTTTTAGACCTTCTGTTCTAAGCAACCAGAAGGGTGCCCAATGTACACAAATAATTCTAAGAATGGCAAACAGAGCCTGTGTCCACCGCGTGCCCAATCCACACGCCTCATCGATTCCTTTCTACGGCTCTGTGAACCGGGGCGTCCTGACCCCATTTTATGACCGCCATCCAATGAAACTGGGCAAAGGTCGTATGTGGCTGAGCATGTGGACCCAGACCAACAGGCCCCCAAGCTTCTCAAAGACCTGTGGGGTGCGGCAGAGAGGCCTTCACGTCACACTGGCACCACAGATGCCTTCCCCACTGCCTGCCAAGCGCTGTCCTCATTCATACAGTCTCTTCTAAACACAGACACTACTAAGTTTTGTTTCTTCATTATTGTTTATGTGGTGGTGTTATTACTGAGAGGAAATGCAGGGTGTCTGCTGGGCTATCACAGGGTATGGTAGAATGTCTGACAGGTATAGGGCCCTGGGTCCAACCCTAGAGCTAGGATGGAGAAAGGGTAGAGAAAGCAAAGAAGGAAAGGCGGAGGGATGAGGAGGACCTGAAGTGAGAGCGCATCTCACCTAGCCCCTGACCGATTCCTCATAAAGGCACAGAATTCACGATTCTGTGAATGAAGCGGGGAGGAGGTTCTTGTGAAGTCACAGGTACCGGCATCCTAGGAGAAAGCTTAAGATGCCAACTGCCACAGCACCCCAGGGATCACGAAGCGCGCCGTGAATGAAAGGCTTCCAATGCCAATGGCCCAAATCCCAGCAGCCCTTGCCAGCACACAGCAACTTTCCCCTTGAACATGAAATGACCTTTAGAGAGACTCCCGCTGGTTCTCCTCACACCCATACAGGGCTAAGTTTAAAGTCACTCACGCTTCAGCCATGTTACGGCTTCCTGCAGAAGCATCGGCCTTCTCAGAGTCCGGGTGTGACAGGATCTGATACATTTACAACGCGCCTTAGCAATCTGGCCAGCTCAGGGGCCCTGCACCCTTTGCCTACTATGCGTGAACTTGCTATGACAAATTCCTCTTTAGAGGACACAGCTGTCCCCTGGGCGTGCAATGGGGTCTCTGCAGCAGGGTCACCTGGGCACAGTTCCTCGTTAACACCTGGGGCAGAGGGCAAATCTCTAGGGCAGCCAGGGCCCAAGGACCTCAGGAGGTTCAGAGCGTGAAGAGGGTGAAACCCGGATGGGGGAGGGGCTCAGGCCCACCTGCTGCCACTCCCATAGTCACTGGCTGTGCTGCTCAACACGAGAGGTTCATGGAGTCAGTTGGGCACCCAGCACCAGGCTACTAAGGTCTCTCCCTCCTCCCAACAAATGGCAGAGCGCACAGAAAATCCCTCAGGTCCCTCAGCACACCCACCCACCTGCCTGCACTCACACTCACAACGTGGTGTGCTTTTTTTTTTTTTTTTTTTTCTAATTTCACAATGCACTGGCATAAAACAAACTAAAATGTTAAAAATCAGCAAGTTGATTCTGAAGGCAATTTATTTACCTAAAACTAGAACTGCTTTAAAATGTGTTTAGGAATGCTGGTACATGCACGTGCGAGTGAGAGAGAGAAAGTGTGTGTGTGTGTGTGTGTGTGTGTTGCTTACAATCAAAGTCACAACCCTGGCACCCCATGATGAGGGATCACCAACGCTTGAGGTAAGGACAGACCAGGCCCAAAGCTGGCCAAAGAGCAAGCGAAACCTGGTCACACAAGAGAAAGATGGTCTCAGGACAGGGGAAGCAGATTTGGGAAATCGAGGTAATGGGGCTGGCCCAGAATGAGGCCACAGCTCCACTCCCAGCCTGCATTCCTTCACTGAACCTCCTCCCAGAAGTTTCTGCCGGTGCCAGGGTCAGAGGTCTAGGATCACAGCACATGGACATCTGCCCCCAAGCTACTGAACACACACCGGAACAAATTATCTCTTGACTCCAGTAGAATGAAAACACACAGGGGACTGTCCCCTCCCGGAGGCTCGGAGCCCCGGAGACGGACAGTGAGGCGCACGCATAGACAGCTCAGGAGTGGCACACGACAGTCTGCTCTGTAGCTCGTTACATGGGCAGAGGATGCCTGTGGGCACACTGCCCATCCTTTCCCAGGCTTCCCTGCTTTTTCAGACACGCCTCGAGATCCTAAGGTGGGAATCAGGCAAAACACAGCCACCTCGCTAAACAGACCCCAGAACTGCAACATAAAGCATTCAAGCAGGCAGAAGGCTGGCCACGAGCCGTGGCCACTAAGGGCCTGTGGCGGCACACACCGGAAGAGCGCCACGCACCCCGCACACACCCAGCGGCATACCTTTCTATGAACTTTTGGAAAATCTCCCCTCGAAGGCTTTCACAGATTTCTTCTATGTACGGCTGGAAGGAATGAAGAGGAAAGGACATCGTGTAAGTGAGACTGAACCAGAGGAAAGGCAGTCGCCGCTGGACTTGGGTCTGGGGTGGGCCACCGTGCTTCCTGTGGGGTGCCGCCCCTGCGCTTGTCTGTCTTGCTGTCCCCCTCATCGTGATGTCCCAGGCTCATCTCGGGGTTACTATCTCAGCAACCTCCGACTATGGTCCACGCTGCCAGGGACGGCTCTTCATGACCTGCACACACCTCCTCGGTGATCGGAGTTGGCTTCGTGAGCCACGTAAAGGGCTTAGTTAGCCATGTGACCCTCGGTCACCATCTTGGAATTCTGACTAACTTCTGAAAAAGCGTGGGGGGGGGTCACATGTTTTTATCTGATACTAGGCACTGTGAGTCACTTTCCCAGCATGCCTTGCTATGAGCCTTTTCCACGTGGATTGAGTTTTGAAGACCGGAAGCTGATAAAGCCACAGTTAATCGTCCTAATTGGCCGTGTTCTTAATGTTATACTTCTTGGACTCTGAGCTAGAGGTACTCAGGAGAAGGGAAAGGAGGCTGTGGGGTGGAGCTTGTATGGTCAGGGCCTCTAACAGGGACCCTGGGGAGGTGCTGATGGCTCCAGGTCCCTCACATGGGATCGACCACTGTCTGCCTCAGCTCTGCCCCATGGTTCTGAACAAGCAGCCTCGCTTTCTGGTCCACACGCTCCAGCTGAGAACAAGAGGCTGGCAGCTGGCCACGCTTCAGAGTTCACCAGAGTCCATTAGATCTTTGGGGGGAAATATCTTGCTAGGCTTGATGTGCTGCATAACGGGGAAATAAACAGAGGACGTCGGGGAAGGGTGGCCGCAGAGGCAGCAGTGCCCTGGCAGCAGAGGGCTCCGGTGAGGCTCAGCAGTGAGGTGCCCATCTTCCTCAAACAGACCTTCTCCTCGGGGAACAGGGGTGCTCGTCCACAGTCTGTGTTTCTGCTGCACTGAACACTCCACTCTTCCTGTTAATCGGGGCGCAGACTCCTTAGCTACCACCTGGCCGCACAGCAAACCTGCGCCAGCAGCTCCTGGTTGCCAGCCTGCCAGGAGCCAGAATCGCCTCGGAGACAGACCTCCCGGCAGTTCTGTGACGGAAGATGCCGGGAACACTGTCGCCTGAGCGGCTGCTCCTGTCCCTCTCTGCTTCCTGACTGTGGACCCCTTCCCCACCACGATGGCCGTGTCCCTGAGGATCGTGAGCCCAGGCGATCACGCCTATCCCTAGGTGGCTTTTGTTGGGGCCACCACAGAACCACCCCACGCACCAGCAAAGGAAGACGAAACCAGCGTTCAGCAGCAGAGGGGATGAAAGGGGACGCTCACTTGGGGTAAACGGCAACAGAATGGATGAAATTTAAGAATATTGCCAGCAGAGCACAGGGCCTAGCCCCTTTCAGTCACCTTCCAGCCAGGCCCCTCACCAAGCCTGGGCTTCACCAGTGTATGTCACTGTAAATAACCTGGTAATCCAACAAAGGACGGATTAATTCACTTCACTTTTGAAAACGAATCAACTGACATGATTCCTTCATTTCTTATCACTAATGAACCTAGGCTACCTACCTGGGACTCTGACTGTCCCTACCACCACGGCCTCCTATACAGAGAAACCTACGCTGAAAAAAGCTCTGAGGAGAAGCTGTCGGCCTAAATGGCAGCAAATGTACACAGGCCTGTCGGCAGAGAGGCCGGTTTTCCTACTCTCAGTTTAAATCTTTGTCGTGTTCGGTTACAGAAGCAACCAAATGGCATGCGACCCTCAGGGCCCTCAGAGCATTGCCTCTAACTCTGGGACGTAAATCAAATCTCACTCAATCCAGAAGATAAGCACCAAGAGCCACGTCACCGCCCCCTTATCAGATGCCGAATGCCAAACAGAGGAAGGCTCGCCTCTGTCTTAGCTCAACGGATTTTCAGAGCGTGCATGCCATTACAAGAAGCCTGCAGGGGCCCCTTTCCAGGAATGTCCGTGAGGCCTGTCGGCTCTGCATCAGGTCCCAGCCAGGGGACCGGCGTGCTCTGAGCAGACAGCTGTACACATCCGTGTGTCTGACGAGCTGAGAAAATGTTACCAGGGTCTGATAGGGTGGCGGGTCAGGGCGTCTTGTTTGGAAACCCTCTCATCTCACCTGAAAAAGAGTAGCTGTCACCTGTCTCTTGGAGAGATGGCGCTGCACATGCTCCACAGCTTGCTTGGAGAATTGCTTAAAAAAGAAAAGAAAAAGGAAGAAAGAAGATGGCATTTTTAAAAAAAAAATAAATAAATAAGGAGGTGTCGTATCCACAATTCACACATTACAACAGACGGTTTGGTTTGACACACTGATCCCGTAAGAGGAACCTGTGGGCTCTCTGGAGACAATCCAAGCACATACTGTCCTCTGGGTATATAGGCTCCTGCCTTGGGTGCCCAGAATAGATCCCTCTGCAGGTCAAGATTACCATGGCAACAAAGTCTGAGGAACCCTACAGTCACTGCTTGATGACACACCTAACCCCTTCTTTCCTTGATGACCCTTCTACAGATGTAAGTTATCTGCTATGTCAGAGAAAATGGATGCAGGGGCATGGATCGAGGAATTCAGCACAAGGATTACAAGCCAGGACATAGAGGCAGACAGCTCTAGAGGTCTCACTGCAGCCCCAGCCGAGGGCAGCTGGGGCAAACCGGAAGGAACTTCCATTGATGTGGGTTGCAAACTGTATCTTCCAGAAACCTTTCAGTGTAGTATCCTTCATTCAAAGTGGTTCCCACTGGTTAATAAGATTCCTACATCTCTTACAGTTCACAGAAAACATCCGAGACACTGTCCTCATTACCATGGTCACCTTTACTGACAACCCGGGCTGGAAAGGTCCCCAGGGGAGAAGCCGGTTAGTCTAAACAGCAACAAACACACACAGAACGGAGAGGCCAGCTTTCCCAGTCTTGGGTTACGCCTTTCTACTGTTCAGGATGGAAACAGTGAAGCATTATGGGATGCCCAGGGTTCTCAGGGCATCACCTCTAACTCTTGAACACAAATCTCCCCTAATCCGGAGGATAATCACAAGTCCTTTGAATAAAACCCACCACCCTGCCAAAGTCCCCCTAGGGGCTGAGCTGAGGAAAGCAAAGTTCACACAGGCTCTGTGGTAGGGCATGTGTCCTCCAGGGCTCAGGCATGCCCAGCCAAGGCACAGAGCTGTGAGCATCCGCCTGGCTGCAATTCCCTCTACAGCACAGTGAAGCCACAGGAGCTTTGAGGGAGGCCAGATGGTGCCACAGCCACTCAGACATCCCTGAGGACCGTAACCACACCCTAAGCTCTAAGGCACATGGGGCGGGGGGCATCCAGTCAGCCTTCCTGGCATGGTGCAATGCTGTGCCTTTGGGTTGTCACACCCGGGAGCCTCTGGCCACACTTGACACACAGCTCATGGAGAGCCCACAAGTGACTTCACCTAACTTTGATCGCTTTAAATAAGCTCAAGCAGTTTACACGTGGCTGGTGGCCACAGCCCCGGACACAGCAGGCAGAGACTGTGTGCCCTTGGAAAAGGGGCCTGCATTGGTACAGAGGCGTCTGCGTGGCAATTTCTGCTTTGCTAATTCATCCACTTACTTCTGGGTTACTTCTTGAGAACCTAGTTTATCCCAATTAGATTGTTTATCTGACTTCTGAGGAAGACAATAATTTCTACCATTACTTAACTATTCATGAATAAAATTAACTTAACCATTAATGAATAAAATTAGCATAATAATTATAATCCTGATTAACTCCAAGACATCATTGAAGATTTACATTAATTGAATTCTGATTCACCTAATTGTTAAAGTATAGCTACATTAAAGCCAATAAGGCAGGGCTAGGGACAAGGCTCGGTGGTATTTGCCTAGTAAGCATAAGGCCCTGGGTTCAAGTCTAGACTCCTAAATGATACAGGGACACTAATCATCATCTCATCATCATCATCATCATCATCCTCATCACCATCCCCATCCCCACCACCATCATCACCATCCTCATCACCACCACCATCATCACCACCACCACCACCACCATCACCACCACCACCATCATCATCACCATCCTCATCACCACCACCACCATCACCACCACCACCACTACCATCTTCACCACCATCATCATTACGGGCAGCATGACCCCCATATGGTACTGCCTGGGGATCAGGGTGGGACACTCACGTGCGTGCAGGATAGGAGCTCCCTCATGATGTAGGCGTCGTACATCTGCCGGCTCCGGCGCAGCCGGTCCTCTTCGTTGTCCAGTTTCTCGTATTCTTTTATCTATATTTCCGGAGGTTGTCAACATTAGCTCAGGGCTTCCTAAAAACCAGCTTTATTTAGGACCACAGCTGACCCAGGCAGGAACCCTTCCCCCACGAGATAAAACAAATTACTGAGGAGGCAATTCCCCTAAAACTGACTGCTTTGTGTGAGGGGATAATGAGGTGGCAGCAAGTTAGACCCGGCTAGAAAGACAAATGGCTTTCCCTTCATGATGACCCTGAGCATTTTAATGCATGGACTTCTGAGCTAGGGATGGGTTCTTCCCAGCTGAAAATCAACCACAAAGCAGCTGCCCAGATACCATGGCAAGGCCACCAAAGTCAGGCACAGTGCATCCAAGCCATCAGAAAGGAAAGGAGTGGGCCTTGGCTGATTCCTCTGATTGTATTTTGGTCTTGGAATAGTCAGGGGTTAACGCCCAGAAGGCCTGGATGCTAGAACAGATGCAGCCCAACCAGAGGCCAGAGTTGGTCCCTTGGCATGCAACAACCTCCAGCTAAAGCGCACTATCCCAGAACTAATCTCCCGAACTCAGCCATAAAGGGATGCGAGCGCAGGGACCCATGGGGCAGAATGGCATCTGGTGAGTCAGATGCTCATCCCCTGGAAGTTTCCATGATTTGTCTGTCTCCTGCAGCCACACACAGACCGTCCTGGCTTTGTGAAACAAATGAGGCACAACACTACGTCCATGCTCCGGGACCACATGTGATTAACCACGTGTGAACATAGACAGTGTAGATGGAGCGCAGGACCTGGCGCTGAAACCCGCATCTCACTTTCTCTCAGAAGGCTCGCCAATGAAAGAGCAGACAGTCAGCCATGCATCAGCTGGCCGAAGGACTTCCTGAGCACACACTCAGGTGAGTGCGTCCACATTTGAGGTGACCCGTCTCCATGCTGAGGAACAGAGGTGACAGTGTGCCCCCAGCGTGCAGTCGCTCTCTGCTTGGCCACACATGACTGAACATGTCTCTGCCCCAGCTGCACCTTTCTGGGAACTAAGTTTTCACCTCCAGGGCTTTGCCCCAACTCCTCTCAGTCTCCCATTGTCTTCAGAGCCCTGGACTTTCTGTAAGGCTTTGGCCCCTAGCCATACAGGCCTTCTGGAAAACTATCAAGCCCCGAGACACCAGCAACAATCACTGCACCTTTGACCTTTCCCTCTGAGTATCTACAAAGCCTGTCCATTTGAGTTCCTCGAAAGGAGCCCTTTCTATTTGTAATGGATCACAGCTACCATGTCCCATCCTTGTTTGCTTTATCACAAAGCCAAGCTCGAATGAGGGTCAGCGGTGACTCCACCCTTTGCCTAATGATGCACCTTCGTGTCTAGCCCATCAGTCCTTCACACTTGTGCTTCATTATAACTTCATCACAAACCCAGACAACAGGCTTAGGACAGAATGATCCTCCCAAGACCGTGGCTGTCAATCATGAAAGCATGATTACAGAGGCAATGGAGAGTGACCTAACAGGCATGGATAATGGAGAAGGGACAAAATCCCACATAGATGTTCTCTCAAATGTGCTGGGCGCCTGATGACATATGGGCATCTGGGTGTGGCCAACAACCTCAGTGGCCCAGAGTGCAGAGGTGCTGGACAAGACACAGAGATGGCTCATCACAGGGGCATGGGAGAGCCCACTTCGGCTTCTGCTGACGCCAAACACCCCACACCCTCTGCGGGGTTGGAGGGTGGGGTTACAGCATCTTCAATTGTCAATCCCACTGGTGTACGTATGTCCTTTTGCTGTTCACCTGAGAAGATGGGTCCCCACAGGGAAATGCAGGCCACCGGTGAGATCCAGTCCAAACAGAGCAGGGTTGGAATTAGGAGGCAAGGACTGAACATCAGCAATTATGATTCATGGTAACAGAGCACACCTGTGTAATGAAGGAAGCTGACAGGCGGCGGCAGAAGAAAACGACCACGGTGCTTAGTTTTCCTGTCAACGTGCCAGGACCTAGAGTCACCCCAGAAGGGGAAGGCAGGGATGCTGAGGAATTCTCTACAGCCGGTGGCCTATGGGCAAGTCTGGGGAACACTGGCTTGATAATGGATGTGATGTGAAAAGGCTCCACCCACTGTGGGCAGCACTGTTCCCTAGGTGAAGAAGAGGGTCCTGAACAGCTCCAGAGGAGAAAGCTAGCCTAGAGCAAGCCAGCCAGGGACAGAGTCATCAGGTTCTTTCTGCTCTTGACTGTGTCACAGCCTTCCTCAAACTCCTGCCCTGACTTCAGTGACAGACTGCAATCCGGGATTTTAAGCAGAATAATCCCTTCCTCCCCTCAGTTTCTTGTCACAGCAAAAGAAATGAAAACAAAACCTCAGGAAAAAAAAAAAAAACTGGAAATGTCAAAAGTGAAAATATAGGATCTGAAATAAACTGTTCTGGGAATGGATGGGAGAGCAGGCTGCAGAAGCGGAGACAAAGGGGCTGTGGGTTTGAAGACAGACCAAAGACATATTCAATTTCTAGAAGGGAAAAGGAAAATATTGAAAAGAAAAAAAAAATGAGCACAGTGTTGGGGCCAACAAGATGATCCATCGATCATGAAAAATGGCCAGAGTCCAGGAAGAGAGGATAGTACATACTCTAAAACAATAACCATCCTAATTGCTTCAGGTTTGGTTAAAGATGCAAATATACAGGTTGGGCAATATCAGAAAACTGCAAAAAATGAACATGAATCTACAACCACTCACTGGAAAGCAGATGTTTCCCGAATGGAGGTGAATAGCAACTCTTTCCCTGCAAACAAACACTGTAAATAAGCAAGCCTGAAAGAGACAACCCAGAACCATAGGAGGGTGTGACTGTGGCCACAGCACAGGCAGAAAGAAGACAGTTTGGGACAAAGAAGGGTTCAGATGACAGACAAGGCACTTCACACATTGACAGACCAATGATACGTGTGAGCCTGACCACAGAGCTTTGAAGTACAGGGAGAAGAGCAACAACAGAAATCACTTTCTGCTGCACTCTTCCTCAATTGTACTCCAAAGCCTCTAGGGCAGTGCTTCTCAACCTTCCTAACGCTGGGACCCTTTAGGACAATTTTTCACATTGTGGTGACGCCCTCCATCCCCACCATTAAAAAAAATTATTCTGCTGCTACTTCAGTAACTGTAATTTTGATACTATTATGCACCATAATGTAAATATCTGGCATGCAGGATAGCTGATGTGGGGCTCCTGTGAAAGGGTTGTTTGACCCCAAAGGGATTGCTACCCACTGATCTAGAGCTTGAGGTGGACATCAGCCCTGGCTCATGGGCGTGGCCATCACTGCTAATCAACTTCCGAATTACGTAAGGCATTTAAGGTTTCTCCAGTGCTCAGCTGAACACACTCTGTAAAGGAGTTGCACAAGACTAGCTGACTCTTACCTCTTCATAAAACTTCACCTGTGGCACTGCTTCGTCGATTTCATTCAGACAGAAGTCCTTAAAAAGCAAGAAGCCTAAAGGGAAAGAAGGAAAAACTTCAGGCCAGGAAAGGAGGCAGTTGTATCCCACAGGGCTTCATTGAAATAACGTGTTTGTAGCTCAGCCTCTTCTGCTCCTACTTTAGAAGAAAAATGGCGAGGAACTGAAGAGGACAAGGACCCCTTGATGGGATGGACCCCAGATGATATAACGCACCCACATCTGTCTTGCCATTTCTTCTCTGCTTGTGGCCCCTCCCATTGCATAAATGAACATCTGTCACCGCCCCTGAGGACCCAGGTCACTATAGCAAGCGGCAGTCAAAGAGGGCAGAGACAACGGAGCACGGAGGGTTCCTGTGACCACCACAGGATACCTGTGGAAACAGGGCTGGACGCCTGAAGCTGGTGGAACTTACAAGGCCCTTCCCTCCAGCCTCGCTCACTACCTCACATCACAGCAAACACACAGGCCACAACAAGCTGCCCACTCTCAGGGAATCCTTTGCTCAGGACACCAGGACCAACTGAAGCAAGTCAAACTCATGCCCAACTCCCCACCCCCCACCCCCACGCAAACACATTCAGTTCCAAGACTCTTTATTCCCTCCGATGTTCTGAGGGCCACCTTCGCTCTGAGGTCTGCCCTGGGTGAGACGAGTACCATGGTAGAGTCCACATGGGAGCGTGTGTCCCTGTCTGTGCGTGACTGCTCAAAGGTGAGCACGCAGAAGGGTGTGCGCACATGTTCGGGCCAGGTGCCCTTGCTGGTGTCTCCTGGTGAACTCTGGAATCTGCCTGTCTCTGCAGCCCAGAGGCAGAGGTGAGGGCAAACAACACGTGTTTTTTCAGGTGGGTGCTGGGCAGCCAAGCTGAGACCCTCAAGCTTCCTCCGCAAGCCTTATCTTACTCAACTGCACTGAGCACCTCCAGCCCAGGAGAGAGCATCCCTTCCCACAGGCTTTCCCAAGAGGCCTCCAGGGAGACGCCTGCCACTCTAATTTCACAGCTCTGAAGTCTCCCGTCCTTCGAAAGCTTCCGGCAGAAGCCTCACAGTAGTCAAGCCTGACCCAGCCAATCACACTGGGGGCCACGAAGATGCTTGGCCAGTAAAGAGAGGCAACCGCCTGCCAAGCCCCGAGCTGGAGTTGAACATGATTGTGAGCTGCCCCTGGGGATGTGATCCAGGGGATCTGGATGCCCCTGGCCTCTAAAAGAGCAGTGAGCACTCTTAAAGCCCAAGCCGCTGAACTGTCTGCCAGATGAAACTCTTTTAAGTTAATTTTAAAAAATAGAAACACCCCAATAAAAGAGTGGGTAAACTGTCTGGGCATGAAGGCTGAACCCTCTGGGTACAGGCACATAGAAGAGCAAGTGGCCAGGCTCAGGACCAACTAGCTGTAATAAAGACACCCTCCATATTTTAGGTATGAGTCTGCGCGGACACCAAGCAAATATCTCTGCTCTCCTCCCTGTCTTATCCTCTTACCAGATGGACCAACTTCCCCTTAGTGAGCGAGCACTGGTATCTCCACGCATCACCCATTACGTGGGATGTGATGTTCAGCATAGAGGGGAGGGTAGTAACCATTTCCCGGGGTCTTTGCACCTTGGTGGAAAAACAGTCCTTGCATTTTTAGCTATACAGGGTGCCTGCATGTGAGGAGAGAGAAACCAAAGGCAGGTGTGGCAGCCGACACCCACCTGAAGCAGAGGATTGAGTGTGAGCCGCACCGAGTGGCAGAGAAAGACTGCACCGAGGTGCCCCTTCCTTCTATGACATGGAGTGTGTGTGTGTGTATGTGTGTGTGTGTGTGTGTGTGTGTGTGTTGTGTCGTTGATAATTCACAGAGCAGCACTCCAGTGTACCTCCAAAATGGAAGTGCCAATGCTGAAATGCTAGACCTGCCTGGGCTTTACAGTAGATTCCAGGCTAGTCTAGGCTACAGTGTGAGACTATGTCTTAAATTTTAAAAAAAGACAACAAAATAGGGGAGGTAGGTAAAATGAAAACATAATTTAAGGTTATATAAGTCCCAGGAGGAGATATTTTGTTATGCTGGAGAAATGACCAAACGCTTTTGCCTCTGACAATTAAAAGTTGACTGTGGCCAATAACAGACACAAATGCTCTCGGTGCGGCTTCCCAATATGCACCTCTTTCATAATGAGCAATTTCCCAACCACTCAAAGTTTGGCACTAAAGAAAAAAAAAAAAAAACTTTGAGTACATTATACCCTTGAGCAAACATAAAAGGATGGAAATGCTAATACTATTTACCTGGAGAGCGTTCCTAAGATCCAGTGCAATTAGCCCAACGCCGAGAGGGCAAGAGCTGCCACAGGCAGCCAAGATCGCACGCGCAGAGAGTTCCCTGACGCACCTCCAGGTGGCTGGTTCCACATTTCTCCCCAGCGTCTTCGGGAACCACGGGGCGAGCCTGTGCCCTCAAGCCCTGCCCTGCCGTCTCCTCAGGTGCCTCAGACAAACATCTTTGTGCCAGCGCCACGAACGGATCGTACGAATTACCCTGAAACACTGCCTGTGTGCTGAGCCTGCCTCACTCGGGGGGGCAAGCTCACCAAACCAACATCACATTCCCCTGGCATTTGTACATATTTCAGGTTTAAAAGTATAACAAAACAAACAAACAAACAAACAAAAAAAGACTTTCTGGCTCAGGGGGTAAAGGAGCTTGCCACCCAGCTGACAACTCGAGTTTGATCCCCAGGAGCCATGTGGTAGAAGGAGAGAAGTGACTCCCACAAGTTGTCCCCTGACCTTCACACACACACACACACACACACACACACACACACACACACACACATGCACACACACTATAACTTTAAAAAGGAAAGGGTCTTAGATCAATTTCCAGAGGCTTTTCAGCTGTATGAGTCCATTGTTTTCTAAATACAGCAGACTTAATTGCACGTTTTGGGATGAGTGCCCAGATATCAGCGGACCTAGGAATCACGGTGTACAGACCAGAGGACAATGGGACAGAAACAAGCCGGCTGTGGGAATACACGGCAAGCTTGGAGCACCCAGACAGGCAAACGCCAGGAACTTGGTGGCCCAAGAACAAAAATAGAATTATCCAAAGGGCAGACAGTGACCACTCACCGTAATCACGCCGTGTAGAACAAAGAGCCCCGGCAATAAAATCATCTGTACTGCATTTTCCTACAAAGTGTCAAAGGTTAGAAAAGCTTCAGCTTCAACGTGGAGAATGTACAGCCTAAAACACCGTCTCGAACTAGCCGAGTCTGTCTAGAAACTGAGCTACTAAGCAATAAATAATACACTTCACTGTGATGGGATGAGAGAAACTAGCTCAGTGGTTTTGCTCTGGCACACAGCACCACGGGGAAAGGCACACAGTGGCACACTTCACCGCAACAACATACGGCGCGGCATCAGGGACAAGTTTAACCACACACGTGTACGACCTCTAGGCTGAATGAAATCAAGAAAATACAAGTATGTGATGAGAAACACCACGCCCATGGATGGCAAGAATTAAGTCAGCCTTTGACTCGGCGTGATCCCGGTGCAGGAAATTTGTAAGAAGTCAATCAACACACTCTAACATGTATGTGAAAGAACGCAGGCAACCAAGGTAGAGGCTGGGGCGACCTGGGGACATATTCAACTCCAGCCCTCCACGAGGTGTGCAGAGGGCAATATGTGGAAGGACGAAGCCAGGAGCTTTTAAAACAAGCCACAACTCAACGCAGAGAGAAGGCTCCTGAAGGACTCCTGACGGGACCTCAGACACTGTGCCGACTGCTCAGCCTGGACTACAGGGACCCCCACGAGAGTCACAGACCCCAGGAAGAACGCAATTCTTCAGATGATAGAGAGAACAAAGAAGAAGGGCCCTGCAGCTCTGAGGTCAGCCAAGGCCACTGACAGCCCTCCCATCTGTACAAGAAAAACACGGCAGAGCGCACCTGGGTGCACAGTACAGCTTGGGCTTGAAAGGTGCAAAAGATTTGGAGAAAAAATGCCCGAAAGCCACATGTCTGGAAAAGGCCTTGCATGTGGACTCCCCAAAGAACTCTGAAGACTCCACTGTAAGCACATTTCAATTAAAAAAAAAAAAAAAAAAGGAAAATACTATGCTTGACAAAAAGAGCATAACGCCTTCACCCCGACACACGATGCTGGAGCCCGGAGCTATGTCCAGCATGGTCAGCCCTCAGAACGAGGGGTCAGACTCTCACTGTCCCCGGCATGGGATGGTGCAGGGAGCCTTGAACAGTAAGGAGAGATGGAAACTCACACATAAAAAAGGCACACGGTTACCGAAACAGACACCTCCAGCATGCCCTGCTGCTCCGGGGTGAGTCCAAATAACCCACGCTGCCAGTGCTCAGCTGTGCCTCTCAGTTCCTCCCAGTTCTAGCAGGAGCCAATAAAGATAATCAAAATGAGCGCACAGCTGGCCGCCATCGCCTCCCTGAAGGGCTTCCACATCTTCAAAGTTTTCAAAATCCCAGTCCCCTGTGCTTACCTGTTCATTTACGTCCGTGTGTGCGTGCATGCGTGGGTGCCTGCCTTCGTTCATGCCTGAGTGTCCACAGCAAGCCTGTGGAGGTCAGAGGTCAACCTGCAGGAGTCAGTTCTCTCCTTCCAGTGAGCACTGAGGATATGACTCAGACTGTCAGGTTTGGCGGCAAGCACCTTTACCCACTGAGCCATCTCGCTGGCCCCCTTGTTAAACTTGTTAAATCAGCACATAACTGCACGGTGGCCGGAGCTCTTGCATGCAGGCTTAACCCTTCCTAGAAAGAAGGCAGAGCGGGCGCACTGCCATTTTGGAATCCAGGGATCTGCTGATTCCAGGGTGGCCATGCTTAACGCCAGTTGAAATCCAGGCCCTGGCTATTCCCAGAGAACCCAACACACTCTTGGGGTAGTTTGTTTACAAAATAGCATGAGTCTTGCGGACAAGAGGGCAAACGGCTGTGCAATGAGGCCTATGGAAAATCCACGGAACGCCCTTCACTGGAAAATGAAACGAAGGAAATGAAAACAGGAGAAGAATGCTAAAACACTGTGGCAGGGAAGGTGCACCTGCCAGGAGCTGGATTCCCTCCGGCTTCATACGGTGATCTTGTCACACACGAATTGGCAGTGAAAGTCTCCAGCCACAGGGCAGGCCGGGCTCCCAGGTTACAATCGTTTCTTCACTAGTCTCAGCCCCAGGCTCCTTGTCTTAGGGTTTCCTTGTCTTAGAGAAACACCATGACTAAAAGCAACTCAGGGAGGAAATGGCTGACCACAGCTCACAGTGTCATTGTTGATGGAAGTCAGGGCAGGAGCTCAAGCAGGCCAGGAACCTGGAACCAGGAGCTGATGCGGAGGCCATGGAGAGGTGCTGCTTACTGGCTTGCTCCTCATGGCTTGCTCAGCCTGCTTTCCTACAGAACCCAGGAACCACCAGACCATCAACAATGGGCTTTGCCCCTGCACCCCACATCAGTCAGTTATAAAGAAAAGCCCTGCAGGCTTGCCTACAGGCAACTCTGACGGAAGCGCTTTCTCAGTGAATGTTTCCAAATGACTCAGCATCAAGTTGACAGAAAACTAACCATGGCATTCTTCTTTAGTTGTAGCACCAAGGCTGACAACTAAACAGATTTTGAATGACTTATGAGGAAATGGAAATGCTCAAATAAACCATCAGACAAATAGCACCCCTAGACCTGTGTAGAAACATTCACCAACACTGGCTCTGTGGATGTCAGGCAGGAGAGTGTCACAGGCTGCATAGGCCCGGCATGTCCAGACTCAGCAAGAGGTAGCCAGGGGCAGCCAAGAGGCAAGATGTGTCCACTCTGTGCTCCGTGCTGACTCTGAATCCCACCTTCCCAGGGGCACTAGATTTCAAACAAGTTTCCTGACAATCAAAGAGAACCCCACATCTCATGTGAGTGTCATGCTAGATATATGACCTAGGAGCCCTCAGAGCTGTCATGCACTGACTAGAGAGAGACAGAAAGCCGACAACTGCCCAGATTTCAGGGACAGCCTGGCCTGGGGCAGAAGTGCTAAGGGCTCTCACAGCTTTCTTCTGACCCCCTGGGAGGATGCAGCCCCTCCACTCCCCAGTGTCATTTCCCATCAGTCCTTCTGCTGCCTCCCAGACCTTGCCATCCTTGTGCTTTCCAGCTTACAGAGATGCTGCTGCAAACATGATAAAACACACATTTCCCCCCAAGTACACACCTGCTTCACCCACAAAGGGTAGTCTCCCCATCCTGCCAGCCCAGGCCAGCCTGAGTCCAGCAGACAGGCTCCGCCTGCCATATTTACAGACTGTATTTACCAAATATCCTGGCCTCCACACACTAAGACCTCGACATGCTCCTGTCTCACCTGCCAACTCTCCACAAGACATTCCTCAGCCATCTACCCTCCAACTTCAGTTGGCTAGCACTCGCTCTGCCTGCAGGACTTCAAGCAAGCCTTACCTGAAGTCCAGTGACCCCTGACTGACCCCTCACAGGCTCAGGGAGCTTTCCCTTTCCTCTAACCCACTGCCCTGGGTTCTTAACCTTCCCAAGACAACATCTCAGGATGTGGAGTCACCAAGGACACAAGCCTCCAGGAGCACCTGTGAGAGGTTGTCTTGACTGAACTAACTGAGGTGGAAAACTTGCTCTAGGTGGCACCATTCCCTGGCTGGGGTCCTGGACTGTAGGAGTGGAGAAGCAGCCTGCATTCATCACTGCCTGCTTCCTGCTTGAGGGTGTGATGTCATCAGTTGCTTCCAGCTCCTGCTGCCTTGACTGTCCTACCCTGATGGACTGTGCCTTGAACTGCGAGCCAGAATAAACCCTTCCTCCCTTCAGTGCTTCTGTTGGAGGATGTTACCACAATCACAGGGAAAGAAGCTAAGACACAGACTGCCTTCAAGCTCATGTCTTTCTTCTTGCCCTTCCTGAGGGCAGGGGCTGTGGGCATGCACCACCACCCCGGGTTGGGGATCTTTATGGCAGCTGTGAAGAGCTATGCGAGTGCCCCTCACAGCAGCATGGCAGCCTGTCCCATAGGGCACCATGACAGAGGTGACTGTTGTGTGAGCCCTGGCCCAGTGTGGGCAATGCACGTGGTCTACCTCAGCTTCTTTCCACCTTTCTGGGGTGGTGGGGAGACCTCTCGTGTTTCCTTGTCCACATGGCATAGCCTTTGGGACTGACAGCTAGGGCCGTGTTCAAGCAGCCACCCCGCCTCATTGGGTAAGTAGCCCCATTTGCTTCCGTTGCCATCACTAGGTCAGATTCAAGTGAGGAAAGGGGCTCGCTCCTCTCTTCCTCTGTGTCCCCCGGGGAGGGCTGACTGGAGTCAGCAGCATGGGGAAAATCAGTGTGGCTGCGAGCGGCCATCGAGAGTTCTGGAGGGAGATGCCAGCTGGGCCTGAGAACTGAGATAAGCCCACGACTCCAGCTCGGGAAGGGCAGGTCCCTGCAGGGACATGGAGGGTGGAAGAGATGCCCCACCACACCGCAGGGTCTCCGATGTGCTGTTAGGAGATGCTCCTGCCAGCAGCCCAGGGACCCATTTGCAAGAAACCCACATTTGATATTTATCAGCTGGACAGCATTGTGTTTGCCGGAAGCTTCCAGCTGCCAAAAGGCCTGCGGGGAATAATTTTAATAAAGTGGGCAATTGTTTCATAAGATAGGAAAACTCAGCTTGCAAGTCCAGAGCCAAAGGTATTTGAGCCAAGACACCTCCTCCTGAGCTCTCAGCCCTGAGCTGAGCTGAAATTCCACATCAGGAACTCAGTTCCTTCACCACAATCCCAAGGAACACCACACACACACACAAAAGCAACCTACATTCTCCACAGCGAGTGTCAAAAGTGCCAGTGGATGATCAGAAAGGAAGGGCTTACAGGCACTTCAATGAAGCGATCGGTACTGTCCCTCGGGCTTGAAAAAAATCCCAGGTACCCAGTCCTGAGGTATCCAAGACCCTCCTATAAGATGCCCTGCCTGTGTGGAACCTGGACCCAGGCACCCACCCACCTGCCATCTCCCCACTGTAAGAAATAGATTGTGACGTCTCTTTTCAATATGAGATCTGCTTAGAGTCGTCACGGTGACTGATAAACAGGGGTGCTGGCTGGGCCCCTCGCACCCCTTATCTGGGAACCCTGAAAGCTGGAGAGTTACAGGCAGTGGGCTGTGTGACTGAGCCCAGAAAAAAAGGGGGGTGGGCAGCCTCAAACCCAAGATTATTTATTAAATAAAGTTTTGCATCCTAAACCAACAGGATACGGAACTTGGGTGGCAGCCAAGTCCCAGTATAAGGGAAGAGAGGACAGAAATTCCTTGAGATTGGTCAATGGCAGGAATTCTTTAAATCTTTAAACATCACCATCCTGTGCCAAATCAGCACGCCGGCCCTTGAATATTTTCTTTATGTCAACGTCACTTTCTGCAGAACGGCTTAGTGAAGGCTGTTTCACTGTCAGCATCTCTTGACTTTATCTTTTACAGTGAGGATCCTTCTGTCCGTACTCTTCACATTCTTCCATTATCCCATCCTCTCATCATTCTCCCCTCATCCTCCCATCATCCCATTCTCCTCCCATCCTTCCATCCTCCTCCCATCATCCCATTCTCCTCCCATCCTCTTCCCATCATTCCATTCTCCCATCATCTGCCCATCCTCCTCCTATCATCCCATTCTCCTATCATCCTCCCATCTTCCTCCCAACCTCCTCCAATCATTCCATGCTCCTCTCATCCTCTCATCCTTCCATCCTCCCATCTTTTCATCCACCCATCAGTTTCTCATCCTCCCGTCATCATCCAATCTTTCCATCCCCTTATCATTCCTGATGTGAAACTCTGTGAAAAATGGCAGTTTTGCATTAGTGTTCAGGGAATAAGGACCAGGAAAAGTAGCCACGGATATGATTGGCTTGGGAATGATCTCAGTCTTCAGCTTCTGAAGCCCACAGGTGTAAAAGCTGCCGTTGTGGCCAGAAACTGTTTTTAAACACAGAAACGATGCCGTGAGCTGAGCTCTCCTGAGAAGGGAAGTTGGGACCTTTCTCAGGAGGCAGGAGAAAGGAAGAGAAGAATATGGAGGGAGCAGAGGTGAACAGTGAAATCAAAGGGAACAAAAAGATTGAAGCTGTCTTGCTGGCCTGCATTATCTCTGCCCTGGTCAGAGGCATGGTATGATGATGTAATGTGTGGTGCTTCTGGACAGCTGAGAAGGGTATAAAAGGAAAGGTGAGAGCACCAGTTAGAGAAGCATCTGGGAGAGGGGATAAGGGTATAGGCTGCAGTAGTACCATGGAGACGGATAATAAGAGGGAGGGTAGCAAGGACAGATAGTCAATCCCCAGCCAGACTGTGGGGTCCTGAGCCGCTGGAGTACAGCAGAGTCATCAGCACTCTTAGGAAGCGGGGCAAGGAACCAGAGGTGTAAGTGAATGCGTGCGCGTGCACGCATGTGTGTGCTATGCTGAATACACGCATGTGTGTTATACGAACACGTCACCCGTAAGTGCCATGCAGAGCCCATGCATGAGAATGTGGTGTGTGTGCTGAGTTCGTGTGTACACACTTGACCGTACGTGTATAAATTTGTTCCACGTATTGAGTGTGTGTTTGTGGGCCCTGTGTGTGCTGGGTGTGGTTCACACTGGGCTTTGTAGATCGGTGGCAAGCACTCTTCCAAATGAGCCTTGGCCTCCGCCCCGACAGACGCACAGCTGTATGGGCTGTGCCCCTAGTTTGACTGTATGTGGAGGGCGGAGATGATGGCTGGGGTTAGCTCGGTGGCCGCAGGGGAAAGATTACATTAACGGCATGGTTACCTCAGGAGTGAACCACAAATGAAGCCGGCAGTGGGGGCTGACGATGAGGCTGTAGCCTGAGCCTGAGCAGTATTGCTCGTGGGAGTGGGACAGGGGAGAGGGTAAATCTACCTTTTAAAAAAATGTTGGGAGCTTTGCCAGCCTAGGAGTGGATCAGAGGTCTAGGGTCAGGAGTCCAGGGCTGCCCAAGTGAGGCTGTGGCTCCAGGGCTGAGGAGGCACGGTGCAGCACATGGGTGACACACTGAACTGGACTTTCCTGAGTCATCCTCTGGGAAGCAAGGATTACAGCTGTTTCGAGAATCTGAGTGCTGGCTTAACAAGAAGATAACCAAGTTTTCCTGTGGGATGGATGTGACCTTCTATAGGCTTTGGCCTCAGGGCTGTGATCTGTCCTCAGCTCCCAGGAGAACAGAGGCTGTGGGGTGGGGCAGGTAGCGACCCCCTATCAGACCCCAGGCTGGCAGAGTGGCTGCCAAGGCCACCTTGCCAAAGTGCAAACAATGGCTCTTTTCCTCCTCAGTGTTTTCCTCCGCGAAGCTTCTTTATCCAGGGTGAAAACTGAGGAAATCTGTGACACTGACCAATCCAGGTTCCCCCCCCCCGGGCTGGCCTGCCTGCTGCCCTTCCCCACTGAAAATCCAATTAGCAACGCTCAGCTGGCTGTTCATCCTGCATCAGAAAGCTCCAAGGGATCCTTGACTCTCCTCTCCCACAGGGAAGCCGTACAAGGCCAGCTTCCTGAATCAAGCAGGACCCTGTCCTTGCTCCCCTGTGGCAGAAGGTGATTCTGAGCTAGAGTCGATGGCACGCAGAGGTTGACCCGTCAGGAGAGGGTCAGTCCAGGGAGAATGGGGACACAGGGTCGTCACAGGTGTGGATCCCACCCTAAGGCCACATGCAGAACGGTCAGTCGCCACCAGACAGAGGCTGCCCAGCTAGGAACGCCTGCAGATGCTACAGGTCTATTTTGCTTTAAGGCACAAAGCATTGCAAACAAACATTGCATGAACTGGATCGGTAGCTTCGCCCACTAAGGTTGATAACAATGAATCCCAAACCGGTTTGTGTTTATAGACAGGGTCTTGTGTGGCCCAAGCTAGCCTCAAATTCATTATGTAGCAAAGGGTGTCCTTGAATTTCTGATCTTCCTCCTCCTAAGCACTGGGTTCACACTGAGACTGCAGGTGTACACTACCACGCCCAGTTTGTGCTGCACTGGGTGCTGAACCCAGACAGCATCAGAGGCCAGGCTAAGGCAGTTCTCCAGCCAATTAATTTTCAGTAAAGAGATTATCGAAGACAACCCAAAATGGGGGGGGGGGGGGGGGAGGGGAAAACAGTGTCTCGAATACAACAGGAACAAAGGGCAGGTGAGACAGCTCAGGTGGTAGAATATGACTGCAGCCAAGCCTGACAGCCTGAGTTCAATCCCCAGAACCGACCGGAAGCAGGAAAGAACCAACTCCTGGAAGCTGCCCTTTGACCCTCTCAGGTGAGTCTCAGCACACACACACACGTGCCCCCACACACGAATAAATAAATAAACATATAAATCAATACAAACAGAGCATCCCCACTAATGTAGGCTTGCATACTGTAGATAAAAAGTTTACCCAAATAAGCCAAAAACTAAATGTGAGACAAAAAAAAAATCTGAAACTTTTAGAAGGAAGTTATCATGAATGCATCTGGGATGCGACTCCAAGCTATGACTAAAGAGAAAACATTCAAACTAGACTGTGTTAATATTAAAACCTTTCGGTTTCAAATGCCACCAATAAAACGGAAAGGAAGCTATTGGCTGCAAGAGAACATTTTTAAACAGGTCTGCAACAATGGCAAAGGTAATGCGGGTTCTAAAGGGCAAGATATTTAAATAGACTTTTCTCCAAAGGCCATCTAGAAATGACTAATTTACACAAACACCCTCCATATCATTAACTGTGATGGAGAGAGAAATAAAACTCACGATGAGGTGCCACCTCAGGCCCATGAGATGGCTGCAGCGGTGCAAACAGCCAGGGAGCAGCCAGAGGCAGGCGTGTGCAACAGTGCGGCCGCTTTAGCGGGAGCCTGGCGTGTTCTCCAAAGGTTTAATGTGAGTTTACCACACAGCCCAGGAACTCTACTCTAAGGAAAATGAATGGCGCGCGCGCGCGCGCACACACACACACACACACACACACACACACACACACACACACACACAC
>NW_026590062.1:2521766-2683255 GCF_907164565.1 Psammomys obesus
CACACACACACACACACACACACACACACACACACACACACACACACGGGGGTGGGAGGGCAGAGATGGAGACAGACAGAGAGACCGAGAGAGACACACAGAAAGGTTTATAGCTATTCACTGGTCACAGCAACTTTGTTCGGACACAAAGAAGCGACAATCCAGCCGTCTGTCGCCTCGTATGTGAATGAATAAACAAAGTGTGGCAAGTCCACGGATACCATTGCAAGCGAATGGAGTGCTAACAACGTACGTAGCAGCAGATGAAATGAAAGCCTGCTGTCAGCGAAGGAGCCCAGACGCAGAGATCACAGGCTCCGTGCTGGGCCATTCTCCCTCTCTAAGAAATAACTGGAGAGTCAAAAGCTCAGACACAAACAGCAAGCCTGGCACTTCTGGGTGGGTTCCGGACGAGGACAGGAGTGGCTACGAGTGAGGGTGACGGGTCTTTCTGAAACACAGAACCATCCCTCCCATGTGGACAGGTAGAAACCTCTTGAGTCGTCTCCCTCTGTTTGGGAGAGGCAACTCTGGAAACCTCCCCAAACGCCCCTTACCTGGGAGTGGCCATGACAGTAGCGGGGAGGGGAGGGAAGCAGGACTCACCGATTTTCTGGTTGAAAATCTTGTCAAAGGTTATTTCGTTTCTCTCTGCAAGATGCCTCTGCATCACGCTGCGGATACTGTAAGACAAGAGCGGCTGTTAGGGCGGGGGTGTGCAGAGCCCCCCCCCCCCCCCGTGTGCTCCAGTGTCCACACGCTCAGTCCCAGCTGGTAGCTCTGTCTGGGGAAGCTGGAGGCGGCGTCTAGCTGGAGGAAGTGGGTTGCTGGGAGCCTCACCTGCTGCCTGATCTCAGGTGGCGGCGGGTAGTGGAAGGGGTGGGAGGTGGGGGCGGATTTGCTTGTTTGTTGTTGTTTGTTTGTGGATTGACCCAGATATGAGTAAGCAGCCATGAATTTCTCCTGCAGCCATGAATCTCTCCTGCCGCCGCGTCTTCCTGCCAGGGTCACTATTGCTGTAATAAACAGCGTGACCAAAAGCTGGCTGGGGAGGAAGGATTAAATAAATCGAAATAGGCTTATGCTTCCATCCCACAGTCCATCACTGAAGGAAGTCAGGACAGGAACTCACGCAGGGCAGGAACCTGGAGGCAGGAGCTGATGCGGAGGCCATGGAGGGGTGCTGCTTCCTGGCTTGTTCCTCACGGTTTGCTCAGCCTGCTTTCTTATAGAACCCAGGACCACCAGCCCACAGATGGCCCCACCCACAGTGGGCTGGGCCCTCCCCCACTGATCACTAAAAAAATGTCCTACAGCCAGATCTCATGGAGGCATTTTCTCAGCAGAATTTCCTTCCTAGCTTGTATCAAGTTGACATAAAACCAACCAGCCCAACCCTCAAACTATAAATCAACATATGATTTATATCAACTATGCATTTAGTCAACACCGACCCAAGAGAGTAAACTGAAACAGAGAGTTATTGCTGGGGATAAAGGTCCTGGCTGTGACCACCTGACTGTGCTACTCTTAGGCCCGATGAACCAGTTCACAGAGGAATTTGGAAGCGTTTGGACCTAGAAGTCAGAGAAGCTCTAAAATGCTATTATCAGAACTTAATGAGCCATTCCAGCAGCCGGTCAGAAGGCCAGAATGCCCCAATGCTACAAAAGGCGAAGGCCACACCCTGTGGCTCTGAGGGGGCAAGAGCTGCCTTGAGGGGCAGGCCACCAACCATGCACGTTGCATTCTGGAAAAGAGTGTGAGTCTTCTTCCTGCATCTCCAAATCCTGAGCGAGGCTGAGCTAAAAGGAGAGACCTCAGCGTTCAGGCAGGGGTGTGGCAATTGGGAATCCTCCCAGCTTGCTGACAGCCAGCAGAAAGATGAAATCGCAAAAGATGAGCATTTTGTCAAAGAATGGAGCGAGTATGTGGGTAAAGGCAAAGTTACAGTTGCTCGGGGTGAGGCCAGAAAGTCAGAGCCTTGTGACTGTGATCAGTGAGGAACTCCTGGACTCCGGCTAGGACAGGAGGAAGGACCTCGCTCACCAGAAGGGGAGTGGTTAAACAAAGAACACCCCCACCCACCATCCCATCTCAATCCTTCACTCCCCGCCAGGGCACCCAAGGAGAGTGGTTTCTCATTTTTAGCCACAGGGGCTGTGGGGGCAGGGGGAAGGGTCCACGGCCCTGTGCATGAACACATACAGCCAGGTGCAGCCCCAAGCACACATACATACTCCATACATAGGCCCTTGTGTGAGCATATACCACACATAGTTTCACAAATGCAAACACACAGCACACACATACCCCACACACAGCCCTGTGCATGCATGTATATTCTCCCCACGCAGTCCCATGCATGCACACATACCCCAAACACAGCCCCAGATGTTCACCTAAGGCCCACACATACAACCCACACACAGCCCTAACCACATTACCCACATAACCCCACGCAGCCCAAGGCACACACAGACAGGAAACCCTGCTTATCAGTCTCTTCCTAAGGCAAGCAAAACCCACCAGGTACAGAATTTGTGTTTTTGAACTCATTTCCGTATACCACCAATTTAAAAAGTAATGAACGAGAACAGTCCTAGCTATAATAAAATTAAAAACCTGAAATGCCTTAAAATGAAATTTTTCCAAAATATGAACAAGACATTTACGGGAGGGAATTATAAAGCACACGGAGGGAGAACGAGGAGTGGGGAGCTGCAACACCGTTACTGAACACTCAAAAGACTGCCAAATCCTGTTACAAAGTCAGTCTGGGCCCATCAGGACCCGGAGGGACCTTCACGGGATACAGAAACAAGAAACAGCTTACATAAACCAACACAGAATCGAGGGCAGGCAGCGTGCTTCTTGGGGCAGAGAAGGAAGATGCCGGGGCTAATTACAAAAGGAGCATCGTCAGAACACAGCGGAGCGCTGGATGTAGGAGGAGCCGTGACAGAAACGGGCAGAGACGGGAAATGGAGAAGCGTGGACTTTTCAGCCTGTGAGCCCCGGAGCATGGACCCAAATGGAGAGCAATCCAGTCTGCCAGCCCCCGACAGTGAGTGTACGGGTGCTCCTTCCACACAGGGAACAGTGTATGGGATTCCACTCTCCTCCACCTTGTGGGTTTGGGGCTGGAATTCCTGTTGCCCGGCCTGTCAGCAAGCACCTTTACCTACTGAGCCCCTTGCTGGGCCAGAATTACTAAAAAAAATTTTTTAAAAAAAAGCCTTTTAGAGACAAAATTTTGATATATAATGTTTGATATGTGTCATAATTAAGTGCATATCTTGGCGGCGCAGCTAGGGGAGTCTTGTACACGTTCTAACATCCATCAAGGAAAGCCATGAGCTCCGCCGTCCCACGAGCTCCCATCGCCTCATGTGTGTGTGACGTTTCAAGCTCCCCTCCACCTTGCCAAAGCTTAGGTCGTTCTCTCTCACTTTTAGGCACCTTGCCGCATGTGGAAGGCCTTGTCTCCGTTTTTTGTTTTAACTCTCGTTGCCCTCGTGAGCAAGGGCGTTGGACATGCCGGTAAGTGTGCTAAGTGGGCTCAGTACGTCAGCGTTTGGTAGGAGTTTCACCAAACAGTCTGCCTTTCTCACTGGGCTGTTTGCCCGGCTCTTGAATGTAAGGCTCCTTTCTGTAGACTGGGGGGCAGGGGAGAGAATGCTGTCACATGTCTCTACGTGTCGATAGTGTCCCCTAATTGGCCCCTAGCCACTTCTCTCTGTTTCTCATGGAGTCCTTCTGACACTGATTTAGCTGATGGCATCCAATTTATTGATCATTTCTTTGATGAGCAGTCTGTGCTTTGCAGTCTCCGTACCTCTAAGGACATCTGCGTTTTCCTTTAGAAGTTTCAGATTTCTTTGGAGCTGAAGAGACGGCTCAGTGGTGAAGAACACTGGCTGCTCTTTCAAAGGACCAGGGTTCTGTTCCCAGCATCTACATCAGTGCCTTGAAAACACCCCAGTTCCAGGGTATCCAGGGTCCTCTCTGAAACCCATGCACAGGAGCATATGCTTAAAAATAACAAAATGATGTTTTCAAAAAGAAAAAGTTTCCAAGTTGTAGCTCTCCTGTGAGGTATGGCAATTGCTTCAGGCTGATCTCTACACAAAGGTCTCGGCTTCCAAATCATCCCTAATGGTTCACTATGGTGTGACAAGGCCATCGGTCTGAGTTATTGGGAGCCTCTCTTCGTCTGCCCCACCTGACCCCTCGCAGAAACAGCATGTGGTCTGGGCTTCCTTGATCCTTTGCCAGCATTATGGGCTGGCGTGGGTGACCTGAATTCTTTCCGAGGGAGCTTGGCAGCACCTGAGGTCTCTCTGGGCACTGACATAACCGCATCTCATAGCTACTCACACACCTGCTCTAATTTTCTCCCCATTCACACGGCCTTTTAATTTCCCTGGATGCCTGTTCCCTGATCTGCAATTTGTTTACGTCCGTGTTGCTTATTTCTGAGTTGAGAGATGTCAGGCGCCTGCCAGCTATTGACTCTGGCTTAATTCTTCAGTGGCTAGAAACCGCACACAGAAACAGCTCTGTTCGCCCTAGATTTGTTCATCTTTGCTTGACGACCCAGTGTGCAATGTACCTTTGAGTCGTCTGTGGACATCTGAGCAGAATGCACCTGTGTTGTTCCTGGAAGACCTAACAGGTGAATGGTCACTGGATCGGGACGAGTAGCAGGGCCACTTAGATTTTCCCAGAGTCAGTACTCCTGAGTTCCTGTTTCATTTTCCCAGAAGTTGCTGCGGTGGGAATGCAGAACTCTCAAAACTTTATCCTGACCCTGCCTATGACGCTGCCTGTTCCTAGCCCAGTTACACACATGAGCAGGGGGTGCTGTGCCTCCGTGGTGAGGGGACCCATCATTATGAAGCTTTTTCTCTTGACACCTGTCACAGCCTTGGTTCTTCTGCCTATTTCAATTTAAAGCCCGACCAGCTTGCTGCAAGTCTCTCTTGGCTGGTGTCTGGGTTGGGGTCCACTGTCTAAGTATCTGTGTTCCCTACCTGGGTGAGTTTCTGGCTCACAGCACACAGTTGAACCTTGCTTCCCTGTTCTCTTTTAACTGAAGTGTGTGGACAACTTGTTTTGACTGTAACTATGCGTGGTGGGTCAATTTAAGTCGATTATCCTGCCACTGCATGCGTGTTTCTCATCAACTCCTTTTCTTCGCAGCTTTTTGAGCTACAGCCTCTTAGCCCTGGAAACGCAGGTCGGAAGGCTTTTTTTAAAACTATTTTCATCTTTTACTTATTGTATGTGTGTGTGTACAAACTCGTGTGCATGTTACGGAGTGTGTATGGGGGTGAGCAGACAACCCATGGGAGTCAACCTCCTCCTACAACGGGGGTTTCAAGGCTCAAACTCAGGTCACCACGCTTGGCAGCAAACACCTGCTGAGCCATCTCACCTGCCCGACTTGTAGGATGCTTAATAAATACCCAGTCTGCCACCTAGATCCACCCTAAAACACTTCTAGGGTCTGTGTCAAGAGGATCCCTGTGCCTACTGGTGATCTAAGTCTGCCCCCACCGGAGGCTAGCCATCCATCGGCAGTGTATCTTTGTGCCTTGGTGACCCCTCAAAATCCCAGGTGGAGCCATGGAGGAGGGTACAGCCTCTGTGTCTGGCTGCTTTCACCTGGGCCGCACGTGCTTCTCGTCTTCAGCACTGCTGAAGGGAATCCTGCGGGCTGCGTATGCCACGTGACTCACTCACTGGTGACTCCAGGAACACTCCACACGAGGTGACACCAGGAATGTGCAGTGGTCAGTGTCTGCCCTCTGGCCCCTGTGTGGGCCTGGCTAGTAGACTGACTGGAGCAGACGGCAAACGTGCTGAGCACTTTCCCCGTCACCGGTGTGTCTCTGTGACAGAATACCTCTTCACGTACTTTGCCCGCTTGGAGGGGGTATTTTATTATTTAGTTCTTTATCTGGTCAGGATTCAAGTTATCAAATATTATTATCATGACGCTTTGTCAACAGTCACCCGGGAGAGGCTCTCACGGAGGGGTTGTCTGGATGAGGCGGGTCTCTGGAAATGCCTACGGTTGTGTTGACTGACATGGGAAGGACGCAGCCAGGGAGTGGGCAGGACCGTTCCCTGGGCTTGAGACTTGAATGGTGTGAAAGAGGGGAAAGAGGGCAAGCCCACAGGATTCCCGTTCTCACTGCTCCTGTCTATGGGCAGGGCTGATCCAGCTTCCTGCTGCCTTGATCACTCTGCCCTGATGGCTGCAAAAGCCTTGACTTGAGAATTAAAATAAACCTTTCTCCCCTGAGTTGCTTTTGTTGGGTATTTCCTCACAGCGGCTGGCAAGGGAACTATGGCAGCTATTGAAATAGTTTCTCAGAGTCTATAAAGTTCGTCTTGAAATTGCTTGATGTCCGTGAAGGGCATTGATTTCTGATTAAACTCAACTCGTCAACATTTTTCTACCAGAGTCGGGGCATGAAGGTGGGGTAGGGGGAGATGCCTAATCTGAGGCCACAACCTACCCCACCAGGGTTTGTCTGTTTGTTTGTTTCTAAGACATTCGATTTAGCTCTTCACTGCAGGCTTAAAGTGCACCTGGGCTCCTCCGGTGTGGCGATGGCGTTCCTTGTCTCCTCTGCCTGCAGGGGCTCCCTGCTCTGCAGCATTACTCTAAGCACCTGTCCTCTGGCCCCTGGCCCACAATGGCTGTCCTTCAACAATCAACTGCTGAGACGTGAAAACGGTTCCATCTCAACGTTGCGCCCTGTTGATCTCTCTCTGTCCGTTCCTCACTCAGAGGCTCACCTGACGGCAGGCTCACCGGCACCATCATAGCTTTTGAAATCGCATGGAGAGCGAAAGGATAGATGCTCCCGCTCAAGGCAATGAATCACTGTCATTCTCCTCATTCGGAGTTGCTGGCTGGCCATGAGCTTTTCAAACAGGGTGCAGGGTGTGATTTCAAAGTGAATCTAGGCGAGCGCATGTTCAGCCCTTCTTATTTTGTCCAATACTGCCTTGAGGAAGGGACCAGGCTCAAAGCTGCATGGACTGTTTGCTGATTCACCGCCTTTGGAAGACCGGGCCTTTTCTTCTTTGATGAACTAAGAAATCCACTTGTTTTAGTATCTCACAAGTTATGACTGGCTCACACACAACCCCGACACCTCCGGGGACTGTTCCAGGAACATTCTGGACTCCTGCAGTTGGCACATTCACCAGCCCAGCACTGACTCCATCCTGACTCTCAATTCTTGCCTTATTTACCACGCTGAGACTTTTGAATCTGCCTCATTTAAAGGCTGGCAATCTCAGAGTCTGATCCACTTATACACAGGAGTTTTCAGTGCAATTCGATTATCGTTTATTTAAAGGTCCACTTTCCTTTCTAACCACTAGAAACCTATTCTATGCCTATGTCCTCATTTCCTGCTTGCATCTTCAATATTTCTCTCATTTAATTACTGGCTCAGAGAAAGCGGCTGCTCTTCCAACGTTGAATATGGAAAAAAACTTGAGATGTGCCAATAGATTCATGTGAGGTACGTCACAGACTTACGTGCGGAACCACAGAAATTCCCAAAGAAAATTACAAAATGTCTTCACCACTGAGGATTAAACAAAGACGTCAGACGAGAGAGTAAAGTGTGGGCTACAGGGTTGGTAGGTCCTCATGTGAGGACCGGAGCTCAGGTGTCCAGAACCCATGTAACATCCAGGCCAGCAACATCAGTACCCTATCCTCTGGAGGCAGCAGAGACAGGCAGCCTGACCCCTGGAACCTGCCAGTGAGACCTGGCACCAAGACATAAGGCAGAAAGTGATCCAGGCAGACTCTGGACATTGACTCTGACCTCCATGGCTGCACGTGAGAACACACAACTGGGAACCATGGGGAAAACTGAGCCCGTCGACACCAAAACTTCCCTCTCGCCATCAGAACTCAAGAGGGTGAAGGATAAGCCACGCCAGGAGATAAACGACCGCAGATCACCGTCGGGCTGAAGCCTGAATCCAGCGCACATGGAGGTGCTCGAGAGCAAGAAAACACCAAGCAGGGGCTGGAGACAGCTAGCGTTGAGAACACCTGCTGCTCTTGGTGACAGCCCAAGTTCCCACACAGCGGCTCAACACTGTCTATAACCTCAGTCCCAGGGGACCCACCGTCTTCTTCTAACCTCAGAGGCCACCAAGTGTGCACGTGGAGCACAAACACACAGGCAACCGCTCATACACATAATAAATACATATGAAAAAGAGATCTAATGAGAATGTCAATCAAAAACCAAAACCAACGTCACATGTGGAGGCACACTCCTGTAATCCCTGCACTTTGGAGGTGGAGGCGGGAAGATCAGAAGTTCAAGGACATCCTCAACTACATAGAGAGTGGAGGGCCAGCCTGGGCTATGTGGGACGATGCCTGGGGGGGGAGGGGAGAATCAACCTGATATAAATGAGCAAAAATACAAATGAGCAAACGCTTCATCGGAGAAGATGTACGGAGGATGAAAACTCTCGTGTGAAGGAGCACATATGAGCCACCGGGAAACAGGACTTGAAACCGCGGTGTGACCCCACCACATACTGTACGGGCCACCTCTCTGAGAAAAGACCAAACTCGGCAAAGGTGCAGACTACTGCACATGCTAGGACCGTGGAACAGACACTGCAAAGAGCTTGGCAGTGCCTGGAAGTCCAATACTGCCAGGATGCCCACCTTCCATTCTTGGGCACTCACCCCAGAAATGTGCGAGCACACAACCAAGCATGGGTTGACATGTGAGTGACTGGTAATCTCAGCCTTATCCACAATAGCTGAAAACTGGAAATAATACCCATTTCCTTGAAGAGTCGAGAGGACATCTGTCTAATGGAATCATACTTGGCAATAAAAAGGGATGGAATAGGCAGAGGCAAGCGACCCTCTGAGAGTTTGAGGCCAGTTTGTTCTACATAGTAAATCTAAGACTACCCAGAGCCATGTAGTGTCTCAGAACCAGGGATCAGAAGGAGATGGGCATAGTTAGATCCTAAAATAACTGCACGGAGTTAAGAAAGCGAGGCTTTCAATGTCCCCTCCCCCCATAACAGTGCATGGTCCTTGGTGAATGGAACGAGGCCCTAAGGATGATGTGTGTGGCATTACCTAGTACATATACTTGTAGGTTTAATTTGGTGAAATCAAATTTATTATTAAGTTTTCTTATAGTTCACTATGTGTCTGTCTGTCTGTCTTAAATTCCTTTACTTTTTGAACTTTTAAAACATTTACATGTATGGGTGTTTTGCCTGCATGCACATCTGTGCAACGTGTGTGTGTGTGTGTGCGCGCGCGCGCGCGCACACACACACACACACATACGTGCACGCACCTGGTGCCAGAACAGGCCAAAAAAGGGCATCAGATGCCCTGGGACTGAAGTTAAGACAGCTGTGTGCATACTTGGAATTGAACACCGTATGTTTGAATACGTGGTCCCCAGTTGGTGGAACTGTTTGGGAAGGATTAGGAGGCGTGGCCTTGTTGGAGGAGGCGTGGCACTGTTGGAGGAGGTGTGCAGTTGAGGGTGGGTGTGCCGTTCCCAGGGTGTTCTCCACCTCCTATGAATCAGATGTGAAATCTCAACTGTTGGCTCCAGAGCCATGCCTGCCCGCTGCCACCATGCCCCCTGCGCGATGGCCATGGGCTCTTATCCCTCTGGAGATTATGGAGTAACCATAAGCACAAACAAACCCTTCCTTCTGCAAGTTTCCTCGGTCATGGCGTTATCAGAAAAGTAACTATAAGACTCGGGCAAACCCTGAGCGTGCAGGAAACAATGTGACAAGGGACCTGATTTCCAGGGAGGTGGGGGGACTTCAAGAGGGAAGAACAGTGGTGAGACTGAGGGGTCTAGACGGATTGAAAAGGAAAGCCAGGCAAATATACAGGCCATAACTGAAATACAAATTAAGAGGAAACTTTTTTTTTTTTATTCCAGGCTTCAGCATTAGTGTTATTTATTTATTTATTTATTTATTCATTCATTCATTCATTCATTCATTCACATTACATCTCAATTGTAGCTCTGTCCCTCTCCTCCCGGTACCTTCCCTCCGTCTGTCTCTCATCCCCCTTATCCCCCCTCCCCTGACCCTTAGAAAAGGGGAGACACCACCACCACCCACCTGCAAACCCGCCCCAGCACATCCCGTCTCATCAGGACTGTGTACTTCCTCATTCACAGTGTCCTGGCAAGGCAGCCATACTAGGGTGCTGTGATCAAGAAAGGCATGCAGCAGAGACCATGTCAGAGAAGCCTCATTCCCGTTCTGGAGGACCCACAGGAAGGCTAAGCTGCCTATTGGGTACATATATGTCTAGGTCTAGTCCATGCCTGGTCCTTGGTTAGTGCTTCACTCTCTGTTAGCTCCTCTAGGCCCAGGTTAGTTGGGACTGTTAGTCTTCTGACTGAGTCTCCACAGAACGGTGGAGCTGCTGTCAGTTCCAGGTGGTTCTCTTCTTCAAGGCGAAACTTTTTCATCTTAAAATACTGCCAGCTGTGATATGTCTAATCTCAGCACTCAGGAGCTACGGCAGGAGGGTCATGAGTTTGAAGTCAGCCTGGGCTAATAGTGAGACTTTGTCAGAGAGAGAGGGGGAGGGAGAGAGGGAGGAAGGGAGCAATGATTCATGTGTGGCTTGAAAGAACACCTGAAGTAATTTGTATCTGAAGAGGGCTACTAGCTCTCGTGAATCCTTGCTGAAAGAGCTAGGGATGGAGCAACCTATCTGCCCAACAGAAAGGGAAGGTGGAGGGGGAGGAGAATGGCCAGGTGCTGCTAGAGGACGGATGAAACTGGGGTGAGGGTGGCAGCCGTTACATGGCTTGAGGCCGGCCGAGGTGGCGGTCCACATGCTCCTCTCTCCTTCTGGGCACATCTGACAGTTTTCACACAAAGTCTGACAGGATCCCATTCTGGCCTCCAGCTTCCTTCACAGCTTAAGCCGGGATATACAACACATACTGACTGGAGTCCAGTAGCTTCCTTAAAACTGAGTGGCAGCTGCCTGCCCGGACAATGGAGACCCTGCTGAGTGGCCTCGGACCAGACAGCTCCACGGCTAAAAGGCCTCTGCTGCTAAAGCAGGCAGAAGGGCTGGCAAGATGGCTCAGTCAACAAAGGTGCTTGCTGCCAAGCTTGGCAACCTAGGTTCAATACTGAGGATTCACCCTGGGAAAGGAGGGACGTGATCCCTGCAAGCTGCCCTTTGACTTCCACGCACACCCCCACACACAGTTAATTAACTGAAGGACCAGCCACCTGGTCTCCTCAGGTCCAGAGAAGAGATGTGGGGCCCCAGTGTGTCACTGCTGGAGCTGACTTAGCGGCTGATCTAAGTGCAGAGCTTCCACAGTTAAACCCACCGAGCTCCACCTGAGGTCTGGCTGTTTTACCATAGTGCATAAATATTTTGCCCGGTAGGCATCACATTCCCGTAAAAGTCTACTTGCACAGGAAGCAGGTGGGGAGACCAGGCCAGCTGGTGTGTGCATGCAAGTGCTCTGCAAACCACGACAAACAGCACAGCCAGACAACGGTTGTCACCATTCATCAGGACCACAAACCACAAGCCAGCTTCTTTAAGGGAAAAAAAAAAAAGGGCTCAGCAGTTGCTTCAAACGATAAGCTCTTCAAAATGAAACTGCAGGATTTTGGTGTTTTGTTTTTTTTTTAATGTACAGTTGCTAGAGATTTTCCACAAACAACTCATTAGGCATACTACCCAGATATCCAAATATCCAAAGTCACCATGGAAACTTTGCTCCACTGTTTAAAGCCACTGGACCACACAGGCTGCACAGTAGGCTGAGCAAGTGTCTCACCATGCGGACGAAGGCCAGCTCCGCCCTGGTCTCCCATCCCCCAGCTCCGGCCTGATCCCCTCCATCCCCCAGCTCCTCCCTGGTCCCTTCCATCCCCCAGCTCCTCCCTGGTCCCTTCCATCCCCCAGCTCCTCCCTGGTCCCTTCCATCTCCCAGCTCCTCCCTGGTCCCCTCCATCCCCAGCTCCTTCTTGGTCCCCTCCATCCCCCAGCTCCTCCATGGTTTCCTGAGTAGTTCACCAGCCACTCAGCCCTCCGTCTTGCATATAAACCCCACAGCCTTGAACAATCCAGCACCCAGTCACTTGTCCCTGAAAGCACACACGCCAGTGAAGTTTCAAGACTTCAAAGCTCCTTACGGTACTCCAACAAAATCTGGACAGTCAATGTCAATTCGTGTGCATGTGCGTTGCAAATATACGCCCACCTGTGTATTTGAGTGTGAGGAGGTCCCGGTCTTTGGGTTTCCTCCTCTGTCATATGCCACCTTTCCCCCTTTCGTTTATTTATTTATTCATTACAGCGGGGTCTCACTGTGCAGCCCTGGCTAGCCCGGATCTCACGCTAGCTCGGCCAGCGTCTGCTTCCCGAGCACTGAAAGACACGCAACACCCTGCCCATACCCCAAAAGCTCCATCTTTGTCCAGACAGAGTCTCTCCCTGGGCTTGGAGCTCACAAATTCCGTGAGGTTAGCTGGCCAGCCATCTACAGGTAGCCTCCTGCCTCCATCCCCTGCACCAGGATTACAGGCAGGAACCACTGAACACATGTGTGCTCAAGACACAAACTCCTGCTTGCAGGACCACCTCTCGGGAGTTGGGCCACTCCCTGCCCCGCCCCAGTCCCCTGTCCTTCCCAATACACGAAACATATTTTGAATTTCATCAGCCAAAAAAAAAAAAAAAATTAATAAGAAAGCTTGCCACATACAAACTGCATCTGAAAGGCGGCCAGCACCTGAGGCCGTTGGTCCGTCACTGGTGATCAGAACCACCTCTTTAAACTGGGTTCAGGGGTCACTTTGGGATCCACTCAGCGCCAGACCGTAAGCTGCTCTACTGAGAGAGAAGAGGAGAGTAGGACCGTATCTAAGCCTGGGTTTTTCTTACCTGGAGGATTCCAGGGCCGCCTCTTCACCCCTTGTCCCAGTGCCCTGGCTCATCAAAAGAGACATTTCCAAAGAGGTCCCAAAGCCCACCCGGCCATGCACAAGCCACACACACCCAGGCCACCGCCAGGCATGCTCCAGCCTCTCCCTGCCCTCTCCCAAACCTAAGCCAGGCATGCTCTGGTCTCATCACAGGCACAAGGTGTACCCAGCCACACTGGCCGTTGCTCTGTAAAATCATTCTCTCTCTCTCTCTCTCCTGCCTTTGTAATTCTATGTCTTTTTCCCCCTTCACACGGGAGACTCCCACTCAAGCCCCAAAACCTCTTGCAGAGTTTTGAGAACCATGAGGCCTTTGGTGAGGTCCCAGGGCCAGCCATGTTGTCCTGGCACAAATCACACCTTCCCCGTCAGCCTGTCCTCACATGATCACTACGGAACATCCACGGGGGGAGGGGTGACAGAGAACTATAACTTTTCTGAACAGACCCATGAAATTCACTGACATGAATTCCAGTTTACTGAGGATGTGATACAGGCTGGAACCATCCTTCCCTCAGGGACACAGCAAGATAAGGAGGGTCGCACTCAGACGCTGCGTTGGCAGTGGGGGTTCAGTGACAGTCCCCCACAGCGGCTGCTCCCATTTACCCTCTACGGTTTTAGATTCTCCGCTCTGAATGTGTCACTGGACCGCACCTTGTCTTACGCCCCTCTGACCCCCTGCCTCTCTGCATAGCTTGCCCTAAGGGAGCCCAGATAAACAACTCTCTGACAGAACAGGGCCAGGAAGAGCAGCTGGAGATTGCGATCTGACCCCTGCGAGTCCCCCAGTTGGCCTGTGAACCCCCACACCCAGGACCCTTGATCCTAAGGGGAAAGTCCCTCACCGCCCTGCACCTGCAGCATAACAGAGAAGAACCCAGCCAGCCCACAGGCGACGCACCTCAGGAACTAGTGGGCTCACATGACCAAGTGGGACAAGGTTCTCCATGTCACTTCCTTAAAGGGAAGTTGGCGGAGCCAGAGAGATGGCTCAGAGGTTACGAGCACCGAATGCTCTTCCAGAGGAGCCGGGTTCAATTCCCAGCACCCACACGGCAGTCCGTGACTCCAAGATCTGACACCCTCACACAGACATACATGTGTGTGTGGAGCAGGCAAAACACCAGTGAACATAAAATAAACTGTAAAAGAAAGTTGGCTTGCACTGGCTCCGCCCCTGCCCTGCCCTGCCTGAGATCCATCCTTAGCTGGTATCCGGCCTGGGGCAGAAGCCCAGGGGAAGGGCAGTGAGTGTGGCAGGGACAGGAGCAGCCACAGGCAGCAGAGCCGGTTACTCGCTGGGTTCTCATCTCTGGAGCTGTGGGAAGGCCTCCTGGGAGTCAGGGGCTCAGGAACATATAGACCTGAGTCGGGCTCCCCAGCTCGGGTTAAGAGCCAGGCAACCAGGGCACACGCCTGGAATCCCAGCCCTGGAGAGGAGGAGCCCAGGGAGAGACTCTCTCTAAAGCACAGGTGGGCAGTAGTTGAAGGAGCCTGGCAACATGACCTCGGGCCTCTGCAGGTAGGTATACACACGCGCACACTCCCCTACACACACGCGCACACGAACACAAACATGCATACGCATGCACACACACTGGGCCCCATCCACACAATGACCCTGACGTAACGGGAGTCTTTATTAAACCACACCCTGCCCTACAGCACTGACCTTGAGCAAACCCTCTGAGAGCATCCAGCTTCCCTTTATCTGAGTTTCTCAATCAACCCCAGCAAGGCCAGCTGCCAAGTGTGACACCCTGTGTCCACGAGGAGCCTTCAAAGCTACCTTCTAAAACCCATGAGCCTCCCGGGGAATGTTCCCCCAAGACCCGGGCTTTTAACCGCCACCACCACCTTGCCCCGAGCCCAACAGGTTCTATCTTCCCGTTTCATTAGTCACCAACACAAGCCAGGGCCCCTCGGCTAGCATTTTTCTCATGTAAAGGTCTCCAGAACCGTCTAGAGAAAACCGCTGAACCCAATGTATCCACAGCTACACTTTAAAATAATGTCATCTCCCAGGGCCCTGGCTCTCAACCTTCCTAGCGTTGCAGCCCTTGAATACGGTCCCTCATATTGAGATGACCCCCCCCCAACCATAAAGCTAATTTTGTTGCTAGTTCATAACTTTCCTAGTTATGAATCATAGTGTAAATGTCTGTGTTTTCTGATGGTCTTAGGTGACCCTGAGAGAGGGTCTTTCGACGCTCCCTGGGGGTCACGACCCACAGGTTGAGAACCAGTGTCCCAGAACGTGTTTTCACACGTACAGAGGACGCCAGGGGTTCCTAATGTCACAAGCATGAGGAGAAGCCCTGCTCTAGATACGGCTGTCTCAGAGTTCATTGCTTTGGATATCGGCCGTGTCATATATAGGATACCAAACTCTCCCTCCTTGGGGGTTGTGTGGGGATTGAACTCGGAACCTGAGGCATGTTAAACCACTGCTCCCCCAGAGATATACACCCAGCACACTGTTTTGGTTTTATTTTCTTCTTTCTTTCCTTTTTTTTTTTTTTTTTGGTGTTTGTTTGTTTGTTTGTTTGTTTGTTTATGAGACAGGCTCTCACAGTAACTATGAACTTAACTCTGCCAACCTGGAAGCCCTTCACCCAGTGAGCCTCCTGCCTCAGCCTCCCAGGTAGCTGGGATCACAGGCCACACCACCAGGCCTTGCTCCTTAATTACAGGCTCTCCCTGGGAGGAAGAGGAATGGACAGTTCATTGCTACCCGTTCATTTGCTCTGGGCTTGATGCTTCCCGGCCTGGCATGGCCTTGTCTGGACAGGAGTCCTGGAGTACTCAGCCGGAGCAATTCCGCATGCACTCTCTCACACTGGCGGGGACAGAGAGGGACGAAGCAGGGACAGGAGGTGCTGGCTGAAACACAGGCAAGACCAGTGGTTTTTCTTTAAATACAGGAAAGCGTCAGCCGGAAGGCAGCATCCACAGCAGGGGCCCACTGGCCTCCACAGCAGTGTGAAGGGTCCTGGATGCCCTCCTCAGCAGCACGGCCGATGTGTCTGCTGGGAAGAAGCATCTCCCTCCTGAGACTGTGAGGGGAACCAGGCCAGCAGACATGAACTCTTTGGGAGAACAGGCCTGTGCCCTTGGTGCTGGGGCCTGCATCTCCTCCCTGAAGCGCTGGAGCCTCGCAGAAGTGTCATTGAATGACTATTGCCCAGCCAAGGGAGGACCGTCACCCAACAGACCCCTAATCTGAAGACCCGGAATTCAGAATGCTCCAAAATGTGAAGGCTTTGTCTGTTTGTCTGTCCGTCTGTCTGTCTGTTTTGATACAGGGTCTCAGTAACAAAATGCCCTTTGGGGCCGAGGGTGAGAGATGTGCACGGCACAGTTTCCTCTTTGACTAGACTCACACCCTCAGATACACATATCCCATCAGGTACCTGCAAATATTCCAGAAGTGAACAGGTAAATAAACCCTCAATCCGGAACACTCTGGTCCACGCGCCTCCTGTGAGGGCACACACTGTCTTTTAAGTTGGTACCTGGCAATTCAGGTCAGGTGAGAACGTCAGGTTGGCCTTCATATCCCTCAGTCTCCTTGGTCACAGTCTGGAGACTCTCGGTTTGTTCGGGGAAGACCCGTGCACTCCAGGCCCACAGACATGGGTTCCTTTGAATTCTGATAAGAGTGTTTCCTTGAAGACCTCATCAAATGCTCCGGAACTCATCTTTGCGCACAAGGTAGAAAGATTATGATTTTGCGTGATGGTGACCATCAGAGCCCACCTTTCCTTCATAGCTCGAAGCTGCTCGTTCATAAATCCAATCCGTGGACTGTGGCCGTGGCTCCATGGACCTGTCTTACTTTCTCAGTGTCCTATTGTTTATTTTGCCTCTTTTGTATTCCGAGTCAGCAAGCATCCACTCACAACTGCGTTTAGGACAATGGTTCTCAAACCGTGGGTGACAATCCCTCTAGAGGGGGTGGAGAGCGGGATCAAATGGTCCTTTCACAGGGGTCATACATCAGATACATTACTGCATCTTCTCCACAAACTCTGTAGCTCCTCCTCTAGACTCTCTTTCAAGGAGCGGTGCTTCTCTTCTGGTCTATTTGGAAACACATTAATCACTGTGAAACGGCAGGAGTGTGGGGGCGTTGAGCGCCTGTCAGGGTGAGCTTGCGGATGGCAGGGGATACCTTGTGGAAGTTGGTTCTCTCCGCTCACCATGTGGGTCCTGGGGATTGAACTTGGTTCCCCAGGCTTAGCCACAAGCCCCTCTACCTGCTGAGCCAGCTCGGGGGCCCGCTAGTAATTTTAAAGTAGAAAGCTGCTGCAGACATCTTATTAGGAAACTGTGTGTCTAAAACGTGGCTCATCTGAACCAGCCAGGCTCTTCCTCCCTTCCCACCAGGGTTCAGCAGCGCCAGGGCTGTGACTCTAGACCCTGAGCCAGCTCGGCGTAAGTTCCTGCGCCAGAAGGTGTAGATGCAGAATGCCACGCATTTGTATGACACTGTCACAGCCCACTTGTGTGTGACAACAGAGGCCCTCCGCCCTATGAGAATACAGCTAGCACCTTCACGCCTCACCATCACCACAAGAATTCCCAAACCAGGGCTGGGGACACACCTCAGACCACAGGCTGCTTACCCAGCACGCACCAAGCCCTGGGTTCCCTCCAGCGATGCACGAACAGGGCACAGTGGAGCATTCTGTAACCCAAGCACTCCAGAATCAGAGGCCAGAATATCAGCTAGCCGAGGTCATCCTTGGCTACACGGTGGGTTTGAAGCCTACATGAGACCCTATCTCTAATAATAATATTTATTTAATAGCATATAATAGATAATCAAACTATCATTATTACTACTATCAACCAGCAAGACATCCAGAGCCCATCCTTAGCAGCTATTAGGATCTGGGGCTCCTTTCCCTCCCACACTCCCTCTACCTTGTAAAGCAAACCTCTGGCAGCAGGCCCCTGATCCTGTACCACTCCGGTGTGTATTTCTCAAAACTCGGGATGTTTCCTCACACAGACACAATGTATTCTGCCCCAGCCCCTCCATCCCGGAACTGTGGCTCCTGAAGACGCGCAGGATCTGTCCTCTCCAGATCTAGGATACCAGCCTTCCCACGGCTACTGGGCTTGAGGCATGACCTGGTCAAACCCACATCCGTCACCTGCTTGCCACCAGCCGCTGGGGCTCTGCCCTGACCCAGAGCGGCCAACAGTTCAAGAGCAATGACGCAGCAGCATGAAGTGAGCCACCAGCAGCCGCCAGCGGGTCTCAGAAGGTCTCGTGGGCACGCAAGCACAAACGGAAGTGAGCAGTCACAGGGAGGAGGATCACGGCGGACTCTTCAGCAAGGATCAGTCTACACCTCAGATGGGAACCTGTTTCGGGAAAGCGGAGGGACTACAGCGCTACAGGCTTGTCACCTCTTCCCAAAGGGACTCTGCCTTCTGGCTCACTGTCCCGGACAGATGGGAGACAGAGCCACAAGCCAAGAACTGGGCTTGAAGCGGCAATGGGGCAGAGCTGCCAACATGAGTGGCCGGTGGTCTGTGCCGCCGTGATCTGCAGCAGCCACAGGACACATCACAGAAACAGGGCAGGCACCTTTTTTCACGTGGGTGGATCTAAGCCAGCCAGCCGCCGACCCCACCGTGGATGTGTCCATCATCAGAGTGGAGGGGAAGGAGTTGGCAAAGTCACTGATACCAGCACCTGCCCGTCAGACGGTGTCTGGCCCAGCCCAAGTCGCCATGAGATTGTTTTATGTAAACAGTAACTCTTTTCCAGCCCAATGAGGAGGCGGATCCACACGGAAGCCGTGAGGACACCATCCAGAGCACGCCACAGACCACACTTAATGTCCCACTGACAAGACTCACAACTCTTCTTTTCCGGTCAGGGTGCCTTTATAATATAGGAAATAGAAGTTTCAGAGGCTGGGGGATGGCTCGGTCAATAAGGCGCTTGCTTGCCTTACAGGCACGGGGACCTGAGTTTGATCCCTGAACTGCAGAGACAGGACCTAGAGGAAGTCCTGCCATTCACTGTCCAGCCCCGCCTCACTGGTGAGTTCTGGCCCAGTGAGTGACTTTTTCTCAACAGACCAAGGTGGGTGGCATCTTTGGTTGGCCTCAGGCCTCCACCTTGCACATGCACGTACACAGAGTTCCCTGTCAGACGCACACACACACATTTGCCACACGCAACACGTGCAGCGTGCACAGTACATGGGGTGGAAACCATGAGACCCCCTTGCGGATGTGGGTCCCTCAGATTCCTGACACAGGAGTCCAGTGCCCAGTGGACTGTGACTCACCACCAGGCAGGCAGACAAGGGTTTTTTCTTTCTTCCCCTTTTTGTCCAGGGCTTCCCACATCTAGGCAAGAGCTCCAGGCTCTCCCACTTCACAGAAAGGATACAATCAGAGCACCGCAGCCTCCGATGCCTCTGAAGCTTAAAAGGCCATCTTTGGCGTTTAGCAGCCACGGGACGGCTAATTCACGTAACTTTAGTGCAAATTGAAGTTAAATCCCTATCCAGAGCCACGAAGACGCAGTGACCCTGGATGAAACGACTAGAGATGACTTACGGCAACTCCTCTCGTTAACGGCATGAAATACTAGACCCCAGCTGGCCGTCGCGCAGCAGCCCTCATCAGAGTGTGCTGGGAATGTGATTCAGGATGCTGCCCTAGCTGGGAGGGAGGGTCTTCACGCTCACTGGGTGTGAGATCCGGGTCACACCCAGCCCTGGAACAGCAGAACTTGGCTGCTAGGGTTTCTGCATCCCTGGAACACACCTCTTACTGTCCTCACAGGGCTTTTCAGCACAATTAGGGCCCACACCGCAAGCCTCCAACGTTGCCCGGCACCCACTTAGCGCTCAGCAGCCCGGGGCTGCCAAGGTTACTGGCAAAATGTGTGGACAGCCCTCACTCCATACCCTAACTCAAACCCTGGTCAGAAAACTGACATCACGGATTTTAAAGCATTCACAGGGCCAAAAAATCTCTTTGTGAAACAGAAGCTGACCTCACGCTCAACAGCCAAGGTACTGTGTGTGAGGTAATCATGATGATTTTACACCTATCTTTTTTGATACCTGCTTGAATTTAAAGGTTCTTACCTAACAGGGCCACTCCTGCACTGCGTGGGTTACAGAGTGTGCAATGTGAACCCTTCTGCGTACAAGAAACAGAGAACTTCCCGAGAAAGCCGAGGCAGGCTGGAGCGCCGCTGTGCTTGGAAGCTGTGTTCTGGAGAACCACAGGGGGACCAGGAGGAACCTAGCATTTGGGCTGGGCCACAGGAATGCTTTGTAACACCACAGACGTTCCAGAGGTGTCAGAGATGGGTGACCTCACTGGTCCCTCTCTGAGAGCCCTGCAGACACAAGCATGAGACCCTGCGAATTTCCACGGTCTGCTCAGACCTAGGGAACAGTGGGGTGAGCTCACCACCCGGAGCCCGCAGCATGACACCATGACTCCTGGCAGGAGGCTGTGAAGACCCCAGATCTCACCATGGGGAGGGGAATGCCACCGTGCAGAAGGTTCTAGACACCCAAGGCCGCAACAGGCTGTGCAAAGAAGACATCTTCGACCTGAAGCCGCTAAGTCTGGCTCTGAGGCTCAGCAACTGCTCTTCCCTGGCCTAGCCAGCCAGCCTTCCAGGGGTCTGCCTTCACCTCCTTCAGGCAGCCTGGCACCAGTCCTTCCAACACACCGTTCCACAACCACTGCTACTTATTATGAGACTCTCTCTCTCTCTCTCTCTCTCTCTCTCTCTCTCTCTCTCTCTCCTTGCCTTACCCTTGCTCCTTCCTTCGAGACAGGCTCTCATGTAACCCAGGCTAGCCCCCAACTCACTATGTAGCAAAAGACGACCTCGACAAAGTCCTGGCTCTCTATCCCCCCTCCCCAGCACTGGGGTTACAGGTTCGTGCCACCACACCTTGTTCCCCCACGGCTGTGGAATCAAACTGAGGGTTTCATGCATGCCGGGCAAACGCTCCGCCCGCTGATCCATGCTCCCAGCCACTGGCAACTCGTGCTATCACAACCCCAAGAACCAGGTAGTATGACAGAAAGCCTCCGTTTCCTTTCAAGTTATCTGTGTCCAAGAGTCTTTGGGGCCTTCCTCCATGTTCCCGCTCGTGACTAGAATGAGTGAATAAAAACGCTTATGACTGTCAGGACGTTTTAAGGCCAGGAATGAGTAGATCTTGTATGCTATAGATGGGGGAACTGAATACAGTGATGGGTGACTTTCCAAGTTCTTGGCTCCTGTTCTAGAACCTTCTATTCCACCATATTCATCACAAATAGGAGGAAAGGCACAGGAAGAGGAGAGACCTTGATGGCAGAGGGCTTTCGGGCCACTCTTCACGGAAGCCCTGGCCCCCTGCTCTCACAGGATCCCCACTTCCTGCTCCTAACACCATGGAAGGAGGAAGCAGTGTCTGGCAAGTGCATAGACCCAAGGCGGAGCCCAAGCTGACCTTCACTCCATGAACCCCGATGGCGGAACTGCCTCTGCAAGGCCACACACAGAAAGTATTTGAATATCTGTACGATTTGGGATTTGGCCAAAGCACAGAGGACCCAGAAGACAACTTCTAAAATTAGAAGTGACATTTACAGGGTGCGAGGGCTGACCACAGCGTAATCAGAAGAAGGCCTGGGAATTCCAGCTCTGCGTGAACGAGGAGAACAGGAAGGAAAGAGGGAAGATGTGAGAGACTGGAGGGGCAGAGGCTGAAGGGGACACCTCACCTCACCAGACACAAAAAACACAGGAACACATGAGCAACATGGGAAAAGCTGCCTCAGCCCGCACACAGAAGGATCTGAATCTGGATCCCCAGCACCCGCATAAAAGCCACGTGTGAGCATGTGTTTCTAACTCCAGGGCTGGGATGGGGGTGGAGAGACAAGTTTGCTGGCCAGCCAGACCAGCCAAACCAGTGAGCCCCGGGCTCAGTGAGGAACCCCGTCCCCAAAAACAAGGGCGAGGAGCCAGGCATGGTGGTGCTTGCCTTTACTCCCAGCACTTGGGAGGCAGAGGCAGGTGAATCTCGGTGAATCTGAGGGCAGCCTGGTTTACAGAGTGAGTTCCAGGCCACACACACGTGCAAAAGTCTAAGTGCCCAGTGTCTTCGTCAGGGTGATGGAACACCAAAAGCCACTCACTTCCATGTCACTGTTCATCGCCGGAGTAAGTCAGGGCAGGAGCTGGTGCAGAGGCCATGACGGGTGCTGCTCACTGGCTTGTTCCCCATAGCTGCTCAGTCTGCTTTCTTATAGAACCCGGGACCACCAGCCAAAGGACGGTACTATCCCCAATGGGCTGGGCCCTCCCCCATCAATCACTAATTAAGAAAATACTCTACAGGCTTGCCTATAGCTGAATCTTATGGAGGCATTTTCACAATTGGGGCTCCCTCCTCTCCTATGACTCTAGCTACGTCAAGCTGACCGGAGACTAGCCCGAACACTGAGCCCATCACTTCTGTTCTTATTCCCTGTGTCCACAGAGGGATACAGTAATGAGGAGACAGCCACGCTCCGCTGGCAGAACTTCACTCCCCTACAGGAGCCCTCACACCTTATTATTCTCTAACAAGAAAAGGTCCTTTGGAATAGGGATTTTTATTAAGAATAAAGCGAAATACGTTCTCTTTCCCTTTTTATTTTTTCCTAGAGATGGAAGGGGGGAGGAGATGAGGTGATCTTCATCACAGCTCCTCATCACTCCAGCAAGACTGCACACCACACTTTTTTGCTCGTTATCACACCTCATGTTCCTCTTGGGAAACAGGACATCACCTAAGATTCACTTCATCATAATTACTTCCCTCGGAGGGCCAGAGGAGTCAAGGCTGTCTGGAAGCCTCTCAGGACAGTTCTGGTACCCCAAGGCCACACTAGGATCTCCCAACATGACCTTTCCCCGAGTTAAACACAAAAATCTCCCTCACTTCCTTGCAAAAGAAGAGGTGAGGTTGTTTGCTATTCTGTTCAACGGGGTTGGGCGGGGCAGTCTAAGCTGCCCAGCGAGTAGAATGGGGAGTCTGGCTTCACATCCCGCATCTGGCATCCCTCGTCCTGGATCCTGCCTGTGGCTACCCGCCTTCTCTTCTGCGGTGCCCTTGAGCACAGATCCCTCTGTGAAACCCGAGAATGCTGTGCACCTGGCATGGCTACCATGGCAGCACCTGATGGAACCACCACGACCTGGCAGAGATGTTCCCTGTAACATTGGTTCCTATGCCATTACCTAGAAGACACATTTCCTTTGTCTGGGTGCTGGGGAACCCAGGAGGGAAAGCCCCTTATTGCTCCCTATCTCACTTCCCACCATTGGTATCCATCCATCCACCTGCTGACAAAGACCCTCACGGAGTGCCCTCCAACCTTGATGTCCTTCCCTGAGTTTTATCCCTGGCTTCCTCGGGTGTTTGGCAAAGCCGAGTGCAGTGTTGTGGGCTGTCTCTAAGAACAGATCATCAAAGCAGGGACTGCCTGTACCTCCAAGAGACACAGGGGGCTGCGAATTTAAAGCACTTTATGGTGTTCCTCAGGGCAGGTCCTCATCCCAAATTGATTGCTCCGAAACATCTGTTCCCAAGAACCCACAGCTGTGAGCAGTCCGTGCCTCTCCAAGTCACTGGCACAAATTAACTTTGACCAAGAATGAAATAATAACGGAAAGGTCGGGACAAATTGCCTTTCAAGTTTTCGAGTGGTATTGGGAAGAAGAGCTTCCCCCTCTTAGAATGACTCCCATCCGAAATAAAGCATGCTCTTCCGGAAGGCTCTGCAGGTTGGTTGTTTTGTTTTCAGTGCTGGGGTTGTCGTCAGGTTTGAGGGTGAGGGGGTGAGCCTTTCAGAGGGCTACCACCTGCTACCTCCCATCCTTCTCGGCTCTTACCACATTTTTCCAAGTTAGGCTGTGGGCACAGAACCAAGCCAGGGACCATCCTACAAGCTGAATAGCGAGGGCCCTCTCAAGTGATCCCAACGTGAAAGGACAGACGGCCACACCCTTTCCACGTGGGTCACAGGGGCAATTAGACACACAGGAGGCTGGAACGGCCATGTCGCTTACATGTTGCCAAGCCTGGCCAGCTCTTCCCAAGTTACGAGAAAGCACGTGATCCACAAATACAGAACCATAGAACACAAATGATGGCCATCTGGGGTTAAATAGAACGCTGGAGTACCCGCATCTGAGAGGAAGCCCCTTGCCGGAGTCTACTCCCTGCGTCTTTACTATCAGAGGCTTCTGGGGAAGGGCTGTGTGGTGCTTCAGGACATTCCCCACACCGGCTTCTGAGAAACCAGACTGCCACCCACTTAGGCTAGGAACCAACAAGCAGGGCTGGAAAGAGGGCTGAGTAAGTAAACCGAGGGTGTGGATGCCTGAGTTCCAATCCCCAGAAACCACGTAAAGAAGGACAAGGTGGCATGCATCTGTAATTTCTGTGTTGCTCTTACGGCGAGGTGGGAGCCAGAGACGGGAGAAGGCGGGGAGCGTGAGGGTCGGCTGTTCCGACCTACGCAGCAGCGGACAAGACCCGACTCAAGCAAGGTGGGCAGTGAGCACCAGCAGCTGAGGATGTCCTAGGACTTCCACGCATCCTCTTGGGCACGCCCACAGCCCAGGCTGTGAACTTTCTGCCCCTCCAGTTATTCAGCTTGAACGACTGACAACAGGAGCTTCCCGAAGGAGGTCCCAACATCATCAATGGCCAGGAAACAGAAAGCATCTCTCAGTGGGGAGACCCAGCCTCATTTCTCAACTTCTTTTCAGCCACAGGTGACTTCAAGTCAACTCACTAACATTCTGTTTGGAAAAGGCTAACAGAGAAATGGACCCAATGTGAAGAGCTGTCTTAGCCTCGGCAAGACTTAGAAACTGACTCTTGGAGCCTTCAACTGAGACATCTCTTGTCATCATGGCATACAATGGCCACAGTAGATAAATGCCCTGGCTAACAGGCCGCAAGGGTCACAGCCACCACCTCCAACAGGCCCCATTATCAGCCCCATTAGCTCAACAAATGTTTGGGTGAACTAAAGCAGAGACGTGATTTGAACAAATAGTCAGTCTTCCGAGGATTTACACCCATCGGCCTGTTAATTGAATAATGTGTCAACATAACAAAATGTTTGCCTCTTGCCTTCTCGGGGGAGGCACACTCTTCCCCTGAGCTCAGTGTCCCATTTTCTGTGATGCTCCATAACAGCCAAGGGAGGCTGGGCCCTGCAGACCCGTCTCATTATAATTAACGAGATACTGTTCTCTGCTGAAGACTGGGAAGAGGCAAAGTCACTGAGATAAGGAAGCACCAAGAATACTGACGGTGACCAGATAATTAGTTGGAAATTAAAAAATCAATAGCGAAAGACCAATGGGCAAGTTCAAATGCATGCTCCTCACTGGGCAAACACAATTCCAAATAGTGTCTTCCAACAGCCAGATCCTCACAAGGCACCTGGCGCCACTGTCCCTGAGTGGTTGGCAGTTAGGAGCTGAAGCCTCTAAGACAAAGGGGCAACAAATTAGACTCCTGGAGTGGGGCAGATGGCCTAATTCAAGTGTCTACCTGAAAAACAGCAACATAATAGCAATCCTCGGAGGCCTCTGTCCCAACTTGATTCTCCTGTTGCCATCCATCAACCTTAGAATGTCAGGACTCACAAGCTCAGCCACACCAAGTCTCCTTTGAAATAAAGTATCACCAAAGTCCACATAAAATCAGAGGTGTTGGTACAGGGAAGTGAGGGCCCTGGGCACTGGAGTGTGCGCCTAAGAGCAATAGTACAGAGAGAAGCCCAGCTAGGTTCAAACTACCAAGAAAAAAAAAATGATGAGCAGTCAGACGTTCCTAATTTAGCAATCTTATCTACCCCTCCCCCATCGGAGTCCCCATGAGTTACTATTTATTGGTTTTATATATAGAAACCATACATATTTAAGATTCCCTGCCCCTCACAGCATAGGGGCAGAAGAAAGGGGAGAGAGAATGGGAGGAAGCTTTTTCATGTTCCCCATAGGGGAAGTTCTCCACTGAGGCTTGGGTGTGACTTGGGGAGTCCTGGGTCTTGCCCCATCCCACTTACTGGAGATTTCCATCAAGACCCCTTTTCAGTGAGCTTCAGATAGGTTAAAGTCCAGGAGGACATGCATGGCCACAGTCCACCGAAGTCTCCCTTGGGCCTGGTTTGCTCTGCCAGGGAGCAACACACTCCGAAAAACAGCAAGGGGCCAAGGCTTGGAAGGGAAGGCAAGCCAAAAATACCCAGCCAGCACAGCTGTGCGTACAGAGTGACTCTTCCCAGCAAACACAGCACAGAGACTCAACGCTCCCTGGATCACGGGGCTCACAAACACACTTGGAAAAAAACAATCTGACCATCTTGCAGGCTTTGAAAGCTTCTCTGGGGCTGTGCCTCCTGCTAGGTACCTGTGTGAAACCCTGGGTCCCATCGCTAGTACCTCAAAAAATTGAAAATAATAAGTACGTACATTTTTCCCTTATGTGAAGGTAACATTGATGCTACATGGGTGTGTCATGCTTGACCATTTCAAAGGGGGAGCAGCTTTGGTTTAGATCCTCACAGAACAGCATGGTTCAGGGGTGGCCATAAAGTCCAAGACAATTTTACCATATACTCCAGGGGCTGTTGTTGTGCACAGAAAACCACACAGGCTATGCAACTGGCAGTGGGGTCAGTTAAGATGTGAGCTTACAGCACTGCTCTCGAACACCGGTGGGAACTCTCCCTGGGACAAGTCCATCTCTAAGAAGCCATCACACCTCCGTGAAATCAATAATCAATCAGTGGTGATAAAAGGGTAAACTTGGCAGGGAGTCACCAGCTAGGGCCAATTCAGCCTGGTGTTGCCGCTCGCTCGGCTCAAGTGGCTCCCCTGTCATCCTTTCCAGAAAGGGCAGGCCGCCAGGGGTCCAAGTTGAGGAAAGTGGCTCGGGAAACAGCTCTGGGAACAGAGCCGAGGAACTCAAGGTCTACTCACTGCTGAAGGGGGTTAGGGGACAGGAGAAGGGGTGCTGACAAACAGCCCTGCAACCAGCCCGGGACAGCAGGGGCCGAAGGGGCACGGAGGGGACTGGAGGGACCAGAGGGGGAGAGAGAGGACCACAGGAGAGAGAAGGGGACTGAAGGGGGGCGGGAGGGAGCCGGAGAGGGGAGGAGAGGACCCGGAGGGATCGGGAGGGAACCCGAGAGGGCGGGAAAGGACTAGAGGGACTGGAGAGGGCAGAGAGGGCCGGAGTCGTACCTGGGCTCCGGCAGGACAACCTTCTTGCTGGCGCGCGCGGCCGGCGCCGCCTTGCTCTTCTCCATGGCCATCAGGTAGCTGACGTCGGCCAGCACGGCCTCCAGGTCCGCCATGGCGGCTCCGCAGCTCCCGCCGCCCCGACGGGGCCACGGCGCGCCCGACGCGCGACCCCGACGCGGACCCCGACGCACCGCCCCTTCCGCGGCTCCGCGCCCCAGCCCGGCGCGCCCCCAACCGTCCGCGGCCACGCGCTTCTGACCCAGCCTCTCAGGCACCAGGGACTTCCTCTCCCTCCTTCTCTCCTCTCCCTCCTCCTCTCCTCTCCTCTCTTTCCTCTTCTTCTCCTCACCCTTAGCTCCCTGAGCACAGTCCAGACGCCCAGTACGGAGGGGCCCATGCCATGAGGCCTCCAACAGCACTCTTGTCAATCCAGGGCTACAGGAGGTACCCAGGAGTGACCCCACCTGCCCTTTCAGGTGATTGCCAAAACTTGATGGAGCTCAGAGCTACCCCCACCCCCAACCGCTAGCCCCACCCTAGACCTCCCTCTGTGAACCAAGCCAAGGGAAACCGAAATAGTGGAGAAAGTTGCTTGGCTCCTGCTGTGCAGGGTGAAGTGGGGTGACAGCCCCGCCCTGGGGCAGAGCTGTCCCTGGGGACCCAGCTGATGGAAGCACTCTAGGTTCAAGGTCACAGCTGGCTTGCACTAAGGTGAAAGGCCTCAGGGTGTGTCTCCAGTGAGGGGCTTGGGGCATCCTGGCTCTTGCAGGCTTAGTACCAACTCGAGAGCCACAAGAGGAAGTGCCTACATGAGAGGGCAGAGCCTCCTGGGGTTTCAGGGAAGTAAAAGAGCTGAGGCTCTCTGTTCTGGGCAGCAGGGAATTTCCAGGGGCCTGCACCTTCCATGGTGACCTTCTCGCTACCCCGGGCCCTGGCTTGGCTCGGTACTTATTTTTCTGCAGCTGGGCACACGGGTACACATTCAGAACCCCTGTGGCACCTGCTAAGGGACCAGGAAGTGTGAAGACATCCTGTGCTTGAAGAGTCTTTATCCCAATTGTCATACGCCGTGTGAACCCCAGATTGGGCAGAGCTGGAATCTGGGCAGTTCTGGGTCTGTCCATAGTTGGGAGTTTATGGTCACAGTTGGGCTCTAGTTTTGGGGCTGTCCCAGCAGAAGTGGCTGGGGTCTGCCAATGGTTTTCTGTCTATTCTGTTTCCCAACTGACCAGTTTTACCAGAAGTTTCTCCAGCGCCAAGGTACAGTATTTCAGGCAAGCGGAAAAGAACAAGAGTTGAGGGGTAGGAACGCCCTGGGAAGGAGCTGGGTCTGCCTCAGAGAACTGATCTCACACCACAGCCCTCACTGTGAGAATGAGGCAGAGACAGGCAGAGCTCAACCTCACCCTCACGAGGGACTTTTCACTTCCATCCACCTTTTCAGCCGAAAGTGGGAACACCGCATGGCTTGTCCACCTTGAGGAGGAGGGAGGGGTAAGTTCCCCAAAAAAGCAAGTGGCCTTTTTTTAATGTCTGAATCAATATGGTTTCTTCCAAAACGGTTTTTTTTTAAAGTCATCCAGGGTTTTTACTTGATCGGATCACAAATAAAGCATCCTTCTGCCTCACTCATTTTCTTGGTGGTTCTTGGCTTTTTGCTTGTTTTATCGTGTTCTTTTTCCCAGGTGCAGTGTGTAGTAAGTTATAGAGACCCCTGCATTCAAATCTTTGCTCTGTGCTAAGTGGCCGAAAGACATCAGAGCAAGGTCTTGGCTCTCTGTGGTTCTGGTAATGAACCACAGAGGTGGCCTGGTAATGAAACCGGTCACAACCAGATCTTTTGCGTAAACAGAGGAGGGGGCAGCATCTAGAGGCGTACCTTTGGCTGGGGTTATGGCTCAGCCGGCAAAGTGCCTGCCACACAAACACAAGGGCCTGAGTTCAACCCCCAGAGCCCACCTAGGGTGTGCAGGGGTGCATGCTTAGAATCCCAGCATGAGGGAGGCAAGGCAGGTAAGGCCTGGGGCTCACCAGCCAGCCAGCCTGGCCGAACTCATAGTTCCAGACCAACAAGAGACCAAGCGTCAGAAAACAAGATGAGGGGCAGACAGAGCAGCAACTACGGTGCTTGCCACTAAGCACAGGGTTCAGTCCCTGAGATGCCCTCGGTGGAGGAAGAGGACTAACACTGAAAGGTGCCTGCTGACCTCTGAACACATGTGCGCGTGCACAACAAACAAATGCAATTAGGAAGAAATGGCATCTGGAGAGCAACGCTCAAGTTTGCCACCTGCCTGGCCTTTCGAGTGCAAGCCTGCACACCCATACGTAGAGGCAAATGCCTTGCCTGGCGCCTAGTTAGGTCCTCCACCAAGATCACGCCCTGCTCCACTCGTGTCTCCCCTGTGAGAGAAGATTCCACGCTGAGGCAGGAAGACCCCCCCACCACCACCACCAAAAAATAACTTCTCCCCAGGGCATTTCTAGTAACCAAAAATGGCGAAAGTGATGCTCGTTTGTAAACACAAGCGATTGCTGCTCCAACAGAAGGAAGGGTGTGTGTGTGTCACCATGCAGGCCCCTCACCATGGAGGTCAGCTGACCCCACGGAAAGGCTAGTCGGTGGCCTACCCGCTCCTCCCCTCCTCCCCATCACTGGAGCTTGTTAACATGAAGCAGCCCCTCCTGGTTCACTGAAAACAAAGGGCATTGATGACAGGGACACCGTTGTCGTAACTGAGCTCCTGAGTCCTGTCGTTAAACGCCGTAGTCACCAGCCCACAGTCACTAGAAAGGCGCAGGAAGCAAATCGCCACCCACGGGCGTGCTTCGTGGGCAGAACTCGCTGGCAAACAGCCGTGGGCCCGGCCCCCTCCGCCCCCAGAGGACTGAGGAGCTCGGGAGCGCAAGCTGCTTCTGAGAACTGACAGAACGCCAGGGTTCCCACAGGGTTCGCAGTGTGCTCTCTCTTTCCCAGCGCCGTTGCATCATTAGGAGGAGGTGTGGCCGAGGCTGGCACATTCAAGTCACAGCTCTCCCCTGTCCAGAAGTCTCCCGTGGGTAAGGCTCCACGCCTGAGACCCACGTGGCGGAAGTAGGTAACTGCCTCCCGCAAGCTGCCCTCTGACCTCCACACGTGCTCCCTGGCCCGCACACGTGCACATACACATGCACACAAAGTAATACGCCTAAAAACATACTTCTGGCCCACCAGAGTCTATTCCGACAGCAGCTTCTGAGGGAAAAGAGCTGTGGAGGAAATTAGCTAATCTTGCTTCTTTGTCGGTCAGAGCTTGCGGAGACCGCACACACCACAATCTCTGGGTGAGGAAACCTGAAGGGGGGTGGCGCCGCATGAAACATTAATCACAAACTGGAATCAACTCAGGTTGGAAGAGTTTGAAATCAGTAGCTGTGCACCCCCACCAGCGCGCGCACGCACACACACACACACACACACACACACACACACACACGCACACATGCGCACACTCACGCTTCCACTGACGCCTGCTGGAGAGATTGGAGTACATGAGTTCCACACCTTCCATTCTAGCACTTGGGGTGTGAAGCAAGAGGATGGGACTGAAGGTTTGGGAGTAGCCTAGCTTACACCCTTAGTGTGGGGCCAGCCTGGATATAGGAATACTCTGTCTCAAAGCACAGAACCCGGGGCTAAGGAGCCAGCTCAGTTCTTTGTCATACAGGGACCAGAATCCAGATCCCCAAAACCCATGTAAAACACCACCCCCTGGCAGTGTCTGCCCTTAATCACAGCCCTGGGAGGTTAGGGATAGGTGGATGTAGAGTTGGTTGGTGAGCTCAGGGTTCAGTTATTTTTCTCAGAATTAGGGTGGAAAGAGACTGAATGAGACACTAATGTTCACCACTGACCTGTGCATGCACATACACACGCACATAAGGACATACACACACACACACACACACACACACACACACAGAGAGAGAGAGAGAGAGAGAGCGCAAATAACAATAAAAAAGAAAAAAACAATAAAAAAGAAAGCCTCCATGGGGCTGGAGAAATGGCTCAGCAGTTGAAAACATTGCCTGCCCCTCCAGAGGGCCTGAGCTCCCTTCCTGGTGCATACACTGAGCAGCTCCCAGCCCCATGTGACCCCAGCTCCAGGAAAGGCTGAACTTGGCCTCTTCAGAACCCGGGACACCCAGGATTCTCACTGCCCGTAGTCCACAGGGAGAGGACCTCTCTCCATCAGCAGGTTTCCAGCTGAACCCACGTATCATTGTCCCCCAGTATCTGAACCACAACATAGACACTGACAACTGAGTGACTTAAAGATTGATGGTTGCCTTGGAGATGCAGCTCTCAGTGTGAGGATGATGTCTGAGGCGACAGAGGCCTGGGGGTATAGCTTGGAGGTAGGCCCAAGGCCCTGGGTTTAATGTCCAGCATTGAAAATAGCATGAAGAAAAGAAGGGAAATCCTTCCTAAGACTTGAATGGTCAGTAAGAGGAGGAGGCTAAGCTGTGATTGCCAGCTTCCTGCCACACTCATCCTCAGCTTAGCTGGATCTGGGAGCTTCCACTCTGCGAGCAGAGCGGGTGGAAGCCCTGACCCACCAGACACACTCAGAAGGAAGGCTGGAGAGAGTAAGAAAGTACCCAATGTCAAAGGCCAAGAATCTGCAGATGGGGTGACTGAGAGAACGTTTCAGAAGTCTGCCCTGGCTTCCAAGTGGTTTTGTTGGCTGATTGGATATAGATAGATGGATGGATAGATAGATAGATAGATAGATAGATAGATAGATAGATAGATAGACAGACAGAAAGACACACCTTCCCTGTGACCTCATGACTAGAGTAGAATTGGGAGGATGCTGACCTCATGGAAGGTGGAGAGCCAGGGTCTACATGGGGATCCACCCAGGACAGGAATGTATGAAGGAGCAGAGAGCACACAGGACCTGGTGCTGGGTAAGGGGTGCTCTGAGACTTTCCATGGGACCTGAGTGACAGGCTGGCCTCTGGGCCTCCCTTCCTGCACACTTTCCCTCTGAAGACCCCTGTACCATTCCTCTGAGAAACAGTAGAGCAGCCCTCAGACCCCAGCCTGCTCGGCACAGTCTTGGATGATGTCCACGTCACCCTCTTGCAAGCCACTTGGAAGCCGCTGGTCTGACTCGGCCTCACCATGCAGAGGCCACCTGTTGCCATCCCTGGTCAGCAATTAACAAGGACTCCCTTGGCCCTCTAAGCGAAGGCTTGAGGGCCCTTCACAGGAAGTGTGGACAGCCCTAGACCCCCTGGAGCCTGGAGCAGGGCCCTGGATGGGAAGAGACTGGAAGAAATACCAAATAAGCTGACGCCAGGAGCAGGAGGCCACGAGGAACAGGAGAGGATAGGGTGGACCCCCAGGCGAGTGACTGAAGCTCCGCTGGGGGCAGAAGGAAGAGATAGAAACAAGCCCCCCTCCCTTCAGCTGCCTCTGCCAGGCATTTGTCAGTGATGAGAACAGCATCTGAGGTATCAGGCTTCGACCCTCTCCCCCAGCTCCCTCTAGCCAGCCCAGTCAATGGCAGGCATCACGGTTTCCTCCATCTTCCCACCTACAAGTCTTTCTTTCAAGGACTCCGGTTTGGCTTCTCACAGTACAGCTCTCTGCTGTGGTCTCTCTCTCTCTCCTCCTCTTTCTCTGTCTTTCTCTCTTTTATGTGTGTGTGTGTCTGCCTGTATGTACGCCTGCCTGCCATGTCTGTCTTTATGTGTGTGTGTGTTCATATGTGCATTTGTGTGTTTATGCTCATGTCTGTGTGTCCATGTGTGTGCACGTATGTGCCTGTGTCCATCACAGAGGCCACTTGGAAGCAGCCTTGAAGATCTTTTTAGGAGTCGTGCTCTGGGCTGTGCCCTTCCTGGCACTTTTCCCACCTCCCCCTTCTGCTTCCTTCCTCTGTCTGTGACCTCCACCTCCCCTTGCCCCTAGCTCCCACACTTTCTTCTTCTCTACGTTCTCCTTAATCCACATTGGTTTTGCTAGCTGTGATGACACATGCACCCCAGAAGAGATGCATCTCTGGAATGAAGAGAGCCCAGAGTTTTGCAGGACTCCTGGAACCCATGGCTCTCATTCGGCAGCCTCACTCCCAAAGAACTGCCTCCTCACCAGGCGGATCTGAGGTGCGCATTTGTGTGTGCATGTTTGTGTCTGTCTGGGTGTCTCTGTGCATGTGTGGAACCGCTCCAGCCCCAAGCGCTCCCCCACATCCTGTCCTTGCCTGCGGCCACTATCATCCTCCGACTCACCTTGTCACCTTTTGCAGATCTACCACACGCCAGGAAGTCACAGTCCAGTCACCAGAAAGCCATGAGCTACTGTGGTAACTAAGTCGGAAAATCTCCCACCGAGTCCCTAAGAGGGCAAGCAAGGACCTGGGGCGAGGCAGCCACAACCACCATCTGTCTGTCCATTCACAAATCCCTGTGCTGCGGCCAGGGATTTGTTTGTTTGTTTGTTTGTTTGTTTGTTTGTTTTTCCATTCAGGGACATGTCCTAGGGCACATCGTACATGGAGTATAGCCTCGCCGCCCCCGCCCCTAACTTCACAAAATAGCCAGGACACTAATGGCAGCTAGTTATTTGACCAGAGGGTGTTATGTGGCCGAAGGGCACAGAGGTCCTATAATAAGGCTGTTTACAGTGTGAGTGTGTATGTGTGTGTGGGGGGGGGGGGGTCTTTTTTGATGGCGCTCACACCGAGAACTAAAGGATGAAGACAAGGGCAGGCTGCAGCCCAGTGGGTAGAGGGCCTACCCTGAACCACCTCAATGTACAAAGCCCTGGGTTCGAGCCCCAGCATCATTTAAATCAGGCATGATAGCGCACACCTGTAATCCCAGCACTAGGGTGGAGGAGGCAGAGGATCCAAAGTTAAAGGCCTTCCTGGCTATGCGGAGTATATTTGAAGCCAATATAGGCTACATGACACCTTCTCGTAAAAATAAAATAAAAATTAAATAAAGAATGTCGGGTAACAGTCTGATACCCTTCCAAGGGGCTGGGTAGAGCAGGGAGCAGGGGCGTGACCAGGTACAGAGATGAGATGAGCCATAGGTCCTGAAGGCCTCCGAGGCCACATGTAGGAGCCTGGAGAGCACAGGAAGGAATGTGATGCCATCCCATGGCCCTGGGAGAAGAACTGGTCACTCCTCGACAAAGATCTTCTGTCCCTTTAACACGGTCCCAAATGAGGCCAGAGAGGGAGTGGGGTAGGGCAGAGCCTTCCTGCAGAGCTGGTCTCTAAAGTGCTTTAAAGAGGACCCAGGAAGCAAACAAATACAAACGATGGCTCTCTCCCTCCAGCTCTTCGTTTCTCTAAACAAACAAGCAGCAGGCAGGCGGAGGCCATCCTGGGAAAGGAGTTCCACCCGGGCGGTAAGTAGTCCTTGGGAAGACAGAGAAGAGCAGGACCTGTGTGTGCTATGCAAATACAGCCGCGTGCAAACCAGTCGGTGAGCTCACTGGCCCAGGGCCAGAGCACTCCAGGTCGCCAGGGAGCCGGGGAGGGCAGAGGCGTTGGCCTCTCGCCTCGGCTGCCCGCTTCTGGGGCTCCGTCAGCGCCGTTTCTGCCATGTGGGCACCAAGTGCGTGATCAGGACTCCGCCCCCAGCTCAACCCCTGTTCTAGAAGCGTTGTTACAGCTATAAACACCCACTTGGGAGTAGGAGCCAGGGCTCCTGTGATCACACCCAGCACCCAAAAGCAAGTGAGAGAGTGTTTCCTGAGCTGCTGGGCTGCAGCCCTGAAGTCAGTGGTGGCTGTGTTCCCAGAGACTCATCCGCTTCTCGCCAGTTCCCAGTGCTTCCAAACCTACCTCCATTAGGGAAGGTTGAGGAAGAGAACTTGCAGGGCGCTGGGCTCCTGGTCTGGCTGCCCGCCCGTGGGATAAAAGGCTGCCTGTGGCGGTGTGGCTGCCCTCTCGACAGCTCCATGCAGCTCTCTCTGGGTGTCCCCCACTCTCTGAGTCAGGAGTTTAGGTGGGGCTCGGCAGGGTCCGATTCCCAGGGTCTCACAAGGGTATAATGGAGGGTCATTCGGGGCTGTGGTGTCAGAGGAGACAGAAAGGCACAAGAATCCAGTTCCAGGTGCATGTGGTTGCTGCGGCTCCTTGGATTCTGGGCCTTGGATTTTCACTGGCAGCCAGTTTGGGGCTGAGTTCTCTGCTCCCGGAGGCTCAACTCTCCTTTCCTTGGAGGCCTTGGAGTTTCCAGGCCTCCCAACCTGGTCGCTTACGTCCTCAGAGGAACTCGAGGTAGACGCACGCACGCAGCAAACCCCAAATGCAGCCATGCAGTCAAATTCACACATGCTTAGCAGAAGCAGGTTGGCTCTAGTGTTCTCGTGGCTCCCGGAGTTCGCATGCCACCCCCAAATACCCTGTCCTGCACCTCTTCCTCCCAGAGGCAACATCTTTTACAGACCCAGGCCACTCGCACATCTGGCTTTCCCTCTGTCTTTCGCTGGGACTGGGGAGGTTAAAGTCCCCTGCCCTGAGGTGCAGGTCCCCAACAGTCCTTCCAAAAACCTGTCACCCCCACCTCTGCTTCACTGACAGCGGCCTGAGTAAAAGTGACCTGGCTCCCCTTGAGGCTGGCCTCTGAGGAAGGCCCTCCTTGGAGGACTGCCCCCCTCCCTCCATCCGTCCATCCATTCACCCCTCCATCTTCTCATTTCCACCACAGGATCAGGCCTCTCCGACATTTTCTTCGCCTCTCCACAGTGGAGCACACTGCCAGGGTGTGGGATACTGCCACAGTCATGGCGCTTAGCGGGCGAGCCTGGGTGCACAGGGCAGCCAACAGGCTCCTTTTTGAAGGTCTGCCTGAGAACACGGGGTTCCGCTTCAGTGCCCCCACCAACTGCCTGCGTGTGGGCTGGGTGCTTAATTCAGTCCCCCCTGGGATGCTTGGCTTTTCAGAGTCAATACATTTCACCCTGAGATTTTGGGCCATTTTGTAGAGAGCCCGGAAAAGAAACCGCAGGCGAAAGATGCTGAGAACGGAGTCAAATTCTAGAGAGAACCACACAGTCGGTGTTGTCTTAGGTTTTAGGAGATTCGGAAGCTGCGTGTGTGAGCATGTGTGTGTATGTGGGTATACACGTGGGTAGGCATGGGAATGCATGTGCTCTGTGGGTGTGCGTGTGTGCATGAACACGTGTGTGCACATATGTGTCTATATAAATGTGTGTGTGCGTGCTGTGTGGGTGTGCATGTGCTTGTGAACATGCATGTGTACGTGTGTGAACGCATGTGCTAGGACACTATGCAGACATAATTTTTGTTGGTTTGACGGTGCTGGGAACCAAGGGGCCTTGAGCGTGCAAGGCAGACAGTCTACCACTGAGCCTTTTTATTTTATTTCACTTGTTACTGGGGACAGGATCTCACTAGTGTTCTTCTCACTCTGTTGGCCTTGGCTGACCTTGACCTTCCGGTCCTTCTGCCTCAGCTCCCTGTGTCTGTCTTGCCTTGGGTGGTGCTCGGAGGTGCCCAGAGCTTGATGAGGAAGCTCCAGCCACTCGGGGTCTCTGTGAGAGGGGCAGCTCACACAATGGAGTTTCTAAAGCACAGACCAGCCCACCAGCTACTTAGGGGCCTCAGCACACAGCTCCTGGGGCTCCTGGAGGGAAAGCAGGAGCAAAAGTGAACTTTAATTATGAATCTAGCCTGGCAGGGGCTGCCTAAGAGAAGCAGCCCAGAGCATGCCTGCCGGCAGCACAGTCCTAAGCCGAGGCCCTGGCCTGGGAAAAGGGGAAAGCGAGCACCCGTGACCCTTTCTGCTTCCTGACTGCAGGGGCCACTCGACCAACCGCCTCCCGCCATGACGGGCTGTCCCTCCACCTGTGGACCTGACAAACCCACCCCTCCTTACCTTGCTTCCTGTGGGCTATCAAGATGAATGATAATGCAAGGTAGAACAGGGTTGGGGGGGGGCAGAGAAGAAGCAGAGGAAGAGGGGGAGGATGAGAGGGGGAATGAGGACGGGGAGGGCTGGAGAAGGAAAAGGAGGACGCAGAGCCGACAGTGTGGCTGAGGCTACACGCTTTTCTAGACGGCCTTGTCATCTCACATATCGGTCAGCACACAGCATCCCGGCCTCAAGTTCTTTAGACCTCTCTGCTCTCTCCCTCTGAGGGGGTGTGTGTGTGTGTGGGGGGGGTTATGTGTGTGAGTGGGGGGGAGGTGTGGATATATGGGTATATGGTGTTGGAGGGGTGTAGGGTTGTGTAGTCTGTATGATGTGTACATGTGTGTGGTATGTGTGTAGGGGGTGTGAGTGTAGCATATATGTGTGTTTTTTTATTTATGTGTGTTTGGGTGTGTGGTGTGTGTGTGTGTGTGGTATATGTGTGTGGTATGTTGAGGGTGTGTGAGTGTGTGTGTCTGGTATGCACATGCACACGGATGTCCTCACACAAACAGAACCTGCTGCCATCCACTGAGAGGAGCACCGATCAGCACAGAGAGAGGCAGGCGGCCATACAGGGGTGGTCAGCCGTCCCGCTGCACCCTCCGCCCTCCTGCGCATGCCCCGCCCAGACTCCAGCAACGGCAAGCCCACACTCAGGCCCCGCACCTGAGCTCACAGGGCAGCCATCACAGGAGCGTGGACAAGCTGGGCGGTGGAGCCGCCGGATGCTGTAGGCAGCCACTGAGAGATGCTTTGAGCAGACCGGGCTCACGAGTGTCACAGGGACTCCAGGTGGGTGGAGGCAGTGTTCACGTGTTCCGAAGGACTCGTTTCCCGCTACCTTAGTTAAACTTGTGTGGTGGTGTAAGCGGTAAGTAAGACGTGCATAGAGGAAGCATTTCAGATTTCCGGACCACAGGGCCTCGGGGAATTGTGGCCTCTCCCTCCTCGGGCATCCAAGGCCGAACTCAAGAAATCCAAAACTGCGACTGAGAGATGCCCCAGCTAGGAAAGTGATCACCATTCAGGCGAGAGTACCTGGGTTCACCCCTACAGTGCTCACGCAGAAAAGCCAAGTGGACAGACATGCTCCTGCAAGCCCAGCATTGAGGGCCGACGAGGGAGGATCCCTGGCCAACCAGGCCGGCCAGCCAAACCAGCCAGCTCCACGCCAGTCTCAGACACCAGTGCAGATGGCATCCTGAGCGAGGGTGCCCAAGGCTGACTATGCCCCCAACACACACATGTGCCCGCATGATCATAGACACACACGTACAAGCCACAGAGAGAAAAGAGATGGCTCTGCAATGATGAGCGTGTATCACTCTTGGGGAGGATCCGAGCTCTGTTCCTGGCACCCATGCTGGGAGCCTCACAGTCACCCTTTCCCAGAGGGTGCCACATCCTTTTCTGGCCTCTGTGGGCACTGTAATCACGTGCTCATGCAGGTACACAAATATAGGCCATGACAAATCAAATAAATTCTAAAAACAAAAACCAGAAAGAGGCACCATGAATCAAAATGAATGGACCAGAAAGAAGGAAAAGTGACAAAAGGTAGGGGGAGTGGAAACACTGACTGCCCATGGGCCAAGGAGCCATGACAGTGTGCACTCATCCTCTGTAAAGGAAGTCTTCCGAGAGACAGCTGGGCTCTCCATCCTACCCATCGTCAGCGGGGAAAGGAGGGAGCAACATGAGGGAGGAGCAGCTTGGCTGCAGGCCGAGTTACAGACACAGCTGCCTGGAGCTCCAATCTCTGACCATGTCCCGTGAGCTCTGTGTCCAGTGACAGAGGCTATGAGAAGGCTTTCTCTGTGGCTTCAGCTCGGTCAGCGGAGTGTTTGGCACGCACACCTAAGGATCAGAGTTCGATACCCGGAACCGGTGTGGAAAGCCAGGCGTGTCGGTGCACTTCTGTACTCCCAACACCGGGGAGGCAGAGACAAGCAGGTCCCTGGTGCTCGCCGGCCAGCCAGTCTCACCTAACGGGTGATCGAGGGGTCTCCCGGCGAGAGATGATGTCCTTTGAAAATGTTAGTGGACAGCATCTAAGAAATGGTGTCCGAGGTTGCCCCGTGGCCTCTACACATGCGCCCGCAGCACGTACATACACTTGCATATCTAGAAAACCAAAGAGAAGGGCTTCCTGACAACCAAGGGGAGGTCAGCAGCCTGGGTGTGTCCCTCTGTCCCCAGGTCAGATTCGGGCATGCTGGGCCCTCTGGGGACACAGAAGAGGTGCAGAAGATAACGGGATAAAGGAGCTGAACAAAGCAGTTCATACTTGCAAAGGACACCGAGAGGAAACAGCGTCGTTCGGACAGTCAGGAGGTCTCCCTGAGGAGAGGCTGACACCGGGGCAGAGAACAGAAGACAAGATCATGCTAGGCCAGTGGTTCTCAACCTGTGGGTCTCGACCCCTCAGGCTTGAGCAGCCCTCTCACAGGGATCACCTGAGACCCTCAGAAAACACAGATCCTCACATCACGGTTTAACAGGAGACTGGACCTGAGAACCTTCCGGACAGCCACAGTGGTCTCGCTCCCTTGCTTCTGATACCTCGGGACAACCGGGTCACCCCGTGCATTTCCTGCTCCATCCTGAAATCGGTCTCATCTCCGAGGATCACTGGCTCCTGCCGAGAAATCTTCACACAACAGAAGCACAGCTGTTGTTGAGTTGACCATTGTGAACCTTTACAGTGTTGAGGCTTGAAGTACAAGACGCAATACAAAGCATTTGTGTGTGGGTCCATGCATGTCTGCGTGAGCATGGGTTTGCAAGTTCGTGTCCTGTATGCGTGCACGTGGGTGAGCATGTACACATGTGTATGTGTGTGTGTGTTGTGTGTATAAATTTGTGAGTGTGTCCACGGGCGTGTGGAGGTCAGAGATCCACATCAGGTGTCATTTTCCATTGCACACCCGTTTAGTTCTTGAACCTGAAGCTCACTAATTCAGCCTGACTGGCCAGCAAGTCTCCCCCACGATGCTCTCGTCTCTACCTCCTCAGCTCTGGAGTACAGACATTCGTCACCATGCCTGGCTTTCACATAGGTGCTGGGGACACAGACTCAGAACCCCAGTTTGCATGGCAAGCCCTTTACACACTGAGCCGTCCCCCCAGCCCAGGCCTGTTTAAGCTTTACAAAACACATTTAAGTTCCTGTTTTTGCTTGGCTCTGTCCTTGGAGTGTCTCTGCCTGGGGACAGGTAGTCAGAGAGAGCCACTCGGGAGCGCTAAGTCACCAAGCGTCCGCTGGCTTCATTTTGCTTTTGCAGAATTGTTGCTGCTGCACTTTGCCTTCTCACAATTCTAAGAGAAACCTGGAGGCTCAGCCGCTAAGCAAGCCGCCACTCACATCAGAGTGCGCACCACCCCTCTGCCCACCGCCTCACCTGCAAAAGCACCTGTCACCCACGAGGAGCAAGGCCAGGGTCACTCAGACTGCCAACAAGGACGGCATTTCTTTCTACCGGGTTTTTATTTTCCTATGAAAGGAAAAGGAGAAAGATATTCTTCCCTGAAACTAGGGGGTTTTGGTTTAACCTCCCGGGCCTGCACATCCGTCCTCCACAGTGTCAAGGCTCGCTGTGAAGTCTGAACGCAAGCTCGCTGTCCTGGTGATTAGAGAAATCAATTCAATGTCAAGGTTTCCCAGGCAGTGTGCACGGCTTCCAGGAGGCAAGAATGCTTTTCAGAAGGTCTGCATTCCCACTGGTGTCTCTTTCCTTGGAGGTTTTGGAATTAATGTGGTAGCTTCAGTCACATCTGCAGCCTGCTTCCGGGGCTGTGCAGGCAGGCCCGGCACCCAGCTGCCGCTGCTTCTGCGAACAAGGCTCCAGCCAAAGACCTAGGTCATTTCTCCATCACTCTCCCCCCTTCCCCTCTCACTAGTCCCCTTTCACGTCACATACACAGACATGAGTTCATGTATCTGTACAAAATATAGGACCCACAAATGAGAGAAAAAACATCCAATATTTGTCTTTCTGAGGCTGATTTAATTTGCTAAATATGATCATCTCTGGTTGCATCATTTTCCTGCAAATCACATAATTTCATTTTTTTTCTTTATGCGTATGTACCATATTTTGTTTATCTGTGCTTCTGTTGATGGCACTCGGGCTGATTCAACAGCTCAGCTATTGTGAACAGCGCCACCACAAACATGGACGGTGTCCTAGTTTCATTTATGTTGCTGTGATAAAGCGCCAGGAAACATGCAACTTATGGGAGGAGTGTGACCAGACTTTTTCACATTGTGAGTTCCTTACTCTCTTCCACCCTTCTCCATCCACCCTCATTCCACTCCTCCAAACCCCAGCCCTAGGCGGCGGGATAGAAAGAGCGATAGAGGGGAAAGAGGGCATCATTATCTCTGGATGATTTCCTGCTGATGGGAGACATCAAGTTCTTTGAGGGAAGTTTGATTTTCCCTGTCGGGATATTCTATTTCTTCTTCTAGTCTCTTTGCACACAGCCGCTTGGCAAACTGCGACAACAGCAGCCAGCAACCACAACCACCACCAGCAGCAGCAGCAGGAGGGGGAGGGAGAGGAGCAGCAACAGCCCCAGCCCTTCTCAAAGTTCTAACATTTATACACCCTCTCCAGAGCCCCCAGACTGTGAAATGTCACACACTTGCGGACACTATCTGCAGCTGGCAAAATCACACCACTGACAGAGCACGAGACAAATCACAGTCAGCTGCTGTGGACAATCTGAAGCAGCCCCATACCCCACACCTGGGATTAAAACAAACATAATTCCCATAACACTTCTGTGCTTTTAAAGAAATGAAAAATTCTCACCAGAGAGGAGGGAGCTTTGATTCAGGTTTGGTTCCAGGTTCCGGTGCACCAAAGCAGGGGTGTCACGATGATAGGTGCTCCAAACAGCCGGACACACCGCACCGTAGCCAAGAGCAGAGAAGAGATGGATGCATACACACTCCCTTGCTTGTGTTCGGCTCTGTTGCTTCTCCCTCACACAGCTCAGGTTCCCCAGCCTTGGGAATGGTGCCACCCACAGTGGGCTGGGTCAATCCCCACATAGAGGCCCACAGGTCAGCCCAATATAGCCAACTCCTCACTGAAACCTCTCCCATGTGATTTGAGGTTGGATCAAGTTGACAGTTAGAGTTGACCATCACAGATTCAGAGGTATCTCTGGGCTGTTAATTTAGAGTCCTTTGAGCAAGCACACCATAGTGATGGGCCTGGGTGTCAGCGTAGTTCTGTTCTCTACACTGATTTCCACGGCAGCTGCAGTAATTCACATTCCCCAGAAGTATCTAAGGGTTTCCTTCTCTCCGCTTCCTCGCCAACATATGCTCTCCTTTGTTTTCTTGATGACAGTGGCTCTGGCTGGTGGGAGAGCAAGTCTCAATGTGTTCTTAGTTTGCATGTCCCTGATGGCTAATGGTGTTGAATGTTTTCACATGTTTACTGGCAATTCCAAATGGATCAAAGACCTCAGTGTGAGACCTAAAACTCTAAAACTGTCAGAGGAAAAAAAAAACACAGAAACCACTTCAAGATATATGGACAAAGGCAGCGTCTTTCTGCAAAAGGCTCAGACGTGAAAGCGACAAGAGCCAACGAGTGGGCTTTGTAAAAACAAAAAGCTTCCACCCATCATGGGAAACAGCAGAGTGAGGAGGCAGCCCACGGGAGGGGAGGAAATCTCTGCCAGCTACGACCTACAAGATTAACATTTACAGTGTACAAATAACTCAAAAGGCTAAATACCAAGAAATCAAGCTTGCTCAATCGGTAAATGAAATACTGAAATGGATGGACTGGTCTCAGGAGCCGAGGTGCCCCTGTGTGCTGACCCATCATGGGGTCCAGTGTGGAAACGATCATGTGTGACATCACACCTGTGCTCAGAAAGCTTCCAAGTTCAGAGCAGTTTGGATTTTATACCTTTGGGTTAGGAATGTTTGTTCTGTGCCTCACAAGCCGTCGCCAAAGACAGTCCCTCAGAGAGGCACCATGGCTCCCAGCAGCAGGCTCTGCCCTCTCCTTGCACCTCAGTCCTGCTCCATACCGGCTCTTCCTGTCACTGAACCAGCTGGGCAAGCAGTTACCCAGAATCCTTTGCCCTGAATTCTCACTTCCTGGATAAATCCAGCTGGTGTCTGAGCTAAGGGGACGTGGCTTTGGGTCAGTTTTGCCCCTGGCCACACCTTCAGCACTTAAAATACCATCAGCGTACAGTATGACTCAATAAATATTTGTGAATGTAAAAATAAATCTTCCGGAATCTGTGCTAACCACTCTTCTGTGAGGCCATTGTTTCATTTTCACTCCCCTGTGACATTGATGCCATTTTTCATTTGTGCTTTACGGATGGGGACTCGGGCTCAGAACATTGGGATTGGAGCACAGGCTTGTGTGGTCTACGCTCAAGTCAACGGTGGCGCGTTCAGGTCTTCACCTGTCGCTCTCTCATTCACAATTACTCAAAGATTTAACGTCTGTGTTTAGTTATGTGTGTGGATTGGCGCACATACGTGAACTCGGAAGCCAGAAGAGGGTGTTGGATATCCTGGAGCTGGCCTTACAGGTGTTTGTGAGCCAGTCAGTGTGTGTGCTAGAGCTGAGCTCAGACCCCGTGCAAGAGCAGCAAGCGCTTGGAACTTCATTCCCCACATTTGCCTCGCATGCAGTTTCATCAGTGTCTGCTGTTCTGACTCGAGGTTGCACACAGCTTCTAGCAAATTCTCAAGAGATCACGGGCCACCCAAAAAGCACACAGAGCTGTATACCAGCTTAAAAATAAAGTGTGTGTGTGTGTGTGTGTGTGTGTGTGTGTGTGTGTGTGTGTCTGTTCATGGGTATGAGTGAGTGTGTCATTGCAGGTGTGTAACGTCAGAGGAAACAGTGTGTGTCAGTCTTCACCTTCCTCAGGATGTTTCAAACAGGGTCTCCGCCAGGCTAGCTGGGACAGAGCTTCTGAGGTCTCTCCTGTCTCCCCTCACATCTCGCAGGAGGAGAGCTGGGATCACATCCAACCCTTCTGTGGGTTCTGAGAGCCGTAACTAAGGTCCTCGAGTTTTAGGACCGGAGCATTACCCAGTGAGCTAACCCTTTGCTCCCGCTGCCAGCTTTAATGTCTTCCATGTTCAGGACCCGGAACTTGAGCTAAAAGCCCTCTTCCTGCCCTTCTTCTATCTCTTTCCCTCCCCCTCAGGAGGCAAATGCTAACATCAAATGTAAAATTTAGAATCTAAACTAAATAGCCACAGATGCTCTGGAAATGGGACCCAGGAATTGGTGGTTAGTGTCTACCCCAGAAAGAAAGGAAGAAAGGAAGAAAGAAAGAAAGAAAGAAAGAAAGAAAGAAAGAAAGAAAGAAGGAAGGAAGGAAGGAAGGAAGGAAGGAAGGAAGGAAGGAAGGAAGGAAGAAAGAAAGAAGAAAGAATTACAAAACAAAAAAAAAATCAGAAAGGCGCTTGAGTGGCTTTGATTTTTTTCTCCTTCTGTATCTTAGAGCAAAGCCTTGGACTCACTTTGTAGCCTGATGACCTTGAATTTGACCTTGAACCTGAATCCCTCTGGTATTTTTCTGTGCCCCTTGCATTATAATAAAAATACCGCTCCCATTCTATGAGGCTGGAATTTTTGCTCAACTTCATAGCCAAATTTATATGATCCTTTGAGGTCATTTAAGACCTCTATCCTAAGTGCCTTCAACCTGTCTGTTTAACCTGCCTTTAAGAAAACAATGTAACACCAGGCACGTGACACACATCCGTGATCCCAGCACTCAGGGAGGCAGAGGCAGGTGGATCTCTGTGAGTTCAGACCAGCCTGGTCTACAAAGTGAGTTCCCAGACAGCCAAGGCTACACAGAGAAACCCTGTCTCGAAAAACAAAAACAAAAACAAAACAAAAAACAACAATGTAACAAATCACCATACTCACCTTGGATTTCCCATATAATCAGCTTTTACAAACTTAAGCAAATGCAAGGCTGTAATCTTAAGTTATGTGCTCTTTCATGCTTGGAGCCAGAGTCATGCACCAAGTTCTAATAAGCATTTGTGGAAAGCAGCAAAAGTAGACGTTGAAAGAAACCTTCTAAAAGGAGCGTCCAACATGAAGGTTAAACAGCACACTCGGACATCAGTTGACAAACAGCGATGTTTGCTCTCTGGGTCAGCTGGGAGCCGCTGGAGCCAGGGCCTTGATCCTTTGTAAAACTCTGCTAGGGATTTCAGTGAAGAATCCCATTCCTTCTCCATGCGATGATCTCTGTGTTGGTCAGTTCATACAGAGCAAAGCCCTGTGAGGGACAGACAGACAGATTCCCACACAAACGGGGACAGGGGTGATTCAACATACTACAAGGACAGGGACAGACTCACTCCGAAGGCAGCCTTCAGGCAGGCATTTATTCAGCCTCATACAGCAGGCAGAGAACAGAAGACGAGGGAGAGCAAGGAGTTCCAGCCTGGGCTCCGTCCTGGTGAATGACCCCAAGGGGAAGTGCTTTGATTTCTTTCCCTGACCGACACATTACTGGGGGTTCTGAGTTTATTGTAAATACGTTGAAACCAACGGAGTTTTTTCTCCAACAGTGAGATTGCAGGTGTACACCTGTGTCCCCCGCTCACACAGTACTGGGGGGTCACAACTTAGTGACAACTTAGTGTCCCGGGGGTCACAGCTAACAGCCTCCGTAGCCCCTGAGGGTCTTCTGCCTCCCTCTTCAATGCTCCTGCCAACCCCGGGGCCCCTGAGTGCGGCCCCACAGACTTCCGCCCTGTCTGCAGCCCACTTGAAGGAAGCAGCAATGCCTCTCCCCCTGAGACCCACCCGGCCCTCCCTCCCATCCCCCCAGGGACAAGTCCCAATGAAGCATCTCCATGGTCACGTGGTCACCATGGACTGGTTAGTAACACTCCCTGATGACTAAAGAGGGGAATTTATAAGAAAAAAAAAAAAATCTGGCTGTATCCGAGATACAGGGTAGCATGAGCCCACACCATTGTGCCAAAGGTCGAGCGCTGCACTGTGTAGCGTAGGCAGAATCTTTTTGGTGGCTGCAGAATGGGGAGCGTGGAAGGAGTCGGAAGGCAAATCCTAGATAGTGACATTCACCAGTGATAAGTATATGCCTCGTGTCTAGGCCTTTTAAATGGCACACAGTATGGACGGATTTGTAAAAAGCTCACAGAAATAAAACTGACAGATTCTTGTTGCAAGAAAACCAAACGTGAGTCAGAAGGGAACCTCCTAGCTCCTGTCAGGCCACTCTGAGAGAGAGCTAGGGGGTCCGGGTGAAGGAGGTGGTGCTGTCAAACTTGAGTCCTGAACATGTTTTTTGTCACGCAAAGGAGTGTGTCCAGGCCGGAGGCCGGAGCTGGGCTGTGAGGCCTGGCTGAAGAATGGGACGTGCTTTTCTTGGAACCTGTGAAGCAGGAGCTAAAATGGCTGTCAGAACTACAGAGAGCCGACACTTGTAAGAGAATGAGGGGCAGGAGTGATGGCTCAGCAGTTAAGAGCACTGGCCCCTCTTCCAGAGGACCCGGGTTCAATTTCCAGCACCTACACAGGAGCTCACAACCATCTATATGTAACTCCAGCTCCAGAGGATCTGGCGCCCTCTTCTGGCCTCCTTGAGCATTGCATGCATGCATGCAGGCAAAACACCCACGCAGCTAAAAGTAACTTATGTTTTAAAAGGGAAAGAAGGGGTGCTTGTGAGATCACTACACTTAGGGGTCCAGTTGTTGGCTGCACTGACGAAGGTGCCACAGTTGGCCGAGCAGGTGACTCCCAGCAGAGAGTCAGGGTGGCCTGGCCACTTCCAAGAAACACAGATGGGTCCACATTCCAGAAGGATGCTTACAGAAGTTCCGCCTTCTGAAAAGTGCATCTGTCTTAGTTGGGGTTGGGTTTGCTGTGATGAGACACCATGACCGAAAGCCACTAGTTCCATGTAATAGTTCATCATCAAAGCAGGAGAGCAGGAGCTCACACAAGACAGGAACCTGGAGGCAGGAGCTGATGTAGAGACCATGGAGGGGTGCTGCTGACTGGCTTGCTCCTCATGGCTTGCTCAGCCTGCTTTCTTATAGAACCCAGGACCAGCAGCCCAGGGATGGCCCCACCCACACTGGCCTGGGCCCTCCCACCTCAATCACTAATTAAGAAGGTGCCCTCCAGGCTGATCTTACAGGCGGCGTGTTCTTAACTGATGCTCCCTCACTTCGGATGACTCTAGCTTGTGTCAAGCCGACGGAAGACTAGCCATCACAGTGTCTGGTAAAACTCTGGAGTAAAAGAGGATAGAACATGTTAGACTCACCACACGCCAACAGCCTCCTTCTCAGAAGACTCCACACGGCGCAGCGACAGGCACAAGAGCTCAATTGTCCGAAGAGCTTGTGGCCTTCAGGGAGCCAGCATCTGACTTGACCCAAACGCTTCCCTTTTGCCTCCTACAGACATCAGCTAACATCAGCCAGCCGGGCACCCTGGAAAAGAAAGTTCCAGCAACACGGGAGAGCCCGGTTCTCAGAGCTCTACACTGTAAGACCCACAGGTCAGGGGCGAGCCCAGACCCCTGCACTTGTTCCATTGCTGTCTTGAAACAATTGCCAAAGGCAACTGAAGGGAAGGGCTTACGGTGGCATGGCTCACAGTTCCGGGACACACTGTGTCATGGCAGGGAAGGTGAAACAGCAGGAGCTGGGAGGCAGCGGCCCACACTGCAGCACAGTCAGGAAGCAGAGCGGGCTTGAGTCTCCTTTTTATTCCACCCAGGACTGCAGCCCACGGCTGGTGCAGCCCACATTCAGTCAGGATGGGTCTTCCTTCTACAGCCTTCCTGGAAACCCCCTTACAGGCACACCCAGTGTCTCCTAGGTGACCCCAATTCCATCCTGGTTGCTATGACAAACAACTATCGCTGTGTGCACAAGGTCAATACTGCCACTTTTAAGCCTCGGCAGAGCGCACTTTACAGGACTTGGGTAGCATATGGGCAAACTAATAGGAACACCTCCAGCTCAGGCCTGTTAAAAACCAGGCCACACATATGGGGTGGACACGAGGAAGCACTGGGGAGGAGACAGGAGCCTGGCCAGGACCTTCTGGGCAAACAGATGGAAGGGCACACCAGGAGAGGGAACAGCCTTCCTGAAGACACGGAGGCCAAAACTGCAGAGGTGGCAGGAAAGGGCACCAGGGACAGGTGGGGTGGTGAACCCAAGGCCAGGATGGTAAGGGGTCCTGGGTACCCCAGAGACAAGTCTGTGTGCATCCTGAGAGCCTGAGGAAGAGTCTGGAAGGCACTAGGCGGAGGCTGGTGGCAGAGGGCCTTGGTGCAAGTAGCGGCAGACTTTGGTGGGGGAGACTTCGGGGGCTGCAGGGGCTGGGAGAGGATTGTGCTGACATACTGGTGGCTCCTCAGAGAGACGGTGACACCCAAGCACCGTTGCTCCTCTCATCGAGAAGCTCTGACGGCCCAATGCGCAGCCGCTCTGAGCTCAGGCAGGCGTGAAGCCAAGCCCATCCTGCCTCGGCTGTCATCATTTCCGTCTCTCCCAACTGACACCTTCTTCTCCAGCCCAGACACGCTGGAAGCCACTGAGAAATGGAACAGCCAGCGTCCCCCAGGAGGAGAAGGAGCTGCTGAGGGGCCACAGCCTTCCCCCAAAACAGGCACGCGCACACACACACACACACACATGTGTCCACATAGCCCTCCTCCACAGACTGGCACACACATATGCACTCACACACAGAGGCACAACCCCCCCCCCGGGCACACAGTCTCCCCCACAGGCATAGGATATTCACATATGCAGGCACACAATAGGCCCACACACAGGCACACGCGTGTACACGCGTGCACATATAAGCACTCATGCACAGGCATGCACACACCCAGGCCCACCTCCCTCGGCCACCATCCTGCCTACTCGTCGGATCTGGTTTCCTCTCAGGGCCATCTGTCGCTGACTCTGCCCTGAATCTTGCTGTCTCCTTGCCGTATCGCATAATTAATTACTTCAAAGCTGGGAGGCCCCCCACAGCTTGAAGGGCTAGGAGCCAGCTGGCTGGTGGAGGAGTGATTTGCCATGATAGGGCCAGGCCCAGGCGCTCCCACGGAGGGGCACCTCGTCCAACCCCCCCCCCCAGTTTTCACAGAAGCATTTGCTACTGGCTCGGCAATGGACAAGCTCCCGCAGTGACTTGGTGACATGAGTGGCATGGGTGACAGCAAGGCCACATGCTGTCCGTTGCCATAAAAGGGAGTGAGCCCAGCCAGCTCAGCTGGGACCCGGCATCATTTATCTTCGTCACGTAGCTGCTAAGTCCAGAAGCTGTCCATGCCACCCCAGCAGGGGTGACCGGACTCCAAAATCTTTGGGGAAAACGGAAGATAAAATTAATGTGGCCATGGTAGAAGTATAGCTCACCGGTACGGTGTTTGCCTGGCGTTTGCAGAGCCCTGGTTCAATTCCCAGCACCTCACTATAAAAACAACCAAATAATAAAGGAGCTGAGCCCAGCCCAGGAGCCTACAATCGACATGAGCTCCACGCTTTCTGAGGCTGAATCTTGCACACAGTAGAGTCGGTTGGAATTCCTATTTGGCAAACCAACAAATGCATTCATTCAACCAACACCCCCCCCCCTTAGTACAAAATGCCCTGAACCCTAATGTCCAGGTAGAACTTTGTCAGTTCCAGGTGGCACAGAACCTCTGCTGAGGGAGGGGGCTGTAATTAGCTTCTGTGTTTGAACTGCCTGGGGGCTGATCGTCAGGTGTCACTTGGTCCAGGATCCCAGAGATCTTAGCAGGACCCTGTCTCAGCAGCAGCTCTGTCTCTGTCTTCCTCCTGAACTCCATGGGGGAAGCCTGAACTCTCTCAGGGATCCAAGCCTGGCACACCCAGGTTTGCCCCACACCGAGGCTGGTGAGTGGCCAGGCTGACCGCTGCGCCACTCTGCATCCTGGGCATGGGGACAGCTTCCTGGAAATTTGGGAGAATGGGCATGAGTGAGGGGGCCTTTTGCCCTCGTGAATCGGGGCCTCTGATTCTGCATGAAAATAGTGGCATTAACGAGCATGGCGGAAGCACACAAGAACACACATGGAGCCCCTCAAAGACATCCCAGGATGCTGGAAGACCAGAGCAAGGTCTGGGCCTCTGAGAGCCAAGCACCTCCGCCTGTTTGCTCTCTCAGCATCCCGGGCTAGAAGGCAAGCCACGGTCACCTACCCATCACTCCACTCAAGCACCCCAGCCCACTCCTCTCTCTCGGGGGCTGTGAGGAGCTACGCTGCTATTAGACCGTGAACCCAAACTCTCAGCTCGAAACTGCCCATCCACCCCTTCCCTACAAAGGCAGCTAGACCTTCGCCTCCCATCATGCTTTGAGCTGTGGTTGCCCTCAGGCATGGTCAGGGTTGGGGTAGGTGGAGAAAGCAGAGGACACTTTTCCACAAGAAATGGGTTCTAGTCCCACACTGTTCCTGCCCGAGCTCATGCTCCCATCCTGTCTCATCCTCACAATAACCCCCCTGTTTGAAGGTGGCCTGGGCAAGGTTCTTTTTCCTCTGAAAGAAAAAGAAAAGAGGTGTATCTAAAATAGGCCAGGCCTGGGCCTATGGCCAAGTGTGGGTGAAAGTGGGTCAGGCTGGAGGGAAGGAGCTCAGGGATGGGCAGACAGACAGTGCCAGCTGACCACGCTTCCTTTGTGCTGGGCATTGGGCTGTGCATTGTGGCCTCACTGAGTCCTCCCTTACTGGAGTAAAAGCACTGGGATCTACAAATTACAGAGGAGGAAACTGAGGCTTGGGGAGCCAGGACGTAGGGCTCCGGATCCAAATGAATGTGCAGGCAGCAAAGAAGCCACACCCTTGGCCACCTGGCACCTTGATGCCCGGCCCAGACCGACCCAAGCCCGGGGGCTTGTACACGTGTCTGCAGCTTCCTTTGCCAGTATTTAAGTGAGGTTAAGGGAGGAGGACAGCCGGAGACCATGGCTTCAGTACAAATGATTTTAAGCAAGACAAAAAAGTATTTTCTTGCTTCAGGCATGGCTGGATCCAGGTAATGGTACAATTTCCTTTCAGCTCTCTCTCTCTCTTCAACCTCTGTGCTACTCCATCTCTAAAGCAGTAAGAACAGGAGAGTGGATCCAAACTGTGTGTGTGTGTGTGTGTGTGTGTGTGTGTGTGTGTGTGTGTGTTTCTCCCTATGCATTTCTCTCCTCCTCTCTCAGCATCTATATAGGAATCTAAAGAAAGGTTTGGATTGGATTGTCGCTGTGCCCTTGGCCGTGGGGACAGCAAAGAAGAGATGCTGCTGTCAAAGCCAGTGCCCCCACGAGGCTCATGGCAGTATAGATCAAAAACAGAGTGGGAGGGTTCCCAGCATGCTTCGCTTCTCAAGCACAGCCCTTGACCCATGTACCCCAGGGTATCCAGTAGAGTTAGGAGATTAGAATTTACCTCAGAACACACAATGAGGAAGAGACTGTGTTTGGCTTTTCACATTTAGATGAGTCTGGGCCGCTAAGCCCAGCCTCAAGGAAGGCTCCTGCCTTTTAAACCTTGTCTGACGCTATAGCAGATGGCTTGGAACCATTTACACGCACCGTAGAGAGGCTCTTGTACCAGGACTACGGCAGCAGCTCCCTGACGGAGACACAAGGTGTGAGGGGGTGGAGGTACAATACCCTGACGTCAGCGTGAGGGACTGTGGGGGAACATTCCAGATCCAAATGAGAGCAGCGAACAAGCGTCAGGCCAAGACTGTCAGTGGGGTCCGCTGTGGCCTGCAAATGACATGCCATCCGTCCGTAACCCTGTAGATATGAACACCGGCCCCAGGGCTGCCTCCAGAGCCTGTGGCTCCCCGTGCCGTCTCGGCTGCCATCCTTGTCGCTGCACAGAACACTGACAAAAGCGGCTTCTGGAAGGGCGGGCTCCCCGTGGCTCGTAGGTGAGCCGGTCACGGTGGGAAGGCCCAGCCACAGGCTGTGCGGGCGCTTTCACATGGCATCTGCAGTCAGGAGACAGAGAGAGACGAAGTCTGGGCCCCTCCACCTGCCCCTCCTTCTTCTGCAGTCCAGGGCCCCAGCCCAGAGGATGCTGCCACCCACGTTCAAACTAAATCTAAACCTCCCCAGATTAAAAAAAAAAAATCTTCACAGACGCTGCGATCAGAGCTGGGCATTCTGGGCCATTCAGTGCCGTCCGGTCAAGGAGGAAGACGCCCGTGGCGTGCCCTGAACCTAAGTATCCCACAAGGCCCTGCAGAGCCCCGGCACCCTGCAGCAGCGACCCCTTCCAACTCATCATGTCCATCTGTGCTCAGATTCTTCAGCCACTTCAGCTCCACGGAGGAACCCCAGCGACAAGCCGAGCCTGCCTCGGTGCTGGCTTGGTCCCCGCACAGCTGTCCCTGTCTGCTGATCCTTTTCTCTCCTTTTGAGATCTGCCCACTTCGGGCCTCTGAGGAGCAGGTGTCTCCTAACAACTGCAGCTTAGCGTGGATATTTTTGGTCCCCCAATCTTGGGAAATTGCAGGGACACTGCCGGCAGCCTGAGGAGAAGATGGAACAGCCCCCCTCAAACCCTTGCTGGCACGTGTCCTGAATGGCGATGGAGGGACAGGACTCCTTGTCTCCTGCTGCCGCGTGAGACGCCTGCAGATGGCAGCCGAGAACAGGCAGTAGAGACTGAGGGGTGACTCGGACCTGGGCTTCTGACCTGCGGTCTCCCCTGAGTGCAGTCAGGGCACCTCACCTTCACGGCGTGGACTAGAGGCTCCAGGTGCTCACTGTGTGGCCTCTCCACAGGCGCTTGAGTGCTCTCACAGCACGGCAGTCGGTCCTCCGCAGGAATGAGCGAGGCGAGCCACAGTGTCTCAAGTCAGTTACAGTCTGGGTACAAGGTGCTAACAGAGCCATGTGCCGAAGGCTTGGGCCCTAACCTGGGGTGCCTTAGGAGGCGGGGCTTAGTGGGAAGAAGTTGGGCCATGAAGAGGAGGATGTAGGCACACGCACACACACACACACACACACACACACACACACACACACACACACACACCCTATGCCACCCAAGGCTCTAGAAACACTGCCTGCTGAGAACCAAGTCTTCAAACGCCTAGGGCTATGGGGGACATGTCATTCAAGCCACCCCGATGTTGAATGTGAATATGATGCTTTCTGGGTGGTTTTGATCCCACTGGAGTTGATTCTGAGGGTAAGGGGCCCTGGTTACAGGGGTCCCCGGTGCTCTGCTGAAGCTGGGAGGCCGAGCCTCACCCTCAGACACTCTCGGGCTTCAGCCGTCATCGAGGACGCTGAGACCCCACAGGTAGAGAGGTGCTCCCGCTCCATGGGCAGAGCTCTGGGCGTCGGCTTTTCCCATACATGCCTGACTGCTCTCCACATTACCTCATGCGGGCTCAGCCAGGGGCGGCCTCTTTCTAACAGAAAGCCTGGAGGCCATGAGGAGGGATGATCTTCCGGAGCTCAGGCTCCGAGGCTTCCATCGACAGGGCCACGGAACCACCAGGCTGAGGCTTAGGAGCTCCTGGGGCTGAAGTTTAGTTCAGAGATGCTCCTACCCAAAAGCTGCCCATCCCAGGTGGTCCCCACCCCAGGTGCTCCCCACACCAGATGTTTCCCACCCCAGATACTTCCTGTCTAAGGCTGCCCACCACGAGTACTCCCTACTATTCTCAGGTGCTCCCCACTGTTAAATTCCACACTTGGAGTGCTCCCCACTGAGACGCCCCCCCCCCCTGAGGTGCTCCTGGCCCCCAGGGTAGCCAGCTACCTGCTTGCCTTGTCCTCCTCAGACCCCGTGCCCACAGGGACACAATCGCCTGAGTGCTTTCAAATGTGCTTCTCTGCTCTGGGCACAGTCTGCGGCGACGAACAACTTTGGGGTGAGAATTCCTCAGACAGGATGCAAAGCACAGATATGGGCACTCTGGCTCTGCCTCCAGTCACGGTGAGGGTGATGGTGTCCAGGGAGTTCCTCCCTCCTCCTCCTCCTCCTCCTCTTCCATCTCTTATTCCAAGCTTGTTTTGATCCTGTGGTTGCCAAGATACCGGCACTTGGTGGCAGTCTCTGACAGCCCGTGTGGTCCAGTTTGTATGAGGCCTGCTCCCTGCAAAAACACAGTGGGGGGCCAAGCTTGGGGCTCAGGCCAGGGCACAGGGAAGAGGGACAGGGGGCTGCTGGGGACTGCGGGATGATGGGCAGGTCCTTGAGGGCTGTGACCCTTAGCAGACTCCACCTAGTCGACACCATGAGATCACAAGTCTCTCAGCCCCTTTGAGCCTGCCTCCTTCCTCCAAAGATGCTCACCACACATGCCCAGGGAGCGCAAGTTCAAGGCCAGCCTGCACAACGGTCTGAAGCCCTGTCCCCAAATAAGATTTGGAAAAAGCTGAAAGGTGTAGGGGAGAGGTAGAAAGAGGAGGAGGGATGCAAGTCAGTGGTCCAGCATTTGCCTGGCATCTGCAGGGCTCTAGATTCAATCCCTAGCACTGCCAGGATGGCAAATATAAACAAACAAACAAACAAATAAGAAAGCTCTGTTGGTTGAAGCATCATATAGCTTCCCATATGTCACATCTGAGCCTGTTTTTTATATGTCATTTCACACACACACAGACACACATACATTTTTCTGAACAACAAAACTGGTCAGGACAGAACGCAGTAGCTGTGGGAACCCTGTAAACAGAACTATGTGAAGCAGAAGCAGAAGAATGCACTCTGACTCATTGGCGCTCCTGAAGGACAGGACCACAGAGGACGATCATGTAGGAAGCTCTCCGGCCCCTCGGACAAGCCCCCAGAGGTCTCACCCTGCACCCTAGCGTCCCCAGACACTTGGAGAAGTCTGCTCATATTTTCCACACAGTGCAAACCAGCCTCCCAACACCCTCGTTAGGCAGATGCGCTGTTATCGCGGCCACGGCACCAGGGGACACCCTCACTCCCGATTTTCCAGGGCTCCCCAGTGCACAGCAGCCTGGGAAAGGTGATGTCAAAGAAAGGGGGTTGTGGATGTCTTTGTGCCCCTGGCACCTTCCTGTGTGTGTGTGTGTGTGTGTGTGTGTGTGTGTGTCAGTTTTCTAGTTTATTGTCGTCTTAAACAACTTCCTGTATAAATCAAGGCTGAAATCCAGTTCTTTTCATTAAAAAAAAAAAAAAAAAAAAAAACTCATGCCAAGCAAACAGTGAAGAGGCCAAAATGGGGCTGTTGTCAGCCCCTCACAAATGTTCCCTGGCTGATGAAGGTGCCTGCTCCACACTGGCTCGCCCCACTCCTGGGCATCACCCAAATGAGCCCGTGACCAAAGGGAAGGAAGCCAGGGGTGGGAAGCAGGGCAGGGCAACACGAGTGTATGTGGGCGGTCACGTGTGGGTGGTGTGTGCAAAAGAACACTACAGAGCCCCTCTCTTTTTCATCCTTTTAAATTATTGTTTATTTACTTTTTTGAGACAGGATCTTGTGCAGTTCAGGCTGGCCTTGAGCTCCCTCTGTAGCCAACGATGACCCTGAACTTCTGACCCTTCTGCCTCCAAGACCCAAGAGCTGGGAGTCTAGACACGTGCTGCCCTACTAAGTTGGTGAGGTGCTGTGGATGGAACCCATGGCCTCTCTCACAGTATGAGCAAGTGATCCACCTGCCCCTGAGCGCCTTCTCTCCCTGGAAGCCCCACCCCTGCTCACCTGTGGGAGTGGCTGCAGGCACTCCCTCATATGCCCCACCCATCAAACCCGTACACTCTAAATGGGAGCACAAAGGATCAGACTGAGGGACTGGGGCTCTGGGCCTCAGTTTCCCCATCTTAGCATTAATAGACTTGAACCTTGACCCTGCCATTCCAAAAAGCTCACTTGAGCGCACCCAGCTTAGCTGCCCCTAACACCGGCAGCCCTCACCCACCAGAGCGACTTTGCCAAGGTCAAGTTTGGAGGCATTCCCGTTCGTCACCCTGGTGTTGGGATTCGGGGGACAGCCCTATGACACAGTGGAGGTCCTGGACTGGAGCAAGGCTCTATCTACGCCCCTGGCTCGCCACCACACCCACCGCTGGCATACAGCACTGACGGCATCAGTTAAGTCGGTGTGGCCTCATTCCCATGCCCCGGCAGCTGGGCCCCGAGCTGGAGCCTCCTGCCTCACACACTGCCCTCGGCCGAGCTGAGCAGACCACACACGTCCTGTTTCCAGGAAAGAGAACCAAACACACACACGGTCCTGCTGAGTCCCATGACACATGCCAGAGTCCTTGCTCTGGAAGAGACCAACAACTAGCTGCTGTTCAGCAGCTGGTAGGTGGAGGCGTGGGAACGCCATCTGACTTCAATGACCTGGCTGTCTAGTTCCTCCACAGCCTCCTGCCCCCACACGGCTGAGGCTAAGTCTTCATTCATTCATTCATTCATTCATTCATTCGTTCGTTCATTCTTCACTGACTAGCAAGCTCAGCCTGTGGACCAGGCTCTAAGGACACTCACTAGATGCAGAACAAGCATTTGCCTTCATAGAGATTTCAGCCCAGGAGAAGGACATGATCAAGGAATGAGATAAAATGCTATATAACCACCCATGTGGGGTTGGAGTGACAGCTCAGGGCTTAAGAGCACGGCCGCTCTTGTAGAGAAGACAGGTTCTGTTCCCAGCACCCACAGGGCAGCTCACAACCATCTATAACTCCAGTTCCAGGGGAACTGATGCCCTCTTCTGACCTCTGAGGGCAGCAGGCATGCACGAGCCTACATGAAGGCAAAACAACGATACATATAAAATAATAAAAATAATCAAATATTTAAAAAAAAATCCAGGGCCAGTATGCCAAGCCACCAGCCTCACTACAAGGAACCTCAAAAGGCTTTGATCCCTGCTATCCACCTCCTTCACCAGGTATCCCGCCTTACAGCAGAGATGTGGAGGTGTGTGCGGATGGGCAGGGGCTGCAAAGCACCCACAGACAGCTGGGAAAATGAGCTGTCTTCCAGCTCTGTGTGGCTCCTGCGTCAGGTGTGAGGCATCCAGCTGTTGGAGCAAATGCACCAGGTGCTGATGGCTTCTCCTGAGCCTGCCGGGAGCCTGCTTCCCACGTGTCTTCACTCCTTTGCCCAGCTAACAGCTGTCACACACCTGCTCTGACTTGCTGGGATGAGCTGACCTGGGCCCCGTCCAGGTGAGGGTCACAGTTGCCAGGAGGAGGGGAAGGGTTTGATGAACTGATGAGGGTCTAGCCACGGTGGGCGGGGTAGGGTTAATAAGGACCAATAGAAGGCGCCTCATCCTCATCTGAGCCTGGAGGAAGGGAAAGTGGCTGAGTCAGAGACCCCAGTTCAATTCCGAACTTCTGACTGCCAGGCCAAACATTTTGGAAGATGCTAACAAGCCACCAGCCAACTAATGAGCTAAGCATGTCACCAGATGTCACCGGAGGTCGGTAGCAGGGCCATCGTCGCCCCATGTTGTGAAAGACAATTCCTGGAAAGAGGCTGTCTGTTTGCTGGCTAGTTTTGAGTCAACTTGACACAAGCTAGAGTCGTCAGAGAGGAGGAAGCCTCAGCTGAGAAGAGGCCTCCATAAGATCCAGCTGCGGGGCATTTTCTTAATTAGTGATGGATGGTGGAGGCCCAGCCCATTGTGGGTGGGGCCATCCCTGGGCTGGTGGTCCTGGGCTCTATAAGAAAGCAGGCTGAGTGAGCCAGGGGAGCAAGCCAGTGAGCAGCACCCCTCCATGGCCTCTGCATCAGCTCCTGCCTCCAGGGTCCTGCCCTGCTTGAGTTCCTGTCCTGCCTTCCCTCAGCGATGGGCTGTGATGTGGAAGTGTAAGCAGAATGAAGCCTTTCCTCCCTGGCTTGTTCGGGCCACAGCGATCACCAATAGAAACCCTGCAAAGGCTGGGTGACTGACCGGAAGTGTAGTAGGTGGACAGGTTGCAAAGTTGCAAGTCCAGAGCCCAATGACCTTGGGGCATCGTTAACCCTCTGATATAGGTGGCCTTTCTCTGCTTCCGGCCCGGCAGCTTTGTTAGACAGCCGGTTAGGTTGTTCCCCTGTAACCAATGCGCACACCATCAGTGTGCACCAACCGCGGAGACAGCTCCCAGACAGCACCTGGGACGCACTGGGACATCCCCGGCGTTGCTATAACTCACCTACCTGACGTCACCACCAGTATTTAAAAAGTGGCTTGATTCACGGCTGTCTCTTTGTCTGTGACTACGAAGCTTCGTGAGACACTCGCCATGGGGGAACTTGGCGTTTAGGGACGATGGGAGTGTTCCCAGGCCGCACATCGACTCCATTCAAACAATGTTTTCGTACGTCAAGTGCTTGGGGGCGGTGAGGAAACTGAAGAAAGATTCTTTTCTTTTCTTTTTTCTTTTGGTATAAGACAGAACGAAATTCAAATTTCAGATTCTTGGAGTTTCGTGGGGGTTGGTGGGCGAGGTGGTTTGCACATGCGCAGGCGCCTTCCTCTGGCCAGCTCTTTTCTAGAAAGGTTCGTGGGCGCCCACGCGAGGCAGTCAGCTCAGAAACGCAGAAGAAACTGAGCGACCCAGAGCGATCAGGCTGCGAGGAAGCCAAGAATAAAACAGTTTTCATTTGTCTCCGCGACGGTTTGAGTTCTGTTGTTCCAGGGGTTGGGAGCATAGGAAGAAAGGCTCATGTTTCCCGGCTGCCCTGCAGGCACCTGGTCTTTCCAGGGTCCGTGCGTGTCTGGCACCAGCTCCTGCGTGGGACCCGGAGGGCTCAACCTCAAGCAGACCCTAGCTGGGGGTGCGGTGGGGAGTGAGGGGCTCGCCCTTCTCGTGAGGATGGCGCTTTGCTGACACCTAGTGGCTGACGTGGGAAATGGCCGGTCCTTGGGGAACCAGAGGCTGTAGGTGGGTTTCCAGGACAAACGGAGGATCTAAGCAGGGAGAAAGGGTGATGGACAGATCACACCCCACAGTGACAGCCCGGGGGGGGGGCAGGGACTCCGACGAGCACCAAGTCCTGAGTCCAGGTCCAAGAGAGCCTAGATCCTTCTGGAGTTCAAGGACTCAGTCCCCGCCCCGCCCCATGGAAGCCCACTCCTGATGTCCCCGGTGTCTTGATGGAAGACTGTGTTTTCTGAGGATGGCCACCACCAGATGTTCCTATTGGCTGGTGGGACCTTTGTCCCTTTCTCCCAAACCTGGGCAACCCCACATGATCTGGAAGCCTCAGAAGAGTGAGGAGCCGGCCACAAAGATGTCATTCAGTTACATCTCCCCGCTGCTGGGGCACTGGCTCCTGGAAGTCCATTGCCAAGAAGTGAGGATGGACCACCCACCTGGGTGTGTCCACGTGGACCTCAGCCGAAGGCCGGCCCGCAGGGCATTCAGCCACGGGAGCCCTTCCCTGCCACCCCTGAAAACTCCTCGGGGATTAGCTGCCCCACTGCGTGCTCCCAAAACTACAGATCTTCATACAAAAGAAATGACTGTTAAAGTTTTACCTCTTCCTCCATGAGAGGCCATTCACTCAACAGTGGGTAACTGTGCTCCTCCTGGAGCCACCCAGCCCTCCCGCACACCCATTATCAGTGCCCCTCGGGATCTCAGGACCCATGGGCTCAGCTTAAAGCCCTCAAGCCCTGCAGAGGTCGGGGCGGGGAGGGGGTGTCTCTTGACTCACCATGCCTCTTGCTCGCCCCTCTTTGCACGTCTGTTCCCTTTGCCAAGACTGTTGCCCACCTCAACTTCGCCTGGAAGATTTCCACACCTCCTTACACAGTTTCCCACTTGGGGAGCGCTCACCTGGCCCCGGGGGTGGCTCCTTTCTCTGCCACCACCGCCTTGTTCTGCTGGGACACAGAACAAGGCTGGTCTTGTTTCGGCTCCTCCCGAAGGCTGCCGGAATTAACCCTAACCCTGCTCCTGTCTGATGCCCCCTGTGACCTTAGGACTTCCTTTGGTGACAAAAGCAACGCGCCCTTCTTACTTTGGTGTGCTAGTCAGGGCTTCCTAAAGGGAACGGATAGTGAGGTAGTAAATACATAATAAAAAGAGATTTATTCTGTTGGCTCAGATGGTCAGGCTGCGATCCAACCGTGACTCCTCACTCGCTGGGCGTAAAGAGAACCCAGGAGCCACCCTGTCAGCAAGGCTGGGCGCTGGGAAGTGTCAGTCCAGCTCTGCAGTCTGGGAGGTCCCTGTGGAGCGGCTGGTGTCGACTCCATGTAGGGAGGCTGAAGACGCTGGAGTCTGGTGTCCACGAAGGACCGCGGCAGCGGCAAAGGAGACTCTCGATCGGGCAGGGGTGAGGCAGGTGGACCCCCCTGCTCCCAAGGGTGGGCCTCTTTAAATGGCAGCCTACCCCTGGAAGGGGCTGCCTCCCTTTTGAGGATGGTTGTCACTCCCTCCTGGACATCCCCTCACAGACTCAGAGGGTGCCCCGAGGGTGATTCCAGGCTCATCAAGCTGGCAGTGAGACCAACAATGGCACAAAACTCTCCATGGCTGTGTGCTTGTGTCTGCTTCCCCTTCTCATCCGGACACCTCTCATTGGCTCAGAGGATCCATTACATCTGCTACAAACAACTCCTGGGCCCCAGGTTCAAAGCTCGAGGTGATGCAACTTCATGCATAATAATCTGCTTGGCTCAACTGCCTGTCAGGTTTGGTCCCAGGAAGAAAGTCGTCCCTTGAGAGTGGTGGTTGGAGACTGAGCAAGGAAATGGAAGCTATTAATGTGTTTTGATTCCCTCCTGTTGTGGGTCAGATGGGTCTCCCACAGTTCAGGTGCTGCAAGCAACACACACACACACACACACACACACACACACACAGCGTGGTGGTGCTGAGAGATGATTTAGAGATTTGGGGCTGAAGGGCTGGAAGGATGCTCAGTGGTTAAAAGCACTGGCTACTTTCATAGAGGACCTGGGTTTGACTCCCAGCACCCACATGGTCGTTTCCAGCCATCTATAATTCCAGTTTGGGGGGGATCCAGTGTCCTCTTCTTGGACCCGGTATCAAGCACGCATGAGGTGCACATAGGTACAGGCAGACAAAGCACTCATACATATAAAGTGAAATAAATAGATCTAAAAACATTTTTAATGATAAAAAAGAGGCAGGATCTGGAGCCAGGGTACTCCGTCCCAAAGTCATGTCTGATCTGACTGGGTGAGGGACATCCCTGCCAGAGTGATCTCAGCCCCTTCTGCGCACGGTTCGTTCACACTCATGGCTCTACCCTGTCATCCTTTCAGATAGACTCCTGTGTCCAGAAGTGGCCGCTGGCCTGCAGAACTGACCCCCTGATTTGTAAGTAGTCAGCCTCTGGTATTTTGTTATAGCAACAGGGCATAGACTGATATGCCTCCCCAATTTCCCGTCTCTCCATGTCGGAGGGGGCACTTCTAAAGAGCCTTTAGGTGAAGAGGGGTGTCCAAGTGTTCCTGTGGACTAAAGCCTTGGGGGTTGTCACCCCTAGAAGTTGATAATATCAGGGTCTTACATAGGAGATGACAGGGACGCAGCAGACAGCCCGTGAACAGACCCTGGGTGAGGTTCTTCAGTGTCCTGCAAGCCAGCAGCTGCCCAGAGTGAAAAAAGAATGAAAGGAGAAACCAGGTCTCACCGCATTTGACACACAGAAATCGCCTCCAGAAAAAGCAAGAACGTAGCGCTGAGAGCAAAGCTCTGGAGCATTCAGGGGTGTCGGAGACTGGATCTGTGTCCTGGGGTTAGGAAGAACCTTTTAAGGACTGTGCAAAATGCGGGGGTTGGGGGAAAGCTTGAGGTCTGGGTCTGTTGAATTTTAAAATTATATTCACAGCTACCAGAAGGCAGGCGAAGAGAGTCAGAGCCCAGCGTCCACCTTACACCGGAAGCCACAAAAGGGAGGCGAGCCCGCATTGCCCACGCTCGCCTGCTGTTCCGTCCCTGCTCATCTCTCACGGGAACATCACAGTTCTGACAGGTCACCGGGGTGAGGCCTATGAGTGGGGCCTTTTGCAGCCTCTCCTGGGCTGTGACCTCCTAGCCTAGCCACACAAGAGACCAAACCAACCCCAGGACAGAGCAGGGGGCAGTGAAGCCGAGCACACGCAGACAACGCGGCTGGGTCTTTTGAAAGGCTGTGGAGCCTCGGGCAGGCTCGGAACAACCCAGAGAGCCACAGTGTTCACTCTGCAGAAATGACAGAGCAGCGAAGGCGGCAGGAGGTGCACCGGGCACCTGCCACTCGCCCACACGCTGTGTGAGTCCCAGAAGGTCAGCCACCAAAGGTAAACCAAACAGACGCTCAGGGCATACGCTTGTGTCCCAGGCACACAGGAATAAAAGACGCATGGCAAACAAGTTGCAATCTACACTTTATTCACTCTGAGTGTCAGGAGGCCCCCGGGGTGGTGGGCCTGGCCCCTGGGGAGAGGAAGGCCGGGGCTCTAGCTGGAGGAGTGGAAGGCGCCTCGCTGGTGCCACTGCATGTCACGGATGCGGCGCACAGACTGCACCTGGGGGTGAGGGGCCCCGAAGTCGCTGCTGTCCTTGTAGTCCCCCTTCTCCAGCAGGTACTGCAGCCCACGGTAGCCAGGGTACTGGTACCCGACCCATCTGCAGGTGGAGGTGGGGGTGGGAGAGACATGATGAGATGAAGAGAGAAGTGAAGGGGGTCCCAACACCGGGAGGAGCAGGGAAGTCCAGGACACCCCCTCCCACCCCACTCGCTAACACCGGACTCTGCTTGCTTGCCCCTCCTGCTGGGGAGCTCACTACCTCCCAACCCAAAAGCTTAGAATCATGGGGGCTCCTGGGCCTCCTCAGGATATCCTCATCCCAGCCTGAGCCTGGCAGCGTGGCTCAAGGAGAGGGGGAGACAGTGGGTACCCTCTACCACCCACCCACATCCAGAGCCTTCACCAGGCAGGGTGCCACTAACTCTCCAGCCCTTGAGGACAATGCCAACCTTCTCCAGCCCTGGCTGAGGCACCTGCCCAGAGGACTCCCGACACCTCCACCCCCGCCCTGCCGCCCTGCCGTCCTATGCCGTCCCGGCCACGCCCAGCCACTGAGAACAGGAGCCTCAGGGGCCTCCTCTCAGCACAGGGCTGCTGCCACAGCTAGGTGTCTGTGGATGCCTTCCAGGCCCTCTCGCCCTGCAGTTGTAACTCTGCCTTTGGGTCTCAGCTCAGGAGTCTGGGGGAGCCTCTTAGGTCTGTATGGACCCTTAAACAATCGACGGTTGTCCCCCTGGAGTGCTGACTGCACAAGGCAGGCGCCAGAGACCGTCCTGTCCACACCTGTCCACACTCAGAGGCCACAGAAGCACATTTCGTGTCCTGCCTGGTCACTTTATACAGGGCCTCTCGCTGAATCTGAAGCTAAGCTGGTGTCCAGCAAGTCACAGCCATCCTCCTGCTTCCGCCCTCCACGGAGACGGGGTGATGGGTGTGCATGTTCAGCGACACCTGACCTTTCACAAGGGTGCTGGGGATTTGAACTCGAATCCTTGCGCTTATCCCGTAAGTGTTCTTAGCCACAAAGCCCTCTCAGTGACTCCTTATCCCTACCCTATCGCCATCACACTGCTGGGAAGACAGTCATTATCTGCTCAGGACAGTAAGAGAAAAGCACGTGTGTGTTTAGTGTGGGTGCACGTGTGTGCACGTGAATGTGTGTGCGCCTGTGTACATATGTATGCATGTATGTACGCATGCATGCGTTTCCAGAATGTTCCATCCCCGGCTGCTTTAAGCTCAGCCAGCAGAGCTATGGACATAGAATGCTGACTGTATGCCCCACCCCAGCACACACTGCCTGAGGATCCGTAACCGCAGGCGTGCCCTGCTTCGCAGTGCGAGTCCCACAGGCCAGAGGCCAAGAGCACGTGTCAACCGGGAATCCCTCCTTGAGACTGTTTGCAGGCTCAGGAGCTCGGCCTTCCCCGCTTGAGCTGAGACCATTCCATTCACCTCCACCCGCCCCGGAGACTTTGGCGGGACACAGCCTCCAGGCCGGTGACTCCCACCTGACAGTCTCAGGGTGGGTGGGGGACAAGTTGAGCTCCCACCCCCCACAGTGAGCTCAGGGTCCCGAGCGGAGGTCTGGGGCCACACTCACGTGCCACTCTGCACCCGCACAGAAGACACCTTCTCCTGGTAGCCGTGGGCGTGGAAGCTGGGCACGTCATCATCCACTACCTCCATCTTCTTTCCAGTAAAGTTGGGGTTCTCGTACAGGATGATCTTGTGCTCTTGGCTGTCCTGTGGACAGAGGGCTCGGGTGAAGCCTGGGATGCCCTGCCCATCCTGTCCCACCCTCCACCCACCTCTGCCAACGTGCCCACCTCACGGTGGGACAAAGGCTGGGGACTGTCACCACAAGGACAGCCGCAGCTCCTGTGCTCAGGGAGCATTTGAATCTGAGACTCCAAGTTCCCTCCCCGACCTCTGCTTCCTGCTTCATAAACAGCAGCCATGACTGAGTGCCTGCCTGCGCCTGGACAGCATGCAGGCTTCTGGTGACCCCAGCAGGCATAGGTGCACATGCTCGCACCATCTCCAGACCTACTGCCCCGCTGACGCTCTTCTCAAAAATTCCAACCTTTCAGCAGCCCTTAGACCACGGGACACAGGAGAACACTGAGGCTCAGAGAGCTCAAGTGACTCGCCCAAAAATCACACAGACACAAGAGCCCGTGTCTGGGGTGAGCTCCAGTCTTCTACAGAGATCTGGGAGGTGCGAGTCTGGCTTTGGAAGGTTTGGGCACACAACTGAGCATCGCTGAGTCCTTTCCCTACTCAACAGTTCACATGTTAGCAAGAATCAGGGTCAGAAATAGACCATTAGCTCACATGGCTGAGCCTTGGCTAAAGGTTAGTGTACCTTCCCCTCCCTCCTAGCCTCAGCATTCCTTTAATACTCATGATTTCAAACTGAGATGAGACCTGAGGAACATGGGCCAAAATGGCATTCTCTGGAGCTGGGCTAGGAACAAAGGAGGCTCCACCAGTAAGAACTAAAGTTCCATTTTGCAGATGAGCAAGCAGAGGCTCAAGGAGGCCAGATGCCACAGTGGTGGTCCTTGGCCAATCCTAACAGTACAATGTGGGTGAGAACTCTCCTGGGCCCGGCCCCTCCCGCTCCCTGGTGCAGAAGAAGGCAGAAAGATGCAAAGGGTCTTACCACTTTGATGGGCCTCAGAGAGCTGAGGGAGTCTGTCCTCCGGCTGCTGGTCCAGGAGTCCCAGCGTGGGTACTCACCCTTTTCAAACACAAACTGTTCACCCTTGCAATTGGCCTGCTCATAGCCCACCCAGCTGAAAGACACAAGAAAGGGCTAGTGAGTCCCTCTGCAGGCATCCTGCGGCAGCGCCCCAGGACAGAGAAGATGCATGCAACGTCACCTTGGTGATCCAGAACCCAGGCCCCACTGCCCTTCATGCCTGAAGCACACAGGAGAATTAAGTGACAAATCTGAAGGGCGGCTTGGCTACCGATGACAGTACATACACCGGCACCATAAGGTCAAGAGGATGCTGGGAAAACAAAGAACAAGAACCCCATGACCCTATCTAGTGATGCTAGCCAGTATCCACAGTGCGCATACCTGAGCCCGGAAGCCACAGCCGGCATGATGACCTCAGCCAGGCACTGAAGGGGAGACAGGTAAGCGCCACCAACTGGCCACTGAGCGTAGCTCTGGGCCTTGAGGTCCCCCAGGTCATCGCTTCATCCACAGCAGGCTCCAGAATCAATTCTCCCATCATCTCTCTACTTGCCTGTATACTCTAAGCTCCTAGATTCATGGTAGAGAGACATCCAGAGGTCGATCAGCACTGGTGAGAAACCAGGCTGGAATCTAAAGAGGCTGGCGTTGCATTTCTACAATGGCGACGGCCTCCTGTGTGCTCTAAATTACCTGCAGGTGGCTTGGGCCACCAGGTGCCTTGCGGGTACTGTGCAAACACAAGCTATTATATCCCACGTTTTAGGGAACAGCATCGAGAAGGTGGGCGAGCACTTGTTTAGCACAGACGTGACTTCCCTCCAGATAGTTTCCGGCTGCTGATTGTTTGACTCCAGGGAGCGATCCCTGTGGGTGTGACTAACTCAAAGCACTCCCTTGGGATGGTGCGGCTTATGGAGAAAGGAGAGGTAGGAAAGAGAAAGTGGGAACCTCAAGTGCCAACTTTCTGGGGCTCTCCAGGGCAGAGACTGAGACGCTCCCATGGCGTGGCAATGGCGACCTCTCAGACCTTAGTCCTGGCTGAGAGAGGCAAGGGTGTCCGCCACATACATTTGAAGGAAGACTTACACCAGATCCCGAAAGTCTGCTCTAGGCACCGTGTTCTTGAGAACGGCAGTCAGACTCAAGCAGGACTGAGCAAAGCTGTTCGTCACAGCGCTGCTTACAACACCCAATAGCCTAGAGCTCAAGGCTGTCAGGACCAGAAGGACCGACTAGGGAGCACACACGAACCCACCATGCATAATGGCAGACGATACAAACTCAGCCGGACAAAAATAGGACCAGGAGTTCTGGCTTGAGGTGGATTCTTGAACTCAAAACCCAGGAGTCTAAGGTGGGGGCCAAGGTCTGCTTCTAAAGTGTCTTTCTGTGGCTTTGAGGCTTAAGGACCTCAAACTGCTCTGAAAGACGGTGTGAAGTGTGGCTTGTGGCAGCCCTCGTGTGACAGCAAAGGTGTCAACTACAGAGAGGGAAGCCCATGGCCGGACGCCACACAGCCTGCAAGTTGCCTAACTGGGATTTGGACCCAGCTTTCTGCCTCCAAAGCACAAACTCCCTGTGGGCTGCCAGCCCCCAAGTCCTGCCCCCATCACCACCACAACCTAGGAGCACAGGAAGATCACGTGACCCCAACTCGACACCCTGATTGACGGGTGAGACCACCCAGATACTCACGGTCCAGCCTGCACCAGGACGGAGCCTGCCTTCTCCATGCCAGTCTCCTTCAGGTTGGGGCAGGGCCCGCTGAGCTCATGGGAGTGACCCTGGAAGTTTTCCTGCTCAAAGATGATGATCTGGAGAGGACGGGAAAGAGTTGAACAGGGGGTGAGCGGCCGGCTCAGAGAGCCTCAGGACTGCAGGCCTTCAAGTCAGAACAGGCATAAAGCATGAGTGAGGGCTGAGACCTTGAGCCTCAGTTTCCCTGTCGGCAGAGCCAGCAAGGGACAGGGAAGCTGATAGAACGGCAGCCCTATGGTCAGTGTTTGCTCAGTCCTGAGAGACGTGGCGCCCTTTCCTTTACATTCGTGCAGTCCTGGAGACGAAGCCAGGGCCACTGTGCATGTCCAGCAGCCACCTCCCCTTCAGCAACACCCCAGCTTCCCAGAAGCACCTTAACTCAGGCACCTGCCACAGATCAGGGCTGGGTATGTGGCCTAAACTTGGAGACAGTATGCAAGCTGAGCATCCTGGGATCCTGACAAAAGGTAGTTTCCTGGCACTGGTTCTGGGGTGCAGCACCGCAGATGCCAGATGCCATTTAACTCCCAGGAGGTGCCATAGCAGGGAGTGCAAGATCCCCCTCCACGGACACCCCCTCCCGTTTTCATTTGTCTCCTGTAAACCCACACAGTCCTGGGCCTTCGAGCCTCTGCCCACGGAGGTCTTCAGAACTTCCTGCGACCACATGAGCTGGATCTTAGAGGAAAGCCACCCCCTTACCTCTTTCTTCCCTCACCAGAGGACCAGCAGGATCCGAATAAGGATCCCAAGACCCTGCAGAGTGGAGGGACCCACTCAAGACCTTGCTGCCAGGAGCTAAGCATGGACAGAGTCCATGAGAACAGGGAGCCTTCCCAGCCATCCCCGCTCTGTCCGCAAGGTCAGCACTGCTAGAAAAAGCACCTCTTCTGTTTCCCAAGCTAGGGATTAGTGGGATAAAGAGAGCAAAGAGTGTGCCCAGGAGGGCTCAGGGGCAGATTCCACAGGCTCAGTTCAGCCTTCATGGTCACTGACCCCTCTGGGAACAGCAGCGGAAAACATGGGCTCTGGTTCCCCTACCCTGTGTGGCCCTGGGAGGAAGCAGGTTTTCCAGCCCTCTGCTCGGCAGCAGTACCTGGGTGAGGGGGCACTGGGGAGAACTAGAATGTGGAAGAGAGGACTAAGTGGCCATTACCCGGCCTGGGATATCATGGCTTCCTGGGGAGTGGCCAGTGGGGAAAGGTCAAGGTCTCTATGCATTGGAAAAGCTCTCCATGCATGGGTCCCTGGAACGCTGGACCCTGCTGCCAGCATGGAAACCGCTACTGCTACTAATTCTTGTTATTATCTGTAGAATCCAGATTCTTTCCTACGCTGAGCAGAAGCCACCAGATGCCCTGCACAAGCAGTCAGCTCTAATGTGGGCTGCTCGCAGGAAACACAGATCTGAAGACAGCCAGGGCGGCAGGGACCTGCTTAACCAAGGAGAAGACAGACGTTCTCAGCTTGCTTCTTCTTAGGATTTCCACTGCAACTATTGAAAGATTTTAATTATGTATGTGATTCATAGTGTGTGTGTGTGTGTGTGTGTGTGTGTGTGTGTGTGTGTGTGCGCGCGCGCGCGCGCGCGTGCACATCATAAAGCAGATGTGACATCACTGCATATGTATGTGATGGCACAGTATATTTATGACATCACAGTATGTGTGAGACGTCACAGTACTGAAGAGCAGTGCTCTGCAGCCAGCCACCAAATTTTTCTTCAAACTCACCCAACTCGTTGGCAGCCTCGGGGCCTTTGCCCATGCTGTTCCCACTGCTCCATTCCCTGCCTGTTTTCACATGCTTGCTCCCTCCCTTGACCCCAGTCACCTCCTCAGGCTGGTCCACACAAAGTTCTAAGCTGACACAGCATTTGCCGTGTACCCCAGCCCTAAGGGCCCCTTAACCTACTTCCTGTTTCCTGCCTGTCACTCTTCGAGGCTACAGTTCACCTGCTTGCTGACTTGTCACCCAGTGAAAGTGAAGCTCATGGGGATGGAATGGGCCAGCCTGGGTGTGACCAGTTCTGAGGTGGGAATAAGCTCCACCCCCACAGACGTGGGGAGAGTCAGAAAGCAAAAGCAGAGAGCCTGAAAGGCATGAGGGTGAGGGGGACAGCCTGTGCCTCCCCAGGGGGAGGCTGAGCCAGGTTCCAGAACTGCACGGTTGTTCTGTGTGTAACTGAAGCTCCCCATCGCATAAGGCTGATGTTCAGAGAAGTCAAGCCACTAGCCTGGGTCACACAGCAGGAGTGAGGCTGGAATCCTCTCTAACTGCCACTGAGTCTCTGGCCCACTCTTGGTGGGGGGGGGGGCATGGGCAGTGGCATGAGGGATGACAGAGAAGCAGAGAAATATAACTCTTTAAAATCTGAAGGTGACGTTGGACATCTGGGTGGGGAGGGGCATGGGGAATTAGCCCAGGTGTGCAGCTGGGGGAGACTGAGTCCCTGAGGAACAGGGTAGAGGAAGGGCACCAGGAAGGAGGAAGTTGACTTTGCAGAGGGGACAGAGCCTGCCCCTCCCCCCAGCAGGTACCCACCTTAGGGTCGAGGGGTTGGGGCTTGCCCGCCTGCATCTGGTGGTCTGAGGCCATGGTGGACTCTCTGGTGTCGAGGTGACCTAAAAGAAATGAAGAAGCGGCGTGAGGACCTTGCCGGGCCTTGCCGTAGGACTTCTGGGCCAACTCCGGTGCAGCCCTCAGCCCTCTTTGCTTTTGCCTGGCTTCAGATTTTTCTGGAAGCAGCCATCCGGCCTCTGTCCTCACCTTCACTATTAATCCAGCCCAGGTCTAGATGGAAGATTCCTGCCTTCTCCCATGGTTTCTCTCCCCCATGGCTGGGCTCCTGCGCTGGGGGTCATACTGAAAGTCCTTCCTGCATCCACCCCCAGCTCATCAAATCCTCTACCTTTAGGTGTTAACTCAGTTGGACCAGTCCAAGTGCTTGATCTGCCATCCAGCAGCTGAAAAACCACCCCCCCATGCCTCAGTTTCCTGCTCTGTACACCAGGAAAGCAGTAGAGGCGCCTCACCCTCTCTGTGAACCAAGACTCCATACAACCGGGTGAATCTGACAGGACCCTGGAACGTACATGTTCCACACCCAGGAAGGGCCAGCCAGGGTGGCATTATTAGGGCCATTTCTAGGGGACTGAAATCATAGCACTCAGGAGAAGGTGCAGCCTAGTCCAGCCCACAAGTTTCCCCCAAGGTTGGTCCAGCAGAGCAGCAATGACTAGACATAAGAGAGTTGGCTCAGCAAGCTAGACACGGTCAAGGTAGGGCAGCCCGTGGGTCACAAGCCAGACGCAGCTTCCTTTCCAGCCTCCAGTAGAAAAGCGGGCCTGAGAAGGTGGTTACTACATTAATGAGGAGCCCTGTCCTCCTCTGAGCCCCAGCAGAGGGCCTTTGGTGGCCCCTCTCCCCACTTAACAGAAGGGAAAACTAAGGCCAAGTGCTGAAGTCACTGCCCCATGCTTTCCAACAAGGGGGAAAGGAGAGCGCAGGGCAGAGCAAGCAGCAGAAGCCTTCTTACCAGGTCGCCAGCCCCCGAGAGTGCTGTGAAGCCCGGCTGGTGGGAGGTAGTATTTATACCTTCCCCAGGGGAGCTGGTGCCAAGATGGGTGACCGCTGCATCCCTGTGGAAAGCAGGGTGAGAATGCAGGCTAAGCCTTCCCCAAAGCCCGGGTCAGCAAATGCCCACAGACATTGTGTCTGTGCACAATAATGTCATTAGCTTTCAGATTCAGCTGCGCCAGTGTGTCAGGCGGCCGGGCAAGGAGATGCCCACTTTGCACGCATCAGCCATCCCACTGCCAGGACGGGGCCATACCAGGTTCACGGGTGCAGTCACCAGGCCTGGGGCACAACAGACAGAAGCCTTCTCAGTGTCCCTGGGGAAAAGCAAGCAGAAGCGGGGAGGCTTTAGGAAGAGGCTAACTCTTCATTCATCCACTCACCCACACACTCCCATGCCAATCCTCCCCCCATCCATCCACCCATCATCTACTGACTGGGCAAGTTTTATGTCAACTTGGCACAAGCTAGAGTTATATGAAAGGAGGGAACCTTAACTGAGAAAATGCCTCCGTAAGATCCAGCTGTAAGGCATTTTCTTAATTAGTGACCAATTGGGAAGGTCCAGCCCATGGTGGATGGTGCCAGCCCTGGGCTGGTGGTCCTGGTTCTATAAAAAGCAGGCTGAGCACACCATGGGGAGCAAGCCAATGGGCAGCGCCCTCCATGGCCTCTGCATCAGCTCCTGCCTCCAGGTTCCTGCCCTGCTTGAGTTCCTGTCCTGACTTCCTCCCATGATGAACAGTGATGTGGAAGTGTGAGCTGAATGAACCCTTTCCTCCCCAAGCTGCTTTTTTGTCATTGCGCTTAGTTACAGAAATAGAGACCCTAGCTAAGAAACCCCACACAGCTGTATGTCCGTCACTCAGCCAGCCACCTGACTATTCCTCCCCAGTTCACCGATCAACCTACATCTCTATTCACTCACCCAAACATCCCCCATCTGTCTGTCTGTCCACACATCCATCCGTCCATAGATTTACCTATAATTATACATCCCCTATCTATCCATCCTTCTACCCATCCATTCATCTGTTGGTCTGTCTATGCAGCCAGCCAGCCAGGCATCATCCAGCCATCCACTGGTTCCAGCTCTGGGGTCGGTGTCATCATCCTCTCTGGCCCTGTCTGAGCCATGCAATCACACTCCACGGTAAGGAGTTGGATTGGAAAAAGATCTGAAGTGTTTCATTCAACACAAACAACAAAACAAAACAATACCAGAAGCCAGATTAACAATTCAAGTGTACGTGAGGTGAGTGTGGACAAGGTCCGCAGGGGGCTAGGAAGCTGGCTGAGGAGAGGAAGCTTCCTCGGAAAGCTGGCTGCCCACACCCGCTGTCCTTCAGTGGGGTGTGCCTAGGAACCTGTTCCCAGTGTAAGAGAAGTCTCTCAGAACTCTGCTGCTGGCCAATCACGGCCCGGGGCTTATGTCCCTCTAGAGTTCGTGTCTTCCTGCAGCCCAGGCTCTGTCTTGACCTTGAATCCAAGGTCCAGCAAGACAGAGGGTATGGTGCTGAAGCCAAGATAGCGGATTCCCTCTCTCATCCTTTTTCCACGATCTCAACAGTCAACAAACACATGCACACACACACACATACATACATCTACACATGTAAACCACATCGTATATACACACATGTACGCATACACACACATGCACCTCTCACACACAGTACATAGTATGCATACATGCACCACAAACACACACACACACTCATGTTCCTCAGTCCTCTTCCCATGCTGTCTCTCACTTGTCCCCAAACTCTATTGCTCACGTATTTCCACATGTGTAGACCATCGTGAGGGCAGAGGTGCCTTCTGCCCAGCTTGCTTTCAGCTTCCGGAGCCCGGAGCCTGACACAGACCAAGCATTGCAAAGCGGATGGCTTGAAAGCAGCAGGCACTCATTTAAAGGTGCAGCCATTGTGGGAATCAACAAGGCAGTCCTCTGTACGTGTGGATGGTGATGGGGCTGGGCTCGGTTGGTAGAGTGTGTGCCTAGCATGAGCCCTGAGCTGGATCTGTGGCACCATACAGTAGTAATGTGTACCGGTAACCACAAAAGGATCAGAAGTTCAAGGTCATCCTCAGCTACGTAACAAGTCTGAGGCCAGCCTGGGTCACATAAGACTCTGTCTTTTAAGATGTATTCATTTTGGTTGCAATAGAGAAATAAAGTTGAGCCTCGTTGAGAAACTCCATCCCTGCTGGTGGTAAAGGTCCCATGCAGGGAAAAGTGATCCATGACCTGACCTGTTGGTAAACCCTTCATACCACGACACAATCTGTCAGGGCCCACACGTGCAATTGTGGCACGGCTGCCATGGGGTCACCAGCAGCTCTCCAAAAGAAGTCAAGGTCTGCTCCACAGGGGAAGGTTCATATCCAGTACTGTAAGCCTGGCTGGGAGGGTCCTAGGCCCCAAAAGGAGCTCTTACTACTATTGTTTTGCTAAATGGCTGCAGTCAAACTGCCCGAATATTCACATTTATACCCATAGGCCTGAGCTCTCAGCCTCAGTCAAAGAAGCTTCTTCCTGTGGTGAGCAGAAGTCAATACAGGGACTTGTAACTGGTCAGTATGCTAGGAAAAGTCACTGAGTGCTCAGCCCTAAATGGGACATCTGTATCTATCCCCAGCCAAGGCTCAGGAAACATCAGGGAGAAGGGAGGAGGGAGGAGGGAGGAGGGAGGAGGGGAATGTGAGAGTCTGGGCTCAGGGAAAAGAGCCGTAAAATGCTGTCTTGTGGACATGACGTGGCTGTTCAGTGCATGAACTCACAGCAGCTGTGGCTACAGGGTCAAGCCAGTCGACATGCCCTGGTCAGGGGAGGAATATTCAAAGGGCCTCCCTTCGATGAGGAGCTCTAGGATTTGCTGGCTGCTAGAGGAGGGGTAGTCCCGTCTCCTTTGTTGTGTGGCTACTGGTGGGTTGCCCATTGTCCTGGTGACTCTTTATCGTTTATCCCACATGTGCTACAGCAGCAGTTCTCAGACTGTGCGCCATGACCCCTTTAGCGAGCCTCTCTCTCCAAAAATATTTACATTATGACTCATAGCAGTAGCAAAATTACACTTACGAAGTAGCAACGAAAATAATTGTGTGGCTTGGGGGTCGCCACAACATGAGGAACTGCATTAAAGGTTCACGGCATTGGGAGGGGTGAGGACCACTGTTCCAGAGTCACCTGAGGAGAGGGAGCTTCAGTTGAAGCTGAAGCTGGCCCTTCAGGCTGGCCCGTGGCCATGTATGTGGGACACTGTCTTGACTACTAACGTAGGAGAACGCAGCCCGCTGTGGAGGTGCCATCCGGCAGGTGGGCATGAGCTGTTTAAGAAAGGTAGCCGAGAGAGTCAGAGAGCAATCCTGCAAGCACTATTCCTCCACAGGGGAGTTCTGCTTTGAGTCCCTGACCTACTCAGTGACGGACTGTGGCCTGGAAGTATGACATGAAACAAACGCTCTTCTTTCCTAAGTTAGAGCATTTTTATCACAGCAACAGAAAAGCAAACTGGGACATCCATGTAAAGACAGACAAACACATCATCTCCCGAGCGTGTGAAGTTGCTTTTATTTACAGCAAATCACAAATCTACATGCATAGGAATCATTGTCTTAAATTTCTTTATGATTCATTATCAGGGAAATGTTTGACTGTTTTATGTACCTGTAGTCCCGCCTTCATCCATCACACAAAGTTCTCAGGTGAAAGGGATCACGGGTAGAAAACATCTCAGAAGCCTCGGCTGGGGCCACAGCCCTCCTTGCGTCTCCCCCACAGTCACCATTTCCTTCTTCAAACCAGGGTGGGGTAAGGCTAGGGCCTGGCTGTTAGAGAGCTGTGTCAGGCCCTTCTCAGAGGAGCCAGCCTGGAAGCCATCACAGAAAGCACTTGGTGGACTCAGCCCCAAAGACATTCATTGCTGTCCCACTTGGGCCAAACAGTGTCTTCTCAGCCTTAGATGTTTCCTTGTTTACCATTCAGAGGAGGACTTGCTGGGACAGGGTCACCCAGCAGCCTGAGCCGTTGTGTTTGGTAGATGTCATCCATTCCTTTTCACAGAGCCTACTTGAGGACTCTGTGGGAACGGAGTGACATTTTCTCCCCAGTCTGGGTACAGCTCGTGGCTGATAGCTCCACAAGCCCTCAAGCCTGATGTGTAGCCAGGCTTCTGCTGACCAGGACAATGGTACAAGGGAGGATCAAGGGCACCTGTCATTGCAGCCAGCTTGGCCAATGTCCAGAAGAAATGCCTCACCTTCAGTGGCTATGAAGACCCCAGGCCTTGGTGTCCCTTTCAGACAAACACAATGTAGTCTTTAGATGAAAAGCAGTGGGGAATCAAATCTCCTCTTAGATCATCCAACTGGGAGGAATTTTCAAATCTACCCAAAGGGACAGGTGTCTGTGGCTGTTATTTGTCACACCCCTTGGTCTCTTGTAATAAAATCAACTATAACCCACCCGCATACAATTTTTCAGAATAAATCAGTTAAGTCTGCCTTCCTTTAACTATGGTGTAAAGAATGGCGTGATACAATGTTGCGATAGCATAGGGCTTTGACAAAGCTTGGGCAGGGTGAAGAGAAAGGCAGACGGCTTTCCTTTAACTGTAATATAAAGACTGACACGCTACAATGTTGCAATAGCTAAAGGCTTTGACAAAGCTCGGGCAGGGTGAAGCGAGGCAGACCGAGGTTTCCGTTTTCAATGGACACAGCATCTGGCTTGGACGTTATTATTGAGGGAAGGTATGTTGGTCTCTTCCTACCCTAGGCAGAAGTACTTGTTCAAAACTGTGAGAGAAATTGCCTGGGTGCCAGAATTTGCCAAAGTGATGAGGGGATTCTTCCTGAGGGGTGGGGACCCTGGGCTGATCAAGCACCAGCTTGGGTGAGGTTTACTGACAAGCTCCTCAGCAAGAGACGCCGAAGGCAGCTGGCCAACTGTAGAGAGGTCTGGGGCTCCAGGAATGCTCGCTGCCCAGGGAGCGCAGTCACAGCTGCCTTGGGGGTACAGTGAGGGTCAGCACAGCATCGGCAACCCCTGCATGGAGACGGGGGGCTTTGGAGCAGCCCAGCAACCTGGTCCTCCCCCTTGAAAGCTGTGCCACCAAGGGCAGTGCATGGCAGCTCTCTGCACCTCTGTTTCTCTGCAAATGAGAACGGCTTTAACTACAGCAGTCCTGCTCTCTTAGTAGCTTGCTTCACTGGGCCTCCAACAGGGCAGGCCACTTGTCACGTAAATGAATGGCAATGGGGTTGACTGGAGAATGCAGGAGAAATGAATGATGGGTGGGAGAAAGGAAGGATGGGTGAACTGATGAATGGAAGGAGGATAGATGGCTAATGGTTGGATGGATGATGGATGATGGATGGATGGACGGACGGATGGATGGATGGATGGATGGATGGATGGAAAGATAGATGGGTGGTATTGAGGATATATAAGTTGATGGAAAGAAAATATAGAAGAAAAGAAGGAAGAATGGGTGGATAACAGATATATGAATGGGTGGGCAGATAGACAGGAGGATGGATGGAAGGACAGATAAATGAATGGATGAGGGAGTGGGTAGACAGATGGGTGAATAGATGGATGTATGAATAGACTGGGTGTGTGGGTGGGTACGTGGATGAGTAAATAAGTGGGTGGGTGGATGGACAGATAGGTAGATAAATAAATTGGTGGCTGGCTGGCTGAGTGGATGGATGGATGGACGAATGAATGGATGAATAGACAGACGGACGGGTGGGTGGATGGACAGGTGGGTAATCATACGGGTGGATAAATGGGTAGATAGGTGGATTGGTGGAAGGACGGGTGGATGGATAGGTGAATGAATGGATGGAGATGGATGGGTGGATGGATGGATGTGTGATGATATGGATGACACGGGTAGGCAAATGGATGAATGGACAGATGAGCAGATGGACAACTATCCAGATGCAGGCCCTGGTGGCAGAAGTAAGCTTGTGGCAGAGGGGCGTGGCCCCAGCGGCTAGGTCTGGATTAGGGCAGAGACACATCCCTCCTCATCTCCTTGTGGGTTTTGGCCCCTGACATGCCCACCACCACAGGAAGTGACTCAGACAGAGCGGCGAGGCTGGTGGGCTTTATTGATCAGGTTGGGGAGGGCACACAGGCGTCGGCCCCTGGGAACCGCGTCCTCAGCTGCTCAGGAAGCAGCCACGCTTGTGCCACTTTTGGTCTCGGATGCGGCGCACGGACTGCAGCTGGGGCTGGTTGGCATCCCACTCGTTCCAGTGGCGGAACTCTCCCCGCTCGAACACGTACTGGCGCCCACGGTAGCCGGGGAACTCGTAGCCCACCCACCTGCAGAGAATAACAGAGTGGGGTGAGGTGTGCTCCTTCCGCCGCCCTCCTGTGACCAGGCTCAGCCCTTCAAAGCTCTTTAAAGCCCGAATGTGCTAGGTTCTCTGCCTGTCTCGAGTCCCCCTTGGCTCCCCAGTGCCCCTGAGATGAATCTAACCACCTCCCTTCATCAGAGTGTCCCTTGCCCCACCTCTCCCTCTCGGTCCACTCTCCAGCCCTTCATCCCTCCGTCTGGCTGAGTCTGAACCTTTCCCCCTGACATTTCTTCGGTGAAACGTCCTTCCTTACCTGACCCTTTGTCTCCTCGGGAGGTCACACATACCCCTGGGGCTCTCAGAGACCCCTTCCCCCGGTGTGCCCGTCACACTCACCATCAGACCGACACACCTGAGAAAGGAGCTACCCAGCTCTGACTGACCACAGGACACCCATCCCTGACACTCGGGGAAACGGCACTGAGAACTCTCAGTGTTGTCTTCCCAGGCTCAAACCCAGCTTCCAACCCACTATGGAGAAGAAAAGCAGGTCGACCCTGAGGTTTTGTTAGCAGAAATAGCAAGAGGCTCACAGCTATACTCACTCTAGACCTCAATAATAACAGAGACTATGAGATCAAGGTCACCCTGGGAAGCCAGGCCTCCAGGCTGGGGAGTCAGGAGGCCACAGAAACCTGGGTGTAGACCATGTGGGAGCTATTCACTTGACTGAAGTTGAGCAAAACTGCCTAGGAGTCTAGGCTACCTAGAAACCTCAGTGGGGCAAGAGGCAGGTGCTAAAGCAGTCTCATGGGGGGGGGGGAGGAAAAGAGGAAAAGAGAGCGTAAGAATGGAGAAAGGAGGGCAAAGAGCAGGGAGAGAGAGAGAGAGAGAGAGAGAGATTATGAAGGTGTGCACAGTGCTGGGGCTAGAGCCCAACTCTTGAACTTTGGTCGTTTTGCTTTATTTTGTTTTTAAAGAAAGGCAGGGTTTCTCAGTGTAGCCCTGGCTGTTCTGGAATTCACGCTGTAGACCAGGCTGTACTTGAACTCAAAGAGACCCGCCTGCCTCTGCCTCCCAGGTGCTCAGCTTGAGGGCATCCGCCACCATGCCCTTGCTGCAGCTCTTGGATTTTTGAGGCAAGACCTGACTGTGGAGCCAGGCCAATTTCAAACTCTTCCTCCACTGGCCTAGCCTCCCGGGTGTTAGGACCATGGGCTGGCCCCACTGCGCCCTCCACCTAACGGAGGCCAAGTGAGGTTGGGTTCAGAGCACTGACTGAGTCATGCCTGTGTGGAGCCGGAGGCCGTGGTAATCCCTGGCGCTGGAGGAGCAGCCACCAGAGCACAGAGTGAGGGCAGAGGGAGCTGAGGTTTTCCCTTACGTTCCGTTGATGACTCGGATGCTGGCCACACGGTCCTGGAAACCATGGGCCCACAGGCTGGGCACATCATCATCCACGATCTCCATCTTGCGTCCACTGAAGGCTGGGTTCTCAAACAGGTGCAGCTTGTGGTCTGGGCCATCCTGGGGGCAGAGGTCAAGGGTGAGTGGGACCCACCCCAGGAACAGGAAGAATCGGGTGCCCCCAACTCCCTGAAAAGAGAGAGGGACTCAAGAGACACCCCAGAGCTGAGCAAGACAGAGGAAGAGGGCTGGACAGATCTCTTTCCACCAGTCATCACCATCAGAAAGGGAAATCGAGGCTCAGAGGGGACCACAAAGCCTCATGCTCCAGCCTCCTCCTTCTATGTGGACTCTGGCGCTATCTTCCTGCTTTCCCTTCCGCTGTGGTCTAAAACCAGCTCCGCTCAGACAGTGGGAGGAAGGGCTGGGGCAGCTTCTGTGTTGATGGAGAGGGGATTTGGTACCCTCCTGGATTACGACCCTTTCAGGAAGTGCCAGGGAAGCTTATGGACTGTCTTGAAGTGATTTCCTGGGTTTTGGAATTCTTTGCTTCCTTGAACAGTGTTGATCTGAGCCTGGACTATGGGGCCTCTCAGGTTAATCGGGTTACTACAAAGGGGTCCAGGGTCAGGACAAGGACCCTGATGTCCCTACCCAATGGCCACTCAGGACCCAGCTTCTTCTTGCCCCAAACCATTGTTAAGAATCTGAGGCCTGTCCAGGTGGGATCCCAGTGGCCAAAGCGGCATGAGAGTGCATGTGTAAGTACACACACACACACACACACACACACACACACACACACACACAGAGAGAGACAGAGAGAGACAGAGAGAGAGAGAGTTGGATAGCCATAGCGCTGACTCACAATGTGCAAAGGCCGGAGGGACAGGAGAATGTCATTACGCCGGCTGCTGGACCAGGCATCCCAGCGAGGGTAGTCCCCCTTTTCCAGGACAAACTGCTCCCCACGGAAGGCCCTGCGCTCGAATGCCAGCCACCTGAGGGTGGAAGGAACGGGGTCACCTCTGGAGTCGCTGAGCAGGCATCCGAGTGCAGGGGAAAGCATACACCTCGACCTCACACCTTCCCTGTCCCTGAGCCGGTGCAGACCCCGTGCCTGCAGATGGAGGATCCCTAAGGCTGATGCTCTAGGCCAGAAAGCCATCAAAGATGCACTGAAAATCCAAGTGTGGCCATGTTTGGGAGGGGTTTTTGGTAAAATCCCACACATCGCCTGCCATAGGCTGAACAAAAGACCCATGGGTGAGGGGCTGGAGTGTTAGCTCAGTGGTTAAGAGCACTGGCTGACATTACAGGTGACCAGGGTTCAAGTCCCAGCACACACACAGCAGCTCATGACCATCAGAGCTGCAGTCTAGGGGATCTAGTGGCCTCTTCTGGCCACCATCGGTACTGCAAGCACTTGGTGCATCGCTCGTAGGCTCCTGCCTGGCCCCTCTCCTCCCTCATAGGTACCATCCCCCTCATTTCCCACACACAGCTGGCCGACATGCTGCCTGCCACCACAGACAGAAAGTCCCAGAATGTGGCCTCAATCTGAAGGCCAGAGCTCAGCGCACAGCACAAAGCCCGCTGCCTCGAGGGCAGGCTCCAGACTCCCAGTTTTTCTGGCCTCAGTTCCCTCTGCTATGCCAGCCAGCGATAGGAAGGGGAGAGGCTCTCCCAGGATGAGGATCTGTGATAGAACTGGTGCCCGGTGCCCTCGGGGATGAGAAGAGGTGCGTTACAGACAGCTGTGAGTGTCACACAGGTGCTGGGAATTGAAGCCAGGTCCTCTGCAACCACCGTAAGTGCTCTTAACTGCTGAGCTCCCTCTTCGGCCCCTGTTTATGAAACTATATACAGCTAACTTGGTGCTTCACCTCTGAAGCGGGCATCAGCTGGCCTCCTTCCTCTTTCTGCCATTATGCCACGGGAATCTGAAGCCAAGAGTCTATTGTCTTACGGATGGGGAAACTGAGGCACAGAAAGGCTGGATCGGGGCCTCAGATTGCAGGAGGCTGGGGCGGTGGGCGCCGCCCAGGTACTCACGGTCCAGACTCCACTTGGATGGAGCCCACCTTCTCCAGCAGGCTGTCGGTGAGGTTGGGACACTCGGCTGAGAGCTCACACCGCTTGCCCTGGAAATTCTCCAGCTCATACACTATCACCTGGAAGAACAAGGTCAGAGCCTGGGCCTCCGCGGGGCTCCAAAGGTCGGCGCCCTCCCTCAAACCAGCAGAGAGGACACGCGGGTCTGCACTGACCCCTGGTGGTCACAGCGAGCAATTGCAACAATGCTCTATGTGGCAGCCCCAGAGATGCCATCCTCACGACCATTCTGGGGTTGAGGACAGCGGGGCATCACTTCAGCCCCAGGGAAACTCTAGTGTGGCCACACAGGAAAGGCAGAGCTTGAAGCCTCATCCCCCGAAGCCCGGTGCCTCTGCGCCCCAGTGAGTGAGTCACTGCCCTCAGCTCTGGGCTCTAGGTCCCATCAAGCCTCAGGTACCTTGTAGCTGCCCCCAAGGCCTCCATGGCTCTTGCCGGCTGCAGCCTGCTCGGGCGCGCTGTGCTGCTCTGCCATCTCTCTGGGGACACTTCTGCCTTAGACTGGAGGAGAACCAAGTCACCAGCTCCACCCAGCAGGATCGGGTGCTGACGTCACTGGAACCAAACAGTAGTGAGGCCCTCGCTGCCCCTGGCTCTGTAGTCAGTCATTCAGCAAACATCCCCTGGCACGTGCGTGGGACCACACATGTGGGCCAGGCCGTGGGACTGGAGAGTCCCAGAGACCCAGAAAAGCAAGAACACCTCACTGAGGCCACAGGGAGAAAGGACTTGTACTGGATCGGTACCCTTACCCCCCCCCCCCAAACACACACACATTCACACACCAAAATGCTCCCTGCACAGGGATGGGCATCTCTGTGGGCTCTCTGTGCCCTCAGTGCCTAGTACTGGACACCACAGCCAGAGTGAACAGCAGGCCACAGAAGGCAGGAGAAACGCAAGACAGACCATGCCGCTAGGAAACGGGTCAGGTCTTTGGAAACCATCCCAGGCCCCGCAGCTCACTGTTCACTCCACACACTTAATTCAGTGCTGGCTGTGTTCTAGGCTGATGCATTGTGGACCCTGGCAGGCTCTCTTAGCCTCAGGGAGCAGAGACACAGGACCCAGCCTCTGCAGACCTCTTCTCACTAGCGTGGGCGTATGGGTGTGCGCACACATACACATATCTTTCACAAACCTGTCCCCAACCCTTGTCTCCACCATGGCCTGTCCTGGCACAGTGGCGTGAGAGCCGCCATGCCCAGCATCTGCAGTACATGGGTCTTGGCCCCCCCCCCTTCATGCCTAGAGGGTCCCTTTCCTTTCTCAGAGCCAGCCAGCCTTTGGTCCCAGCCCCCACACACAGTTGGGACCCGGCCTTTTGCTCCAACCAACAAACACTGCAGGTCTTCAGCTCCCTCAGTGGCTGGGCCTCCAGGCAGTCTTGGATCCTGGAGGTCAGTCAGCCCCTACTCTCAAGCGAGCCGGGCACCAGCCATGCATACCCACAGAGACCTGAGGCTGCACTTCCCCCTGCCTCACCCAGTCCAGTACAAACCTGCTTCCAGACCAGCTGTCCCCAGACTGGCCTGCCTCCAAGGCTGGCCTATTTATGGGCATGTTCTGTTGGCCCAGCACATTGTGGCCTGCTGAGATAGCACCCTGTCCACCCAATCCTGTCCAGGCCATTTCACCAGAATGGTAAGACTGGGGAGGCCCCCAAGGCCAGCCACCTCCGGCGCAACTCTGATGACTTCCTGGGGGCCGATGGCCTTTGCTGGCTTTGTGGGAATGCCCGACAGACTAGACATGGGGCAGGGGGTACAAATCCCTCCAGTGACCCTCAGTTCCCCTTTGTCGACTTCTCCATACCATTTTCCTACAGAATTCTGGACATCCCGATCATGAAGCAGGGGACTCTTGAATCCATGTACCGGGCAACTGGAACTTGAAGCCAGATCACCACAAAAGTATGTTCTGAATTCACTGTAAGTCCATACAGCCACCTCCTGAGGCTGTCACATCAGTGTAGACATGACCCTCGTGATGGCGGCACGTATGAATGACAGCACCATTTATGTTAGCCTGTTCCCAACATCTTTAGGGAAGGAATCGATCGCCAATTTAAAGATGATGAAGAAACTGTATTCAGAGAGGCCACACCAGTTACTTAGGATCACAGCTGTTTGCTCAAATCCTCAGGTCAGCTGAAGACCTGATGGCTGGATCCTTGGGGTATTGCCAGTGACCCCTGAACCCTGAATTCCAGATCCATGACTGAGGTGAGTCCCTGAGTTCTCACAGCCAGTCTACAAATTGATTTGGGGTTTTGTGTGTGAGTATGTAGTGTATGGGTAGGTTTGCCCGTAGCTGAGGGGACCTGTGTGTGCACAGAGGCCAGAAGAAGAGTCTGGTGTCTGCTCTACTGCTCTCTGCCTCATTTCTTTGAGACAGGGTCGTCCCTCAATGAACATGGAGCAAGGCCCACAGCCACCTTCCTGTGTCCATCCCCAACCACTAAGGCAGGGTCTCTCTATATAACCCTGGCTGTCCTAGAACTTACTCTAGGCTGGCCTTGAACTCAGAGATCCACCTACCTCTGCCTCCCGAGTGCTGGGATTAAAGGCCTGTGCCACCACGGCCTGGATCATCACTGGCTCTTCATGGGGTGCTAGAGATTTGAACTTGGGCCCCAGCACTTGCACAGCCAATCAGCCATCTCCCCAGCCCCGTAAACGAATGTGTTAGTTATCACTAAGTCATTCTAGCCAAAATGCCTGACAGAAGCAAGGGTGGAACATTGGTTTTTGGCTGGCAGTTTCAGACAGCTCAAGCCAGGGTTGCTGGTCTCCACACACTTGTAGAGAGTGTCATGGCGCGGGCAGTGGGGTGGACTTTGCCTCCAGGAAAGACAGACACAGGAAGGGGTCAGGCACAGAAAGCTCTGGAGGACCAGCCCCCAGCCATGTCTTCCGGTCACACCCACCTCCAACGAGCTCCAAAGCTTCCCAGCTCTGCTGCCTGGGAGTCAGGTGTTCTACACATGAGACCGGGTGGGGGTGGGGTGTACATTCTGTGACAATATGGGGAGGGTCTCCTGAGGCTACTGAGAATCAAGGCTGGGGGTGTAGGTCAAAGTTGGTACGCTGGCTTAGCATGAGGGAGGCCTGGGCCCAGCACCACACAAATCAACACACCAAAGCTCGTGGCCGATGTGGTGGCATTGTCCTGTCACCCCAGCATTTGGGAAGCGGAAGCAGTAGGATCAGGGATTGAAGACTCTTTGACTGCACTGCAGGTTTGAGGCCAGCCTGAGCTGTCTCAAAGAGAAATCATGTGAGCACAGCAGCACATGGCTGTCGCTTTATTCTGTCCCCCAGGACCCTGCCTACCACTGAGAGTTGACACCAATGGCCACTTCCCGCCACTGGTGATGGAGCTAACGTGGCTTCTTTTCAGGGGCCGTTGTCACTGGCTGGGATCTTGCTGGGGACAGCACGCACCCTCCCTCTGCACCGGAGCCCTCAGCATCCTGAGCACTTACTGTCTCAGCACTTCTGTCTGCTGTCCCCTAACCCACAGTTCTGAACATCAGCAGCACTGCCATTCAGAGCCACACTGCTCTTAGCAAGGGGAGACTGAGTGCACCGCCCTGCACCCTGCTGCGTGTGTGTGCGGAGAGGGGGAGGGGCGGCAAATGATCAGCATCTCTACCACTGGACTGGGGGGTTTTATGGGTCGTCAGAGAAGAGGGAGCCTTGATTAAGAAAAGTGACTCCGTAAGACTGGGTTGTAGGGCATTTCGTCATTATGAGTGATGGGGAGGGCCCAGCCCATTGTGTGTGGTGATACCCCGGGGCGGGTGGTCCTGGGTTCTGTGAGAAAACAGGCTGAGCAAACCATGGGAAGCAAGCCAGTAAGCAGCACCCTCCATGGCCTCTCAGTCTGCTCCTGCCTCCAGGTTCCTGCCCTGCTTGATTTCTGGTCCTCATTGCTTTCGATGTTTTTGATATGGAACTGTGTGTGGAAAAATAAAACAAAAAACTTTTTCTTCCCAATTTGATTTTGGTTATGGTGTTTTATCACAGCAATGGTAACCTAGGATAACCACAATGCCTGAGTCTGCTATTGATTAGCATCTGTGAGGGTTAATATTGATTGTCAACTTGACAGGCTCTAGAATCACCCGCAGGAGAAGGCTCTGAGCACACCTGTGAGGGGTCAGCTAGCTCAGGTCAGCTCTGGACACCTGTGAGGGATTTTGCAGAGAAGGTTAATTGAAGTGGGAAAATCCATTGCAATGATTCAATTTTAAACTTGACAAAACCTAGAATCTCAGTGAAGGACCATCTACTCTGGGTTGCTTGTGGCTCATCTGTGGGAACTGTCTTAAGCTAGTTGACGTGGGAAGATCCGCACTAACTGTGGGTGGTACCATTCCCTAGTCCGGGTGTTAAAATGCTAAGGATGGAGACACTGAGCTGGGCAGGAGGAAATGAAGCTGCCTTTATCACTCTGCTCTTGGCCATGAGCAGCCAAAGTTCTGATGTCTCTGCGGATGGACCGAGACTGTAAGCCAAATAAGTCTTTTCTCCCCACACTGCTTCTCACTGGGGTGTTTAATCACAGCAATGGAAATAGGATGCCCACCGTTAAAATGGGCTGCCAGGACAGAAGGAGAAGGACATCTGAGGAACAAGCTTTTGCATTTGTCTGCTTGCTGTTTGCCGCCACTGCCGCTGTTCCTCGCTGGCATCAGGACCCAATTCTTCAACCTTTTAACACGGACTGAAGACCAGTGGCTTTCCAGTAACCCTCCAGGCCTCCAGCCCCGTGTCAAGGACCTTGAAGTGTCACGACTGAGCAGAACCCATTCTCAACTCTTCTGGTGTGAAGACACCTAATGTCAGTTTGCTTGGGTCATACTGTGAAAGGCAACCCGATACGTGACCTCTGAATACATATTCACTCCGTCAGTCCCATCCTCTAGAAAACCCGCAGTATTCCTAAGTAGACTGTTGATCAACATCCCTGGATAGGCCGTTGATTAGCATCCCTGGATAGAGTCCTAATTAGCTTTAACTGAGGCAGCATAAAGCCATCCAAGAAGGCAAGCTCATCGAAGGCCACGATGGACCCGAAAACAAACCAGTACAACCAGCAGCAGCACACGTCATGGTTTCTGCTTCAAATTCTTGCTGGAGTTCCTGCCTTGATGCGCCTCAGTCAAAGGATGGCGATGTGGAAGGGTTAGCCAATTAGAGCTCTCCTCCCTCAGGAGCTCATTACAGCAACAGGAAGGAAAGGAAGAGCTAAGTTGTTAGCATCTCTGAGTTGGCTATCTACTCCCTCCCTGGCTCTGTCCCGTTACTGACTCTCATCATTCAGTAGCTGTTGATTAACTTCCCTGAATAGGCTAGCACTAGCCATCCTGGGTAGATAATCAACTAGGTGTTCATTGGATAGGCTGTTGATTAACTTCCCTGGGTAAACTAGCATTGGCCGTTCTGGATGGCTTATTGCCTATCATTAGGTAGGCCGTTGATTAGCACCCCTGGCCTCTCCTCACCAGTGGCCCTAGCATCTCCTCCTTCCTGTAAAAACCAAGTGTTTCGACCCCTGCTAATGGCCTTTTCAGACAACCCTCCTGGAGACCATCCCGCCATAATTCTTGCATAAATGCTGCCATCAACACCCTCCCCACTCCATTTTGTCACCAAGAAGATCCAACACGGACATTCTGCAGCCGGAAGGGAGCAGAGTGGGGACTCTACTCCTCGGGCTTCAGTGGTCATCATCTCTTTTCCATGTCTCCCACGATGGATGGCCACGTTTGGGCTCCCTTCTGCTGCCTGGACACGGCTCAGTACAAAACCAGCCTGATCGTGTGTGGGAGGGCCAGAGCCAGGAGACCCCGTCGCTTCCCCGAGGACAAGCAGCTTCAGCGGCACAACTGACATAAAAGCTTTATTTACTATTTTTGGAGTCTGGGTGCACCCCCTTTGTACATGCAGAGCTCACCCCATTTAGTGCAGTCAGCTGGATTCCCAACTGCTTGTCTGTGCCAGTAAAACCTCTTATGGTGACAAAATATAAAAGCGTAGGGGACATCCGGTCACTGTGGATCCCGGGAAGCCCCATTTGTTTTGACAGTAAAAATATAGGTTTTTATAGGTGTATTCAGTCACGACGTTAGGTCCTCCCTGGGACCGGCTACAGTGCCCGCTGTCCGCCTTCATCCCGAAGTCCCGCAGCTTGTGGATTGGTAAGGCAGTTGTCAGAATGCCGAGGCCAGGGCTGGCACCTTTCGAGTCCTTCCCTGTCGTGGCGCAAGCATCCCAGGCGGGACACAGAAGAACAGTTAGGAAAATATATCCTATATTCACATATATGATTCCGTTCTCCCATCCCAGCATACAGAGCGTGTCGAGGACCATGATCGCTCAAGAACAGAGTAAGAAACAACTTGGTACAAATGCTTTCTGTAAACCGACATGTTACCTCTGTGAGCCCCATATAACAGAATCTGTAAGGCGACACGGGACACAAAAAACAGATTGTCGTCTACAGGATAGCAGATTTCTAGCTGGCTCGCTGCTGCCAGGGATTGTCAGGGCATAGGTGACTTTAATAGTTTAAGGAGACTCTTGGGGGATAAAGGATTCAGACTGTGAGGTGTCACTCCCTGTGTGGGCCACAGGGGCGCTCTGGGGTGCAATGGAGGTCACAGGATAGGGACAGGGGCAGGTGAAGTCACGTCCTCCTGCCTGCTTCCTTCTGACATGGCTCCAGGCTTCTGGAACATGGCATTCCTGGCATGTCAATGGGGGTCCTCTCTCACTGAGGGGATTGAGGCCAAGGCAAACTCAGAGATGCCACATGGGCCCTGCTAGTCTCCTGGGACTCCTTCCATCTCGAGTGGAGAACCTGCATATTTGGAGACACTGCCAGCACATGGCGGGTCAAAGGCACACTTGGAGGGTGCAGCATCTCTGTTGCCCAAATGATCTGCCAGGGCTGAACATTAACAAGGGGTAGGAGCGGCTTTTCACTCTTCGATCAATCCTAGGTCCAGGGTGAGCGATCGTAAAGCCAGGATTGACAAGGCAGCCCTTAGCCCCCTCACCACGACACACGCGCGCGCACACACACACACACACACACACACATACACACACACACACACACCAGGACTGGCTGCGTTTCCCTCAACTAGGATTTTCCCATCATAGGAAATCATTTTCCAAAAACTACACTAGGATTTTTCTAATCCCTGTTCAGTGGCCAAGATTGAGGACCTAGGCCTATTCCCAACTTTCTTTGCTTTAGCAACTGCTTCCCGAAGATGGCCTCACTATAGGAGTCTAGACAGAATCCTTGGCTTGCTCCCCGAGGAAACAAACCCCTCTCACCCTGTCTGTCCCTGCATCCTCCCCAAACCAGGCATCAGGTTAAGTTTTACATTATGTTCCTAATTCCCCAGGACCACCTGGTTTCTCTGCTGGAGCAGAGGACTGACCATAGTGCCATTCGATTTCAAAGGGCAAAGGCCTCTGTGTGTGAGACCAGGGACTATAGAGGAGAATGCTTAAGTACAGGGTGAGGGTGGGGTATGGGGTGGGGGTAGGGCACTTATCCAAAGGCCAGATGTCAAAATGCTGATGGGCAAAGACAGGGTCAGACGGAGCCCAGGGGGGGCTCTTCGGACAGTCAGAGACTCCAGGAGGGAGGGCTGGGGTGATGAGGTGTCTGAACTGCACACATAACTAAGGCATATCAGGTTCCTTTAACAGGAGGGCCCTGGGGAAACCCAGGGAGCAAGCATACAGCACGCCTCTTGGCCCCAGGCTCCTTGCCAGGTTTAGAACAGGGACGAAATGGGTCACTCAGCTCAGCAGGGGATCCGAGCATGGGCCTCTACTCATTCTGCTGGGTTGACTCTGAGCTGGGGACACAGCCAACCAGCACCAGAAGGGCCTCCGCTTTCTCATGTAGCCAAGGATGGCCCTGAACTTCCATGCCTCCTCCTACCAGCTGGGTGCTAAACTCACAGGTGTGCACCACCACACCTGATTTATATGGTCCTGGGGACAGAACCCAGGACCTCCCTCTGTGGAATAAACATGCTCCACCCACAGAGCCACACCCTCAACCCTGCCAGTGTGTTTTAAAGGAAGTCCCTGGCAGACCACTGGGTCAAAATTGCTGCCAAATACAAAATGGATCTAAAAACAAAACAGAAAAACAGGAACTATGGAGGCGTCTTCGGGGAGACTGACCCCTAAATAATTTCAGAGGGCGAGTGCCCACTCACTACTACCTCAGGGAAGAAAGAGAATGAGTGTGAACAGATCATGGCTCCCGTCAGCAGCCATCGCACAAGGTGGGTACCGTGGGCCTGCAGGTCTCCTTGGTGGAGCCAGTAGGCACTGCGGCTGTGCGAAGCCAAAGACACCATCCCTTCCCACCACACCCTTCCAAAGGGAGAACAGGCAGAGGCGGGAAGGCAGAGAGGCGGTCCCGGGTGGGAGACGCAGAGCGCCATGCCATTTGCAGGTGATGGGTTTACAGAGAACGACCTTTGCCACTGAGGATGTCAGGGCAGCAGTGGGCACAGGTACCAGGCAGGCATCCATCAGAACACCCAACCCAGGGCCCTCCACGGCCATGGGCCACCTTGGAACTGGCCAAGCATGTTGCCAAGGCAAGGTTGCAAAAAGGTCTCTGGAAGTCGCCGGCACGTGGGTGGCTGGCCTGGCGTGTCTGGGGTGCCCCCTGGTATTGGGGCTTGAGGATTTAGAGAAGGAAACGAGACAGAGTGGGTGGCCAGAGTACGGAAGCAGATGAGAACAGCTTAGACCTCATGGCCCAGCATCGACAGGAGCCTGTCAGGCAGTTCAACATCCAGATGGACCTCCACAATCAGCTGGTCAGCTGTGTCACGGATGGCGTGGTGAGGCCGTGTCCATTCTGACTTAGTTGGGTGTCCTCTCCATCGGGATACAGGTATTCAGAAAAGACCAGGAAGAAAGACACCCAGAGCAGGTCTGGTATGAGCAGCCAAGGCACAGACCGTTCAGACTGAGGTTCGTAATGCTTGGGACTGAGGGGCGAAGGCCGCCCCACAGAAATCAGAGTGACACAGACATGGGCAAAGGGTGAAAGTTACAAGCTCTCATAGGCTTGGACAGCGATCAGGTGACCTGAGGCAACTGGACACTGTCCATCCCCTCCTGCTGTCAACGCCAAAACATATGCACATGTCAAGTTTCAAAGAAAATTGGCTGCGTTATTGCTTTATCCCCTTCTAAAGCAAATACGGAAACAGTGGGACACAGGCCAACTGTGCCCGTAGCCCCCACGGGAAGGACAAGTCTACAGACAGAATGAGGGGGCTGTGCTTAAAAATCTGAATATAGGGTCTTAGTGGGGAGGGAAAAAAGAACCTGTCAAAAAGAAAAAAAAAAAAAAATCAAAACCCAACCTGGGAAACACCAGTGTAATGCTGGGACAGTGACCCTTGCCATCTGGGAGCCATTCAAGCTTGCTTGTCAAAATCTTCCCAGAAGGGGAGGAGCCCAGAGCCACCTCCCCAGCTGAGGGAACCCTGTAAGGTGTATGCGGAGGGCAGGAAGGCCACCGTCACACTCTGGACACTTCTGCAAAGAGAGCTGGAAGATCCATCTGGGGACTGGAGCGGGTCCTAGGGCGGCAACTTCCTGTGGTGACTCAGATGGAGCTCAGCACAGTGTCTTCAGGGAGGAAAGTCCCAGGCACATGAGCGTGGCCAGGGAGGAGTGGGTGGCTTGGCCTCCGGTTCAGACGGTTAAGGCTTGAGTTTGTGGTGTAGTGATGTCCCATCTGCGGAGAAATGACAGTCCTTCATTAGCAGGGCATTTGGCAAGGTTCTCACCAGCAGGCCTTCCATCCTAGGCTGGGGCTCAGTGCAGGAGGCCCTGAGTTCCACCCGAGTGCCACCTCTCCACAGGAAGGATATGGAGGGAGGTGAGGATGTCTGAGCAAGGTGAGCAGCGAGGCAGGCACTCTGACCAGATGCAATGAGCGCCACCTCAGGGCTTTGACTTCCTCCAATGGGATATGGCTTGCTGAGACTGCAGCACGGATTTTGAAATCACTACAGAGGGCTCTGGACACTCTCCATAAAGCACGAACTATTTGGGGGTGAAGGGTCATAAACACAGAAGAGCACGTGAGGACCAGAACACAACTCCGTACCTACAAGCTAAACTCGGTGCCAGCGCCAACAGCACACAATAAACACAAGCCCTGAACCCTACATCTCCGCCCCGAGTGGACATGCTTTATCCATCCTTTGGAGTTACACACAAGTCCATCTGCGTATGCAATTATGTGACCTGTGTAATATGTAATTATGTCTGTAACGTCCCCACACTCTGCTAGGAATTACCAAGAGTGCGACAGACAGAGCCGGGGCAAGGTTGCCTGTGCAGCATCTCCAGGACTCTGGCCTAGGTCTCGAGTTCCAAGGCCAAAAAAAAAAAAAAAAAAAAAAAAAGGCAAACTAGACCAACAAGATGGTCTAAACAGCACCACGTCCACTAGGTTTGGGCCTTGCTTTTTGTGATTCCGGAGGTGGCTCTCTCCTGGCCACACCCAGGCCAGCTTTTACAGCCCCCAGCCGCTGGGTCCATCAATCTCCTTTACGTCCTCAGGTAGCATGGGGACCCCAGAGCCATATGGACACTGCTGGCCGTGTGGGTGACGTCAGCAGAGCTGTTCACAACAATCTGAGTGTGTGACTGCTAAATAACTCAGCCAGCCCCACCCGTCTGTGCCACCCCCTATCTAGACCCTCAGCCGGAGGGCAACAGGAAGGTCAAGATCATGAGGTCAGGGCCCTGGTTATCAGAAGCCCTCCGCTAGGTCCTTTACAGGAGTCCAGAACATTCACCCCTGGTCCCTTTGTGTGGCCTCCTCCCTCCTGAGGCGCTCCAACCCAGCACCTCCGAGGTCCACCTGAGCTCCCCGTCTTGGGCTCACGAGGCTCTTCCCAGGTGCCGCAGCACGGCCCATCCTACCTGGTCAAGCTTGATTCTCATACAGGCTCTGCCTCTTCTTGGATTTCAGCTCCTTTAACCACTGGGGGGAGGGCTCCTCCGACCTGGAACCAGAATTCGGGTGAGTCGAGTGAGCAGGCCGTAAGTCACCAAACCCATTTCACAGGTGAGGAGAGTGAGGCACGCACGGAGCGGCCATGTGACTTTTTCAGCTCACAATGTACCTCACAGCATACCACCATCGGCTCTGGCCCTGAGAGCCGAGGCTGAGCTGCACAGGCCTCATCAGGGCTTGCCATCAGCCTGGCCGGGGTGGGGCAGCTGCCTCCTCCCTGAAGGGCAGCCGGCCAGTTCGGCCCTCCCAAGACAAAAGTGCTTGTCAAACATAAGAGGAGGAAGGGTGCCTCAGTTTCCACCTAGCTGCAGGGGGCTGTGCCCAGCAGGGGTTCCTGGAAATAAGGCCTGGAGTTCTGAGTTAGATGGGAGAGGAGGGAGAGGAGAGGCCTCGGAATTCCTGCCATCTCCCCCTGGGCTGCAGGTCTAGCTGTCAGAGTGCAGGGTACACTCACAGGGAAAGCACTAATTCCCATCTAAAAACCAACACACAGCACACAGCACCCCATGGCACGCCGTGGCACCCGCCGCACCCCGATCTTGGGTGGGAAGTGTTCTTAGCCCCATCCTCACCTCTCGTCTCTCTCCATGCTGGAAGGCAGCACCCGACTGCCCAGCGCCCCAGGCTGGAAGGGAGACTTCGGGGTCTTGGGCTGGGGTGTCCAGCTAGGAGACTCGCCAGGACTCTCTACTTCTGGTCTCTTGTGCAGCTGAGCCTGGGGAGAGAGGTGGGCTGAGTGTAGCTGTCTTCTGCGTGGGGACCAGCCTCACAGCGACGCCCCAGCCGAGCTGCAGAGTGATCCAGGCAGGGAGTATGGGGACTGAGAAGTCGACAGCCTCACCCGAGTGGCTGTCCACTCACCCCTGCATCTACACCAGAGTCCCATGGGCACATGGCAGGGGTGACTGTCCCCTGAGTTTGGAGAGGACAGGCTGGGAAGGGGTAACTTAGGACAGTGTGAGCAAGATTCCCCTGGAGAAGCTAGGCAGTGTCACAAGCCTGTCATTCCAGCATTCAGACAGCAGATGGAGGCAGGAGGATGGGTGATTGGGAAGGGGAGTGGAAGGGGGGGGAGGCTGGATGAATGAGGATCAACAGACAGGAAGGGAGAGAGAGGCTTAATGGATGGGTGGAAGGAGTGAGAGGAAGGAAAAGCACGGGATGAATCATGGGTGTCAGACAGAAGGAAGGGTGGGCAGGAGGGAGGAGAGCGTGCAGACTACTCTTGGTACCTTCAGCACTGCTGGGTCCATGCCAGGGAACACTGGCATCCTCTGTGGATGGCTGACAGGAGTCCTCTCCACCCTAGGCGGCTCTTCATCTGACTCATCCCTCCTGGGCGACTTCTCTTCTATTAAGAGAAGCGTTCGAAGTCACTGGTGGTCCCTCCCATGGCCCAGGAGGACCAGGACACCCCTAGAGCACTCTGCACTTGGGGACAAGCCCTGGGGACTGCTTCCTGCTCTCCCAGCTGCTGAGAAACGGCAGCCACAGGCAGATCACCTCCTTTGGGAGTCTGTATCCATCTCCCTGGGCTTTATTTTTTGAGAAAGTCTTTCACTGGACCCAGAGGTCACCAATTTGGATAGAAGAGCTGGTCAGCAACCCTCAGGAATCCATTTGTCTCTGCTTACTCAGGGCTTGGGTTATGGAAATGCATGGGTGCTTGGGATTTGAACCTGGTGCTTCTGAAACAAACACTTTACCCATCCCCCAGCCCTCCCCAGACATTTAACTTTCATTTGCTAGCACAGATGGACCAGGAGAAGGACCCACGTCCAAGCATTCGTCTAGGGGCTGATCAGAGGCTGCACTTGGCCATGTTACTGCCTGCTCTGTAGACCAAACGAAGATATCCACCTGCCTCCTAAGTGCTGGGATTAAAGGTGGGCGCCATCATTGCGCTTTCTGTTTTGTTTTGTTTTAAATATTTTATTGTATGTATGTATGTGTGCTCTATCTGCACGTACACCTGCACACCAGAAGAGGGCATCAGATGCCCATACAGATGGTTATGAGCCACCATGTGGTTGCTGGGAATTGAACTCAGGACCTCCGGAAGAGCAGCCAGTGCTCTTAACCGCTGAGCCATCTCTCCAGCCCTGTTTTCTTTTCTTTTGTTTTGTTTTTAAAGAGAGTCACAGTATATAGTCACAGCTGGCCTGGAGCTCACGCTGTAGGCCAGGCTGGTACCAAACTCAGAGATACAGCAGCCTCTGCCTCTGGAATGGCACAACCACACACACGTGCACAGCACATGAAACATATAAAGCCCAACGTGAGATCACCGCTGGGTAACCGAGTCTCAGGGTTCAGCCTAAGCAGAGCACGGTGGGACGCGGGAGGCGGGCGTACCTGTTGAGTCCTTGAACATCCACATGCTGTGCGACTCCTCTTCCAAAGGGGACCGGCCCTCGCACTCGCTGAGCTGGCTGCGCCGCAGGGAGTGGGAGGTGGGCGCCCGGCGACGGCTTCGCTTGCTCAGTTGCACCCGGGTCTTGAGGGCACTTGAGTCGAGGACTGAGGTTTGCTTTGGGGGTGGCGGGAAGGAAAGAAAGCGTCAGTGGAGGGCGCCGTTCGCAGGCTGTGTGCAGCCTTGTTCGCGCACGAGGTGCTCTCGGGGGCACACGGGCGGGTGTGTCACACTCTAATAGGACCCTCGATGTGGGGAGCCTGAGCCTCCCCATGGAAACCATGCAGGCAGTGCCCAAGAACACCACTGGACCCCACAGGACAAATGACACACAGGCTGTGACCTCACACAGCCTCGGGAGCAGGACTATACCAGAAGCTCAATCCCCGCTTGTTTTGTTTCATGAATAGCTGAATGTGTCTCTCAGTCTTTATGACAACAGTGTTCATGGAGCCCCTGAGCTCTTCATTGTGGCCCCATGATAATCCAGGGTGCAGGGATCACCTACAGAGCTCCAGTAAAGGGGGCACTTCCATGTCTGCAGGTCCAGACAGAGACACCTCCAAACCTTCCCCACAGGAAACCCAAGTTCATACATCCCACATGAGCCTCGGTTTACTCCACACTTAGGGCCACCAGCATATGGGCAGACTCAGCAGCCATGCCAGCCTCCTAATCGAAAAGGAAGGCAGGGGATGTCGCCCCTTGGTTATCAGCAGGGACATGGGATGGAGCCAGCTATCAGGAACCCAGGGCTGCTGGTGCTCCCCTTGCTGCTTACGATGGACTCTAAGAGGAAGTGCTCAGAGTTCTAGAAGAAATGTCCAGCAAGATATCTCTGTCATGTGACCCGAATCACATGCGCACAGAGGGTTCCATGTCAAAGGTTGTATCCTGTGGTCACTGCAGGGGCTCCTGGCATACAGAGCCTGTCCTGGAGGGGTGAGAATCTCACACAGGCCCCTGCTCCCTCTTAATAAATGACTGTTTCCATCCCAGCCGCCACCCCTGGCTGCAGGCTTACATGGATGAAGGAGAAGTCATCCTCTCTCTCTGCGGGGCACACGTCTGATGCAGGCAGCCCCTCTGGGCCATCCGTGGATTCCAGCTCAGAACTGGAACGGTCCACGCTGGAGCTGCGCCGGTCCCTGGAGCTGTCACGCTGCTCCACAGATGTGGACTCCGTGTATGAGGACAAGTGGCTGCCTGGGGGCTGCTGTCCTGCAGACGCAGCGCTGCTGTCAGGAGATGGGGACTCGGGGCCAAAGCTGCAAGGCAAGGCAGAAGGCGACAGTGCTCACAGAGGGTCCTAGAATGCTGAATCCCAAGCACAGGAGATTGTGAGTGTGTGTGTGTGTGTGTGTGTGTGTGTGTGTGTGTGTGTGTGTGTAAGAGAGAGAGAGATCCTCCTCCTGGACATAGCAGTCACGAGTCCATTGTCCTGTGAGACACCTGCACAGGTACAGAGTAGGGATGTTTCTTGGGCTCTGGAGACTATATCACCCAACACAGGAGCTACTGGGAACAGGTGGCAAAGGAGAGCCAAGACCCAAACCAGGAGTGATGGTAACACACCTGGAATCCTGCAGAAGGAAGCAGAAGCAGGAGGGTCAGGGGCTGGAGGTCAACCTGGGCTATGCAGCAACCACCTGTGCCCAGAGAGGGGGGAACACTTAAAAAGTGAGAGGGACATGCACCATGGGGAGGTGTGCGGTGAACGTTGAGGCTCAAACGAGAAAGAGCATCAGGTACCTCAGAACTCAGGACCTTCCATGTGGATACCTGCTGGGACTCTTCAGTCTAGCTCCTATGTCACCCACGGGGACCTTTCTAAAGACAAACTCACTTCACCCACTCTGCATGCTCCTTTGATGACCTGCACAACATCTGACCTGGGGTCCCATGTGGGCAGCTCACACTGCATTTCCACTGGGCGATGGCGAGGCAGGTCAGAACGCCCCTAATAACCAGCCCAGAAAACTGAACCTCAGGCTCCTGATTCAGCCCAACAGCTGCCTCCTCAGCCAGCCAGCCACTCAATCATTCATTCATTCAATCAGCCAGCCAGCCAGTCAGCCAGCCAGGTCAGCCAACCAGTCGGTTAACCAGTCAGCCAACCAGTCAGCCAGCCAGCCAACCAGTCAGACAGTCAGTCAGTCAGCCAACCAGTCAGCCAACCAGTCAGCTAACCAGTCAGTAGGTCAGTCAGTCAGTCAGCCAGTCACCCAGCCAGCCAGCCAGGCAGCCATTCAATTAATCAGCTAACCAGTCAGTCAGTCAGTCAGTCAGTCAGTCAGTCAGTCATTTAATCACTCACTCACTCACCCACCCATCCACCCAGTCACTCACTCACTCACTCACTCACTCACTCACTCACTCACTCACTCACTCACTCACTCACTCTTTCACTCTCTTCCTCCCTCCCTCTCTTAGCCACTCACTTAATCATTCACTCATTCCTTCATGCACTCACCCACTCAGTCCCTCCGTCACTCACTCACTCACTCACTCACTCACTCAGTGGAGACCTAATGGGTACCTACTCTTCCAGGCATCATGTGAAAAAATGGTATCACTCACCCAAGGGGATGTATATTATTTAAAACTCTATAATCCTAAAAGGCCGTGAACAGGAGTAACCTCATGAAATATGAATGCTGTTACAGATAAGGCAACTGAGGCACAGTGGTGCCATCCTGCTTAGATGAAGGGGTGATACAGGGTCTAACACAAGGACCCGCATCCCTGTCCGCTCTCATCTTCTCAAATGCCTTCTTGTGAGGAGATACATTCAAGTAACCAAGACCACTGAAAATGGAAACAATTGTAACCAGGCCCTCATGAAGATGGAAACATTGTAACGAGGCTTCTCCTCCCCAGAGGGTTTAGAAAATGTTGCAGGGGGCTCATCTGACAAGCTTTGACCTGAGAGCTCCTGTCCCTGTACCCTGGGAAGGACCCTCAATCCTGGAGTCCCAGTTGCATGTTTCCGGACTCCCAGAGGCTTTCATGGTTGCGGCTGTGAGGAAAGGCTGAGGGAAGTACCACCCTCCAGGCAGCAGGGGGCACTACCATCCGCTGCAAGAAAGCCTGGCCTGGCAAGTCCCTCTGAGGACAGCAGGGGTGCCCAGCATTGGGAGAGCCCAAGTCTCAGCTGGGAAAAGTGGGAATGGGCCCTCAGAGACCACAGGGCTCAGGGTCCCTTAGGAGACAGGCACAGATGACCAGACAGTTGGCTGCTTCTACAGGGATGCTTACACTCACCTGAGGAAGCTCACTACACCCATAAACCACGGGTTAGGAGGCGGGGAGTTAAAGGCAGTGAGAGTCCGGCTGGTTGGCTCCTCTTATCCATTTTATTCCAGCTTTAACTGGTCAGCTCTGACAGTGTGACCCAGCAATGAACCAACTGAGCAGTCAGAGGCCCCAGAGGTGGGAGAGATGGGGGCCTGGGTTCAAGCCCAGCTCAGCCACTGATACATGTGTTCTCTACTATGGTCCCTGCCTCTCTCTGAGCCTCTGTTTCCCAGCCTGCCATGATGTCCACAGACCACAGGGCTAGCCAGGCCAGTCATGCAGGAGCTGAACTGAGCCTGCAGCGGATGCCAGAGCACCCGTCCTTTCTGTGGAGGAGGAGGGTGCCACGGGGAGAGTCACCTCATCCAACAGGCACCCATGAGGGAGGGTGGGCTCTCTTCTCTGCCACCTCCCTTGAGCACTTTGCAATAGCTGTTCCAGGGTCCCCTCCCAGCCAGGCAGAAGGGGTCGCGCAAGCCGTACCCAGGCTCACGTCGCTTGCAGAATAGTTTGTAGACTATGCATCAACGCATGCACAGATTCCTGATGGCGGAAACAGAAATGCAGTTCTGACCCCGGGGCTGAAACCAGTTCTTTGGTTTTCCACTATGACGGTGGTTATTCCTGTTTATTGCTGTGCTTGTTTGTTTCCTGGGCTTGGGGGTGGAACCTGGGGCTGCTGTCAGCCAGTCTTCAGCATGTTTATATAGTGAAAAAAGCACACAGGGCCCGAAGCTTACCACAGTGGCAAACACTACACTCAAAACGCTGTGAGGTCGGCCCTAGTGTCTGACAACAGAGATCAGGCGTTGACATTGTGACACAACTTTGTTGTCTGCAAGTGTTTTAAGACGTGTGGAGCTGACCTCCGGTCTGACAAGCCTGAGAACATTTCACCACCACAAGGTCCCCGACCATCACCTGCACCACCGATCCTGTTTGCGGCTGTAGTCATATTTACTTGGTCTGTCCTGCAGGTCAGCCTGTCACGGTGTGGATGTCTGTGTGTCTGTCCTTGTGGGTCTGACTGCCTCTGAGTGCTCCTGGCTGTGTCCACACTACTTGCCTGTCAATACTTCGTACTTTATTTCCATCTTTTCGTGGCTGTCTAACGTCCTTTGTATAACAATGGCTTCTTCCTGTTACAATTTCTTAAAATAAAGAGATTTCTGAGTCAGCCTCATGGGCTCTGTGCTGGAGAGTTTTATGTCAACTTGACACCAGCTCGAGTTAGCTGAGAGGAGGGAGCCTTAATTCAGAACATGCCCCTGTAAGATCAGCCTGTGTGGCAATTTCTTAATTAGTGATCAATGCGGGAGGGCTCAGCCCAGTGTGGGTGGTGCCACCGCTGGGTCTGGTGGTCCTGGGTTCTATAAGAAAGCAGGCTGTGCAAGCCATGGGGAGCAAGCCAGTGAGCAGCACCCTCCACAGCCTCTGCATCAGCTCCTGCTTCCAGGTTCCTGCCCTGCTTGAGTTCCTGTCCTAACTTCCTCCCATGGTGAACTGTGATGTGGAAGTGTAAACCACATAAACTCTTTCCTCCTCAAGCTTCTTTAGGTCATGATGTTAACCACAGCAACAGAGACCCTAACAAAGGGAGACTCTGCCCCGTCTGTGCCACCTGGAGCCGGGCAGCCTGGCCCAGGTGTGTGCCTACCTGCCCCCATTCTGGTGCTGGTCTGCCCAGGTCCCATACTGGCTGTCGGCTTCGTGCACGAGGGTGTCAGTGTCCTTGGCCTCGGGTGCTCGCCTGGAGAAACACTGCTTCAGCTGGTTCTGCAAGAACACAGGGAGGATTCAGGCAGGACCCACAGCACCCAGCTCCCTGCTGCCCCAGACATAGCTCCCCAGGTCAGGACAAAGGAGACCAATGTCCCGGACTGCCAACACATGACAGGAAGTGGTACTTTCTGGGCTCAGATGGGCACCCTGGCAAGGACTATGTCTTGGTTCCAGTATGGAATGTCCCCCCCATGGTGCCTCTATGTGAACGCTTGGTCCCTATTTGGGAGGTTATGAAATCTTTGGGGCATAAGGCCTGGCCAGGAGTGTGGGCTGCTGGAGGCTGGCCTGAAGTGATCCTGTCCTACTTCCTGCCCGAGTTCTCTGCTTCCAGATCCTCCATGATATGAATAAATTTCTACCTCCCAGGGCTAAGCAGCTCCTGTGGCCAGGCCTTCCCAGCACAGTGGGCTGTGCCCTCTGGAACCCTGAGCAGAGAAAACCTCCCCTCCATGAGCCAGGATCTGGACACAGTAGCAAGAAAAGTAACTAACGCAGAGCCAGGTAAGGGTCCTGCTGGGTAGTCCGGCCAACACAGTGCAGGTGTCTCCTGCAATGCTCTAGAGACACCAGGCAGGCCTGTTCCCGCCTCCCAGCACTGTCCAGCGGGCAGCCACACAGCACTGACCCTGAGTCTGCGTCAAGTCACCTGACACGACGCCACCTCAGGCGCTCAGGCCAACCCTACTTTACAGCTGAGAAAGTGACGCCCTGGCCGGGTGGTGTGACTTGCAGGCTGGGAGCAAGGGGACAGGTCATCACAGAGCCAGCTGCGGGCCCAGTCCACTGCCTGGCATGGGGAGGTGTGTGTGTGAGTCACCATGACACCTGCACCTCTGACTTCCCCACTCATCAGGGTGGTACAGGTCTTCTCCTGTATCGTCACCATGGAAACCAGCCACCATGCCCTGGAGCTCTCAAGAGTAAGCAGAGGTGGCCTTGGGTGGGCTACTCAACCAGCAGTGATTCAGGCGGTTTCTCAGCCTGGCCTTTCACGACACACCCAGCTATCATCTTTCAGTGAGGACTCTGGGGTGAGGGAAGGGGGTGGGGGAGGGGAAGGGGGAAGGAGAAGATCTGGGGGTGGGGGAGGAGGAGGGAGAAGATCATCCTGGCACGGCTTCGGCCCTCCCCAGCCCTCCCTCTTCAGACCATCTCAGCTGAACAACAGAACACACCAGCATCAGGAACAGCCTTTCTGTGTGGCCTCGGGGCCTGCGCCCACCTCTGTCGCAAAGGAGTTACAACGGGAGTTTGGGGGGGGGGGCTCAGTGGTAGAGTGTCAGTATTACATACACTCTCTTATATAGAGACACATGCACACCCCCACACACAATATAGACAGACAGACAGACAGACAGATAGATACATATACACAGGCGCGCGCGCGCACACACACACACACACACACACACAAATTACAGTGAACATTTAAAAATAACCCACCATCCAAACACAACATCCTGATTGACTCCCGTCTGGGATTTTTCTGTGGGCCAGTCCCTCCACATGCTCCTTGGTGGCCGGAGAACATCCCTCTGTGTGGGGCACAGCGCCAGTCACATAACCAGTCCCAAGGGCAGTGACGTCTAAGCAGTTGTCTGTTTTCACACTCATGGTCAGCCACAGGGCGCACATCCTCAGGCTGTCAGAGGATCTCCGTGCACAGTCCCCTGGACACCCTGAGCACAGCATGGCCCAAGACGGCTGATGGCTCCCCTGTCCTATGGTAGCACAGCGGACGGACATGCATGTTGGGGGGGTGCTGGGCGGCTCCAGCTGGGGCAACGCTTATATTTTTGCACCCAAGCTCATGGGACATGCTCCAGGGCCTGACACCCTTGGCTTCTCCCTAAGACTCAGGGCCAGATGTGGCAACATCCAGAGCAGGTGTCATGGATCTATCCCTCCCTGACTCCACCTCACCTCAGTACCAACGCCTTCTGGGAGCTTTCATGGCTGCAAGGCCCCACAGGCAGCCACTTCCTAAAGGACGTGAAACTCTTAAGCTTTCTAGAAAGCCTTGCATTCAGAGTTTGCCTGAAGGCAAGACATGCTGGTTGGGTTCTGTCTCAGCTCTGCCCAAGCTCGCTAAGCACGGGTGACGCTGGGCAAGCAGACAGGCAAGCAAGCAAAGGCCCCCTGCAGCGGCTGCCTCCAGGCATCACTGGACCAAAGCATATCCCTGTGGTGTCCTTCTGGTGCAGAAGGCACAATCTGGGGCCAACAGCATCCTTTTCGACGTAGAGGCGGGACCTCCCCTGCCAAGAGCCCTCTTCTGAGACAGGAGTACTACATGGCAACTTCCTGTGACATAAATGGTGAGACTGTACAGTCGCTTTGCACAGGCCCTTTGCACAGGTCTGACATGGATAGCAGCTGAGACCTCTGGTGATAAGGAGAATATCCTATTTCTGCCAAATGGTAGAAGAGACAGGATGAGTCTGAAGGTAAGATAAGGAGGTAAAGGAACAGCTGCGCCCTGAGGGCGGCCTCTTCTTAGCCTGAAGCTGCTCCCTCCCTTGATGCAAGGGCTGAGAGAGGCTAAAGCCCTGTCTCTAAGCTCTCAGAATTCTAAGTCAAAAGTGTGGCTCCTTGCCTCCCTACAGCAGCACAGGCCTTCGGCCCACCAGTCCAAAGCCTCAGCCATGGCCATGCCTCCATTCGAAGCTCTCCCTACTGTGACTGAATGCTGAACCCTGCTTTCCTGGCCTCTGGGGAGAAAACGAGCCCTTCCCTTTCTTCCCTTCCATTGCCCTCCTCCACACAGCTGCAAGCCTCCACAGCCCCTGCACTGTTAGTTCCTCTCTCAAGCCGGGATAAAACAAGCCCCCTTTCAAGTGCTTTTATGTAAGAGACAAAGAAGAACCCGCAAAAGACACCTAGTGTTCTCTGGTGACACAGGCAGGTGCATGTCTGAAAACACAGGTAACAAGTTTGGTGGGGTTGGTTCATGCATGTAATCCCAGCACTTAAGAGTCTGAGGCAGGAGGATTGCCATGAGTTCAATGCTAATCTGGGCTACACAGTGAGGTCTAAGCTAGCCAGAGCTTTGTTTCAAGAACCCATCTCAAAAATTTAAAAACAAAACAGGCACAAGCAATGGAAAGAAGGGCAGGGAGCCGGGTCTAGGCAGCACCAAGCCATCAACACCCCGACCTCTGCCATAGCTCTGCTAACTCTCAAATGAGGGGAAGCAAATCCCAGTCAATAGACCTGGATGCCCCTGGAAGACCGTTCACTATGCCCTTCATCTGCAGAGGAAAAAACAGAGGCACAGGAACCGGGCAGAAAGTAGCTCTCAGTTTCCAAGAAGGAGAGGCAGGGCCTGGAAGGTGGGGCTCTGCATGGGACCCACAGTTTTCTCCAGACCCCCAACCAACACCTACTTGCTCCTCCTTTCCCAGAATGCTCCAGGAGGTTCTGAGAAGGACACACACAGAGAAAAACAATGCTCTGAAACCCCCAGGAAGGCCAGGCATGGCAGCACACACCTTTAATCCCAGCACTCTGGAGGGATCTCTAAAAGTTTGAAGCCAGCTTGGTCTACAAAGCAAATTCCAGGATAACCAGAGCTATTACACAGAGAAACCCTGTCTTGGAGATAAAGACAGAGACAGAGAGAGAGAGAGAGAAGAGAAAGAGGGTGGGGAGAGAGAGAGAGAGACCCTCCGGAATCTGGAATTTGAAAACCCACCAGCTCAGCCCAGCAACTCGCCAAGCCCCAGGACCAGGGTGGGTGGAAGTCCCTCCTCGGGGTTTGTACCAGAGAGATCAGGCTAGCACACACCTCTAACGTTTGGCTGAAACAAGTTAGAACATACATCTCCCAGTTTAAAACCTGCAGGTTTAGCTGAATCAGCAGGCCTAGTCCCAGAAGTTCCTCTCAGGGAGATGAGCAAGCACACTCAGGTTCCGGAACACAGCTGCTCCCAGCAGGACTGGCCATCATTGCAAAACATCAACCACAACCTAGGTGGGGAAGAGGGCGGGGACCGAGGAATGTGACACCCATGCCGTTCGGTAGAAAACGATCTGCATCCAGAATGTGTGCCATCATAAAGAGATGTGTCCCGAACACCAGAAAACAGAATTACGCAGGGTCCCAAGAAGAACGTGCTGGGAAAGAGGTTTCGTCTAAACAAACAAGCACATGTGAGCGTAAGCAAAGAAATATCTAGAACAGATGGGCTCACAGTTGTGCTAAGGGTGAGTTCACTCCTTACGGACCGTGACTTAGCATGCACACTTAGATCATCGCCTTCTGGGTGAATCCTGAGATGGAACTGAATAAAGCCAAATCCTACATTTTTGTTGTTGTTGTGTTTTTTCAGACAGGGTTTGTCTGTGTAGCTCTGGCTGTGCTGGAACTTTGTAGACCAGGCTGGCCTCAAACCCAGAGATTGTCCTGCCTCTGCCTCCCCAAGTGCTGGGATTGTAGGCGTGCACCACTGCGCCTGGCAAATCCTACTTTTTTGTACTGTCCTGTTATACACATCGTGAATTAAGAACAAATCAGAAGGGGCTTTTCACTCATTAATCTACCTCAGGGTTATTCAGCTTCTATAAAGAACCAGACGGCATCTGTTTTGGGTCTCTGGCTAATGGTGACTCCTCCATTATTAAGAGGGCAGTGAAGGCTAGTGTGACGGTCAATATCATTGTTGATTTGCCAGGATCTCGACTGGCCTGGGAGGTCTGTGAGGGGCTTAACTTGGATGGAAGACCCGCCCTCCCGAGGGCTGGGGTCTCAGACTGAGTCAAAAAGGAGAAAGCGAGCTGAGCACTAGTATCCCCCTCTCCCTGCTGCCTGACTGTGGATGCCTTGTGACGGGCCTCAAGTTGCTTCCCTGGGCATTTCGTGGAAGCGGCAGAGTCGTAACCAACACACCTGTTAAGTAAACAACCGCCCCCGCCCAGGGCCATGAAGCTCGGTTACAAGCAAGAGGTGGAAAGGCTGCATGTGCCCTACGGCAGAGCTTTGCTGACTCCAGATCTGGCCCAAGGCCTTGGGGAGATGCCAGGCCTGTAGTAGTTGCTGAGTAAATATGCTGGGGATACATGTCTCTACAAATATATATATATAATAAAGTGAGTGGGAATGAGTTCCCGAGCCAGGAAAGCCGATGTGGGGGAGGAATAGGGAGCACACTATGCCTGCATGGATTTGAGTGTCTGACACGTCTCCTAAGAAAGAGCCTTGAGTCAAGCCTCCACAGCTGACAGAGCAGTTCCGAGGAATCCGAGAAGCCTGCCCCTCACCCCAGCCACTCTATACCCCAGCGCGTTCGGAGCTGTGCAGTCATGGGCCCTATGGGCATGGGGACACCTGCTCTGTCCCATTCCTCCCAAGCAACGTCCCCTCCCATGCCCAGGTCGTCCTGGGAACACCAAGGTCGTGTCATTACTCATCTCATTGAACCTGTGGGGTTGGACTCATCTCACAGGGGAAATGGTTCAGAGAAGGGATTCCATAGGCTCCAGATCACCCGCTTTTCTAGGAAGAGGTAGGACTGGAGCATGGCCCTGGGTCTGACAGATGCCCAGGAGTGTGTACATTCCTGGCTTTTCTGGCTCTGAGGCCGTCAGGCATCTGCAGCCACTTCTCAGGGTGAGGGCCAAGCAAGACATGTTACTTCGTGATGAGCATCCAATAATCAGGCAGGAGGGAGAGGGGAAGGAAGTAGACAGACTCCTGGAGGACAGCTCCAGCCAGGCAGAGATGACACTGAGGCTCACCCAGGGCAGGGACCTCAGGACCGGGGGGGCTGGATGTGCCCCCACAGCTCTGTGGTTCTGCCTACACTATGTGCCCACTTGGGGCACAGCTTGATAGTTCCGCTCACACAACTGTGTGCACTAGGCCGCCCTCCTGACACTGCCCTTCTCCAAGCCTTAGCGTCACCAACTGCTGAGTCTGAGTGTGTGATGGATGGCTTCAGTGTTGCTCTGCAGCCTCAGATGAAAAGATGATGTCCACTCCCGGGGGTTGAACCAGATCTGGCTTCATAACACTTGGTAGGTCAGCTAATAGGGTCTGTCCACGAGCAGCTCACACCTCAGCCTGTTGCACTGCAGACACGAAATGGACTCGTCCCTGTACTGTCACGTGTAGGGTGGGCAAGCTAACCGTTCTGAGCAAGACTCTGTGGCCCAGCAACCCTGGGAAAAGCCAGCTCTGCCATTTGCTAGCTGCAACAGCCCTCTGCAACCTAGAAAAGGGTGCTCAGGGTTCAGTGGGAGTCTGCTAAGTATCTGACTAGAGTTTGCACACACTTGGCAGAAGGGCAGTGCTGAGCAGAGGCTGGTACATGATGTGATGCCCAGGCCTGCTGGCCAGCTGCTCAGACATCTTAACAGACACTGATAACACGCTAACAGATTCACCATTCAGCTAAGACCCAACAGGTCCCTTAGGGACCCAGCCCTTCCAGGTGGCCCCCTGTAAGAGCAGCAGGGGAAGGAGCCTTGTCATAAACCGATCTGGGCTTCAGGTCTGCTCGGCAGGGAGCCGTCACCATAGAACACTGGCTCTGGCAGAGACACTCTGTCTCCATCTCCTTAGGACGAGCTCTTCCCTAAGTGACAGGAACACATCAGGCAGCTGGTCTGCAGGAGGAGGGTTTGGTTTCAGGGTTGGGTGTGTGGACCAGGCTTTTGGGAAGGCTATAAAGGGAGGTGACAGCTGGGCTGGGAGGCTGAGTCCTGGAGAACCCCTGGGGCCTGCACTCTGTATATGAGATAAGAGTATAAAAGCTCTCAGCTTACACTGGGACTCTGTCCTGAGAAGTATGGCTCAATATATATCTGAAGTGGAAAATACCATGAACACACCTCAGCCACTGTAGGTCCCAGCCTAGCCCGGCCTAAGGCAACAAGGGAAAATCCACGGGAGCCCACGAATGGGTGGCCACACCCACACGAGCCTAATTCATCAAGAAGTGTTAAGTTTAACCTTCGAGAGTACTTGCTGCTCCTGCAGTGGACATTGGCACATCAGATGGCTCACAACCACCTACACTTCTAGCTCCAGGGGATCTACTGCCCCCTTCTGCTCTCCAAGGGTACCTGCTCACATGTGCACACATACATGAGAGTAAAAATAACTAAAGCTTTAAAAAGAAGAAAAGGCATCATGTTGCTGAGTTTCTGGAGTTATCTTATTTAGCAATCATGGACAGCTGACCCTACTGAAAATTCTTAAGAACCATGGACACACGTGGCTCAAGGCCATGTCAGGTGCCTATGTGGGTTCTCTGCTAGGGGTGTCCCACCTTTTGACATTGTGTCTGGTACAGTCCCAGCTGTCCCGGGACAGCCTGTGGGTGGCAGGTTAGACATCTCTAACTTCCATAACAGATACTGTCAATATCCCACAGATGAGACGAGGAAGCCGAAGCTGAGATATTAAACAGAAAAAATAACAGACACTGAATCCCAAGACTCAGGAATATCTGTGACTGCCACTCTCCAGGTAAGGAAACTGAGGCATAGGGAAGGAGTGGCCCTGGAGCTACTCACACCACACCCCAAACACTGCTGCCCCAGGAAGTGCCTCCTGCCTGCCCTCCAAAGCAACTTAGAGGAGAAGTTAATTCTCAGGGCTCCAGGGTACAGTCCACCAGGGCTGGGAGGCTACTGTGACAAGAGCTTCTAGCAGACGGTCACGCTGTATCCACAATCAGGAAGTGGAGAGCTATGAATGTCTGCGCTCAACTCGCTTTCTCCTTTTTATACAGTCCAGGGTCCCTGCCTAGGGAATAGTGCCACCCACAGTGGGCAGGACTTCCTACATCAATTCACCCATCAAGAGCAGTCCCCAAGGGCAGGCCCACAGACTCAAAACTGTGAGCCAGGGGAGGGTCCGTGCAAGGGTCTGTTCACCCTTAAACCCTAGGGCCATGTTCAGAGAGGCCTACAGGGACAGGATAGACCAATTCTGGGTAGGTGAATGAATGAATGAATGAACGAACCCAGGCAACCATCACCTGCCTGCTCTCTAGTGTCTATGAACATTGTTTACCTTTCAGCTTGTCACTCAAACCTTCCTGATATGTCACAGGGTGTCATTTTTTTTCACATCTATTTCTAAATTGTAACTCCTATTGACTTAAAAATCTATTTTACAGGCTGGAGAGATGGCTCAGTGGTTAAGAGCACTGGCTGCTCTTCCAGAGGTCCTGAGTTCAATTCCCAGCAACCACATGGTGGCTCACAACCATCTATAAAGAGTGTCCTCTTCTGGCATGCAGGCAGAACATTGTATACATAATATATAAGTAAATCTTAAGAAAAAAGCTATTTTACATGAATAGGTGTTTCACCTCTAAGTAGCCTGTGTATCATGTGCATGCAGTTCTCTCAGAGGCCAGAAGAGGGCATCAGATCCCCTGGAAATGGAGTTACAGGTGCTTGTGAGCCACCAGGCAGGTGCTGGGATTTGAACCTGGGTCCTCTGGAAGAACAGCCAGTGCTTTTAACCACTAAGCCATCTCTCCAGCCCCTTATTAACTCTATGGAATAAGCACTGCATGGATGAAGCAATGGCCATGAACTCAGGTGGCTGGGGGATACATCTTTCAACTTACAAAATAGGAGAAGTTGATCGTGACGGAATCCCCTGCCAGCAGTGGCAGCCAGCAGCGGCAAGGGACTAGCACATTCTGGAAAGGTCCTGTCCCTTACACAGAAACAGTTCTGAAGTTTAAAGAAATGTTATTAATAATTTCTAAAGTTCTATGGTAAAGAGCCAAGAGAAAGTAAGTTCGGAGTTTTAAAAACCCATTTAACCTAAATTATTGAACACATTGTAAGGAAGCCACCTCACTGTTAGAAAGGCAGGTTAAAAGGAAAGAGCAAGGCATGCGTCCAGCTAGGAAACAACCTCAAAGACACGCTGTGCAGAGGAAAGCAAGGGTCTGCAGAGATGCCTCACAGGTTAAGAGCACTACTGCTCTTGCAGAAGACCCAAGTTCAAATATCACACCCATGTCAGGAGGCTCACAACTCCCTATAGCCCAGCTCCATAAGATCTGACTCTGTCCACACCATACACACACACAACATATACATGCCTGCCTACACACACACACACACACACACACACACACCAATAATTTTTTTTTTTTTTAATAGAGGATTACGGGGTAGGAACAGAGGCAGCTTTGGGGAGAGAAAAGACAATATTTGAAAACAGACAAAGGTACCAGGCCCCAGGAAGACAGCAGGAGGAGGCAGTGGCACGGAGAGGGAGAGAGAGTCGTGGCCTCCCATTCTGCCTCCTTGTGCATTCTGTGACACACAGAGACCCAGGCCTAGGGAGCCCGAGACTGCACCATCTCCACTGTCTCCTCACTACCCCCCAGTGCCTCCGCACACCCCCGCCCCCAGGGATTCTTAAAACAGCCCTAGCGAGCCAAACTTGACTTCCCTTTTCATACACACATGTCAACTCTCTCCTGATTTATTTCGGGCAAGGGACGGCTCGTCAGGCGACAGAGTTGCAGCGGGAACAGAAGCGTGAGCCCAAAGCAGCAAGCTGGGTGTGTCACCGTGGCCTCATGACCAACCCCCAGTCCTCCCAAGTAAGAGTGAACTCTCCCTTGGACATGACACGGTCACCGGCTCAGCCATGACTTGTGGAGACAATTGCATTGTAATGTCACCATGTGGTCCATCCCCAGTGCTCCTAATTTACAAAACTGGATTTGTACAAACACAGATACCTGCCCACACACAGGTACAGACACAAATGCATGCACCCCAAACATACACACACACAAATACACTTACAAAGCCTACACATTACATGCATATACAAATACATATTCAAATGCAGACACACACAAGTATATACAACAAAATATATACCTGCACACCTGTAACTCCCAAATACCCTCAAGCATCCAACACACTAATACAGACACAGGTACACAAGTGCATACACACAGAAGACAAATCCACAATCATACTACAAACATGCCCCCGGGGCAATCCCGCACAATCACTTTTAGTGAGAGAAAATACTATCCTATGGCTGCTCATCCCGTAAGTGTGCCTGATTCACATATAGTAGCTCACCGTCCTATGGGAATGAAACCATGTGGCCACTGAAAATGGGGGATGTGCCACCAAAATGGATCAGCGGGTAAGGGTATTTGCAACCCAGGCTAATGACCTGAGTCCGACTTCCGGTACCCACACAGCAGGAGGAAACCTGTGCTCTGGCCTTCACATCTGCACCACAGCACACACACAGATCATACACACCAGATGGAAAAGCAGAGTACCAGGCTTGTGTGGGAAGATGATAGGGGCATAGCAGAATCAGTGGAGGGAAGTCAGAAAGAGCAAAGACAGGATGGGGTCCTAGATCCCTGGCCCTCGGGGGTACCCTGGAAAGGATTCCTGTCCGAAGGAAGTAGACTCTCCTGACTGAGATCATACACACATCCACAGCAGCCGGACAAAGGGCTTGGAGCAGGGCATGAGACATGGCCCAGGCCTTGAAGAGGGTCATATACGGGGAAGTGTGTGACTGGGGGAGACAGGGCAGGCGGGGACGCTCACCTATAAAAGCACTCACTGCTGTGGGGCTGTGATGGGCAGCTGGCCCCAGGCCTGCACAGGGCGGTCCAGGAGGTGGGCTGAGCAGAAGAGCTCAGAGCAAGGCCCAGCTGGAGCATCCTTCCCCGGGAGGAGAGCAGTGGCCCTCTGCTGATGAACACACGGGCCCAGGGCAGAAGGAAACCAGCTGCCCCGCCATCTTGCCTGAGAGTTCTCCTTCCCCCTGTTGCCCAGCCCGGGCAGCCCGGGCTCACCCCACAGCTAGATGCACCCTGATCTCCATGCAGCTCTACTAACCAGAGGCTGTGGGAAACACCAGCAGATGCTCTCTGGCCAGTTCAGCTCCATGGAGCTCAAGTCGGGATGGCCCGCCTTTGTGGGTCATGACTGGACAGGAGAGTTCAGCAGCCCTCAGGAAGCCTTGGCCACAGGACACAGAGTCTCCCTGCTCCCTGTACTTGTCAGCCTGTGTACGTGTGGGTGTGTGTCTGTATGTATTCAACAGTACACATGTATAAGTTCATGCGTACACATGTATGTTTAAATATGCACGAGTATGCGCGTGTCTATATACAGAAGCCTGTGTACATGTCTCCATGTGTACACTGCTGTGTGTGCAAATGTCTGTACGCATACATGTATATGTGTATATGGGTCTGTTTATGTGTATGTATGGAATGTGTCTCTCTGAGCATGTCTGCTTGCATGTGTATGTAAGTACATGTATGTTCTCATGTGTGCTCTTGATGAGGCTTTAGAGGACATACATGTGACCAGCCCTATCCATGGACTCAAGCTCACTCAGCTGTATGCAGCAGCCCTGAAACTGCACATGCTCTTTGCACATGTCTGCTTCTGTGTTGTTGAGAATCCTATAAATCACTGGCTGTGCAGCTGTGACAGGTGACCAGTGGTGTCTGCTGCAGTGTCACAGGAGACCAGTGGTGTCTGCTGCAGTGTCACTGGTGACCAGTGTTGTTTACCACACCCAATTGGCCACTCCCCTGAGAAATCCATGGAAGAATGGAAGGGGCCTCCAGGGCCTGACTTCTGGGGCAACAGAATGAAGTGCAGAGAGGGAAGAGAGAGAAAGGGAAGGGAAAGGGGGAGCAGCTTCTCCAGTGCCTCTCTGGTCCCCAGGAGCTACGGGAATCAGGAGGCAAAGGACAAGGCCTGTGAGAACCTGGAAGGTGAATGAAGCTCCCACAAGTTCTGGGGCGGGAGAGGCAGACCCAGATCCTGGCCTAGCTCCCTGGATCTTGGAAAGTGTGTGATCTTGGGCCAGTCACTTCACTCCTCTGAACCTCAATGTCCAGCATTAAGGCTGGCAATGTGAGAGCCAATGAGTCAGAGGGAACGGGGAGCACTGTGCCAGGCACACGGGAGATGCTCAGAATCGACTGTGATCCTCCGGCCAGGGCGCCAGAGGGATTGCCTCTCAAACCTAAAAGGCAGGGTGACTTACAGAGCTTTCAGGAACTAGGTTGCTAGGATTCCTGGTAGGGATGGCAGGAGGCGGAGCTGCTGGGGAACGGGAAGGGTTTATAGGAACTGTAAAACAGCAGCTTCCAGAAAACAATCCCCCATGAAACAAGCCTGTGCAACTGAGAGGGAGGACTCACACCGAGCAGGCAGCACCCTGGGTGACAGGACCCTCCCAATCTCCTCCCACCACAAGGCTCTTCAAGACACCACACTCCCACTCACAGGCAGCTGGAGGTCCCAGGCTGACAACCATGGCAAGCCTGCTGGCTTCAGGACTCACTGAGATCTGGCTCTGACTGTTCCTCCAGTTAGAAGCCACAGTGGACGCCTCCCCCAGGCTCTGCACTTAGACCCAGGAGCAGAGGCTGTGTCCCTGTATTCTGCCCTCCCGCCCCAGCTGCTCCAAACCACAGTTCCTTCACATGCTGGTAAACTACCTGCTTCCAAGGCAAACATACGGTGCCTACTCCTTGCAGATAAACATGGACACTAAGATATGCATGAAGAGCAAAAAAAAAGAGCAAACAAAATGGAGACCGTCAGTCAGCAGAAGGCCAAAGTCACTCGGCTCCTGAGATCCCCACCATACTTGGTTCTCATTTCTAAATACCAAGTCTGTGCCTGCCCACTGACCCACATAAGACCCTTCGCTGGCCTGTCTTATCCATGACACACTTGAGTGTAAACATCAAATTTGAGGCCTCAAAATTTCTGCTCTAGACAAGGGTGGTTACACACTTGCCACTGACCACAACTCAATTCTAGAACTCAGGTCTTGAGGACAGTGACTACCCAGATGTACTGGATCAGGAGAGTTATCATGCAGCCTGGGCGGCCTCCACACCCTCTGGAAAGCTCCCAGCTGACAGAGATGGAAGGCTCAGCCCCGGGGAGGCTGGATTCAAGTGCTTCCTTATAAAGAAGCCAGGGCTGTGTCTGTGGTGGGGCCTCGTCAAAAATAAATAAATAAATAAAAATAAATAAAATAAAATATATGGCTGGTGCTCAGAGCAACAGCTGACGAAGCCCAGCTCCAGATGCTGCTGCCCGCTGACCATGTGGCTTTGAGCGCTTGGCTTCGCCTCTCTAAATATAGTAGCAACTACTAAAAATTGTTATGTACATCATCATCATCACCATCATCACATCATCATCATCGTCATCATCATTATTATTATTAATTATTTGTTTTCCACACATTGCCCACAAAAGACATTCCAGACAGTGGAAAATAATAATCTGGGCTAGGTCTCAAGTGCGTCGCTAGGTCCGGCATTCAGGAGCAGGACACAAGCCTCCACTGTGGGGGAGAGCACTGCTCTCCGGCCTGGCTTCCTGAGGGCCCTGAAGCTACCCAGGACCTTGTTTGAGGTGATGGGGTTCCTGCTATTCCCAGAGGCCACTGGAGGCTGCCTTGTGTCTCCTTCCTGGAGAAGCACAGGCAGGGTCACTGGGTTTCACCTTTCACTATCACAAATGTCCCCAGGTCCCTGTGCTGAGCCTTCAGGGGTGCCAGGGCCAACTCAAGTCATGGTCACTGTCCCAACCAGGGAAGGCCTGGGCCCACAGGACTGGATGTGTTTCACTCTAGGCCCCTGCCTGTCCCTATCCTCAGCCTGCAGCACAGAGCTGGTTCTGTGAAGCCGTTTTTAACTCCCCCGCCCAGAGAAGAGCCGGTGGCATTTTCAAGTCTTCTTCCAGCTCCCTATTTATAGAATGCGACAGGCAGTGGGGCACTGTTTCCATTGACAATTAGGGAGCCCACACTGGGCCCAGCCTCAGGGGGGCCTGCGGCTGTCAGGTGACCTGGGATCCCTGAAGGGAAGGAACTCAGCCCAGCTGTACACACACAAGGAATGCCAAAGCTGGGGTGGATGTGATGAGTCAGGTGTCAAGAGAAGGGGCTCTCCCCTGAATTTGGGGTTCTAGCCTCCTATTCGGGGCACATGCCAATGCTTGCTTGGGTCTTATGTAATACTGACACTGTGGCAGGCCTGGCTAATCAATGGAGCCTATGGTGTAGAGGCCCAGGGGAGAGGTTCCCAACCACCTTGTCAGGGCGGAGAACCACAACACACTTGTCTTCATCAACTTGACACAAGCTAGAGTCATGAGGGAAGAGGAAGCCTCATTTAAGAAAGTATCTCCCTAAGATCTGGCTTCAGGCAAGCCTGTAGGGCCTTTTCCTAATTAGTGATCAGTGGGGGAGGGCCCAGGCCATTGTGGGTGATGTCATCCCTGGGCTGATGGTACTGGGTTCTATTAGAAAGCAGGCTGAGCAAGCCATGGGGAGCAAGCCAGTGAGCAGCACCCCTCCATGGCCTCTGTATCAGCTCCTGCCTCCAGGTTCCTGCCCTGACTTCCCTTCAAAATGAACTGTGATATGGACATATAAGTCAAATAAACCCTTTCCTCCATAGTTGTTTTTGGTTAAGGTGTATCTACACAGCAACAGATAGCAAATTAGGTCAATGTATTAGAACCCCAGATATTACATTTTACCCGCTGGTTAATGCTGCTTCGGCAGAACATCTCTTGTTCCGTTAACAGCAGATAATGCAGACTCCTAACTAGTCAGTGTGCTGAGGGGGCTGAGTGCTCAGCTGTGTACCAGTCCCCAGGGCTCAGGGAATGCTCAAGGAGGAGGGGGCCAAAGGAACGTACAAACAGGAGGATGGGCATGAGTGAAACACCACCTTCTGAACATGAACTCAGCAGCTGTGGCCGCCTGCAAGACCAAGCCAGCAAGACTGTCAGCACTCCTCAGGCAGTGCTAACTGTACTCAGTTCATTATTTTAAGAGAGAGAGAAGAACAGAGAGAGAGAGGTCCGTAGAAAGACAAGTTGGGGTTTTCATGGGGGAGGAGTGGAGTATTTGGGGGTCATGAGGAGAGGGGAGGATTTGGGGCATGATTAAGATAATGTGTACAAACTTGTCAGAGAATAGAAAACATTCTAAAACACAAACTGTGCCAGCCCTCCCTGCCTGTGTTTGGAGGGTGTGGTAGGCTTCATAGGGACTGTCCCCTTGGAAGGTTGCACCATGCTTACCTCAGAGCTCGGGTACTCAGAAGACCTACTTCAAAGCCAGACCCTCAGGCAGCCGATCCCAGGCTGAGGGATTGCTGCCGGCTTTCCCTCCTGGGCACCCAACTGGCGGTGCACTCAGGGGTAAGATCAGAGCATCCACCATCAGGGCTTCCTGTTGCTAGGCAACGGGAGCTGCAGCAGTGCACATGGCCCTCCCCAGGGTGCCTGGTCTCCAAAAGCTGCCCCCCTGCACCCAGCCCATCTCTCCCACCCAGTCAGCCCTCTAAGACAGGGAGACTTGGGACTGGAGAAGAGAAGAGGCGTCTCACCCAGGACCGTAGAGCCATGCAGGGTGGAACTGGGGTCTGTTTCAAGCCCAGGCAACCATAAGACAGGAACAGCAGGGCTGTCCCGGAACCTGCATCTAAATGAGAACCCTGGGCCGCAGCCGCAGGAAAATGAAAACCCAGTTCCACGTGCCGTCTCTTTAAATAACAACCATCCCCAGATGGCTCCAGGGAGGCTGGGGCAGCTCGAAAAGGAAGCCCCCCCAAAACCTGAAGAGTCAGTTTTAGTTTTTAGGTTGTTTTTGTTTCTCGTGGTACTGAGGATAGAACCCACGGCCTAGAACGTACTGGGACATGTGTCCCTTACAGCACTACACCCAGCCCAAGACGCACTGTAAAATATAAATGCAGCTCTAGGCACAAAGCTCTGATTTCTCTTTCTAAAGACAAGATCTCATGTAGCCCAGGCTGAACTAGAACTATTCATGCATCCCAGGCTGGCCCAGACCTACTGATCCCACTCCCTCTGGCCCACAGTGAGGGAGACCACAGGAATACACCCCCAAGCCTGGCTCCTACCCCACCCAGAGGAGCCCTGAGTTCACATTTGAACAACTATTTCAGACATTATCAAGATGCAGGGACAATTTACTCCTGGATCCGCCATTCTAACTTCTCACTCAGCTGGGTCCTCCCCTGGAGACAGCAACTCCTTGAGAACTGCAGTGCAATTCATGGAAGCAGCACAGAATGCAGGTATGAATTCCCATAGTTCTCTCTGCTCAAGAGCTTTCCAGGGCAGCCATTACCCGCAGACCAAACCCCAAGCCATCACCAGGTCCTACCAAGACTCATTCTTCTTCCCTGTTTCAAATACCGACTTACTGCTGTTGACTGTGTGGTGAATTCCCAACACAGCCCCCCACGATCACACTGTGTGGGGGAGGGGTGTGACTCAACCTTGCTGTCCCCCACTAGGGTGTCCTGGCTGGGCCAGTACAGTACACAACCTTCTGAGACAGCCACTTGGGCAGGAACATTGGGGAGGTCCTGGGCTAGCCCTCCCTGATTCCCCTAAGGCAGCTGAACTCTACCAGTGTGGAAGGTAGACCCTGTGCCACTGAGCCTCTGCGAGGGAAGGCAGCTCCGACCCCTAACATGCCTGTGATATCCCAGCAGACGGCCCAGCCAAGCTGTGTCTGGATTCCTAACCACAGACACTTCCAGACAGTAGTCTGTCCTGTTAGCAGCCGTGGAGGGCAAGGCAGTTTATCACACACACTGGCTCTGCGTGAGTTTCTCCTGGTCCCCAGCTCTTCCTCTTGCTCTGCAACCCCTGGTTGCAAGCATGGCCATGCACAGTCTCAGTGAGGGGTTCTCACTAGCAGCCCCCATGCTGGAATGTTCTTCCTGCCCCGATCCAGGCTTTCCCAGTGCCTCTGTTGGCCACATTTTTTCCCCTCGCCTGCTACCTAATTTTGAATTTGTTTGGTTGGTTCTGGTTTTAGAAACAGGGCTTCTCTGTGCAGCCCTGACTGTCCTGAACTCCATTTGTAGACCAGGCTGGCCTTGAACTCACAGAGATCTGCCTGCCTCTGCCTCCTGAGTGCTGAGAATTACAGTCGTGCGCCGCTGCGCTGCACTATTAGCCTCCTCCCAGCCCCAAGCAGAAGGTGCACCAGCACCTTGATGTCCAGCATTCTTCCTGTGCGGGCTGAGCCGTAGGCATCGGCGAAGCTGAGACAATCCTGCTACTGCCTATACATCCCGGACACAGCAGTGGGAAAGCTGCACCTCCAGACAAGGACGAGCCTGCCTGCCTTGGCTTGGAGGTCCATCCTCCATTCCCATCATGCCCTTCCACCTCCTAGGGTCTCCCTAGCAATCAGGGTTCCTCCATCTTCCCCAGGCCATTTCAGGGCCAGGCACAGGAAAGGTTTCGCCTCCCTCTCCTCCTGTGTAATTGCATCTCTGGGATCTCATACAAGGGACAGGTGAGAAAAGACAAGCAGAGATGCTCAGGAAATCCTCCACTCAGCCCCCACCAAACCTCCACCATGGCCACACACACCCTCTGCCCATGGCTCCTGGCTGTGTGCAGGGTATGTGGGGTTGGAGGAGTATTCTCTGCTCAGCCTCTGGACCAATTTTCACCAGCAGACTGTGGGATCCCAGGCCCCAAAGACCACACACCCTACCACCGAGATCTCTGAGCCCTCCTGCAGCCACCCACCAAGAGGCAGAAATGGGCAGATTCTATCTCAGAGACAAGTGAGAAGCAGCAGAGTGCTGGGTAGACACAGCCAAGGCAGCTCAAGAGGGTAGACAGAGGAGCTGACATGGGGCAAATGCAGGCAGGGATGGGCAGGGGGGTGGGAACACAGCGAGGGATGACATGGGGTAGGGTGGACCCAGGCCTGAGCGCCATCTCTGATGTCTGGATTTCTCTGTCACAGAGTGACCAGCCCACCTCTGGGAATGAAGTGATGGGAGAAGAATTAATGAATGGAGATGCAGGTCCCAGAGGCTGTGCTGTGCAATCTGACCTGGTCCCTGGTAAACTGCAGAGAGCGGAGTAGAGCTCTCACCTGAAGGCCGGGACCTGTCCTGACTGATCAGGAGGTCCTGATCACACATGGACCACTGCCCTGGGTGAGGTCATGTGACTTGCCCTAGCCAATGAAACTCAAGTGGGGGATGATGTCGGTTATTTCCAGGCAGAAATTGTCCCTGTTCCTGCATGTTTCTACCATCCACGCAGCTGTTAATTTCCCCAGGCAGGCTCCTCTCTCAGGCAGGGCACAGGACACAGCCACTGTGTCAGGACACAGAGTCCTCAAGAAGCTTGTTTCAGTCTTGAGCCACTAAATCTGAGGGGATGTTTGTTACTGCGGCATAGACCAGCCTTAGCCTGACAGATACAAAAGCAATGCCTGAGGCCAGTACTTGGAGAATGAACCGGTTCTGTATTGAATGTGGACTAAGAGAAAATCGTCCATTTGGCATATGTGAGGCCAGCAGCTTTCGAAGGAAACAGGTTTTAGTCTTCAACCCAGCTGTGGTGTTTTAGCTAAGTAGCTTCGGGCACAAGTCACTCATCTCAGCCTTTCGGAAACAAGGAAGGTAACCGCAGGAGGGTAGCTCTCCCAGGAAGAACTGGGCAAGCCTTGTCTTGCTCTGAACACGTGACACAGACAAGATGGTTGATAACTGTCACTGAGCAGAGAGAGGAAAACAGAAAAAATTGACCAACTGGGCCTGGCTCCATACCCTGGCTCATGCTCAGCTCAAAGGTGCCTGAGTGGTCAGTCCTTCAAATGTCCCTGTCTGTCCCTCCATCCATCTGCCCTGCTTCTGTGACTCAGTTACTGGGTATAGGGATATCTTCGGAAACATAAGCCAGGAAAGGGAGCAGCAGGGCACAACTCTATGGTCCCTCACCACAGTTCCAGGTATCCCCAAAAGCCACCAAGGAAAGGAGGGTGCGGACAGGGACGTGGGCCTGGGGTACAAATGGACAGTGGAGGCAGGAGCAGGGGCTTGGTTTTCTCTGACCTCATAGGGGGTTCTGCTGGACCCAGGGAGAGATGCCAGCCTCACCCCAAACTCTTCTACTCTGTGGGAACAGGATCAGAAAGACTAAGCTTGGCTCAGAAGGGCGTGCGAGAGCTCGGAGCCAGCCAGACCTCAGCTTGGTGCCATGTGACCTGGGTGAGCCAGTCCATGCCTCTGGGCCTTGATCTCTTTACCTGGGAGAGACTGCATGAGTATGTGTGAAAGGCATTATAGAAAGCCAATGAGATGGGTGCTGGGCAAAGGGCTCATGCCAACTGGCTCAGAGCACAGGGCAGACACACCAGAAACTCATGCTCTCCACCCATCTCGTGGCTGTGCATGCTAAGCCCAAGGTGACTGTAGAGCCCACAGATCTGGGATGGATCTGTGGTTCTGCTATTAGCTCCAGCACCAAGATTCTGCAGCCTGACTGCTGTGTGAAACTTGGCCCCTCTGAACCCCAGCTCTTACACCTGTCCAGAAGGATGATAACACGTGGACTCAGAGACCACCACAGCACTGAAGTGCTGGACACAAAGCAGATGCTCAGTGAGGACTGGCCACCATCATCCTGGTTGGGCTGTGCTGTGGCTGCCGTCTGACTCTCCCTGGGAAACTGTGTGGGCAAAGTGAGGAGGAGGCTGCCCCCCCAGAGGAAATGCTCTCTGTCCTCTTCCGGCACTGACACCTGTCAGAGAGCTGGCTGCCTCTTCCACAACATCTAAAAGGTCTTATTTCCCCAATTAGGAGGCGCTAATTAGTCACACGTCTGGCTTCAGTTCTTTAGCCTGAAGAGTGGGAAGGAAATCTGAACAGTGTGAAGGCAGCGGGGGGAAACAGGCAGCCGCTGCTACTAGAGTCGCCCACAGCCATCCCCATCTCGGAAGACGCCGGACCTAGAGGCTGAATCTTTCAGATCCACTGCAGTCAGGCCGGGTTCCCACCAGACGGAACGCACACAGAGAGTGGCTAAGACCCTCCTGTGGCTGCTGCAGCAAGGGGCTGGGGCTGTCATAAACAAACGCCTGTGTGACAGGCCGGGTGTGTGTCTGGCAAGGGTGCTCCCCAGAGCTGCAGTGGCACCTGTAAGGTAGAACAGGCTAGCCAGAAGAACTACAGGTGGTTGCCGCGTGACAGTCAGGCAGGGGCCACTCCGGCTTCAGACCTCTCCAACCTGTGCGTGAGCCTCTGTATCCAGGATGATGCTCTTCTGAGCTAGGGAGAGACTGAAGCAGGGAGCTGCTGGGGGTGTGGCTCAGTAGACTGCTTTGCCTAATAATGCACAAAGCCCTGAGTTCAAAGCTAATAGCGTATAAACCGAACGTGGTAGGCTCAGTGTACGCCATCCCAGAGCTACAGAGCAGGAGGCAGGGTGAGGGGTCCAAGGTCATCCCCAGTGTAATAAGTTCAAGCTCAAAGGAGCTAAGAGTGTGTCCTGGGGAAGGAGAGAAGAAAGGACAGAGGGAGAGAGGGAGGAAGCAAGCTAGCAGGAATGTGAGCTAAAATACACAACATCACCCACCATACCTAGCTCGGCAGGACCCCCACGGCACTTCACTGCCAGGGCCTCTGTGCTAAAGACAGAACAGACCTTCAAGCATGTTGGTCTGCCATAGCCCGGCACAGGAGCTGCTGGCTCCAGGGTCCCCGGAGCACAACTCTGTTTCAACAAACTGTAATGCTAAGGACGACATTACCAGCCTTGAAAAACAATAAAGGAACAGCCCTCATGCAGTCACGTGGCTAGAAGGCATGGGCGTCTGCACACATGCTCTCTCTCTTCCTCTCGCTCTCCCTCCCTCCCTATACCATCCTTCAGTCGCCAAGCATGGTAAACATATCCAACTGTCAGGGCCTATGGCAGACTCTCTAATTACACTCTGTGGGTTTGCTTGATTCAGGAAACCTCCACTCATGACGAGAGTCCACCCAGGCCCAGCCCCAGGCCTCACAGTTCAATCCCGGTTGCAGCCTTGGGGCCCTACAAAGGGGTCGTGTGACTCTGGCTATGTCACCTCATTCCCTGGGCCTCAGCCTGACCCTCTGGACAAAGAGAGGTGGCAAAAGTTTCCTCTTCTGGCCTTTTGGGCCTGCCCACCTTGTCTCTGTTTGAAGAATGTGTGATTCGCACAGCTGCATGGATATTTCTGCCCGGTGAGACTAGGGGAGGCCTGTATAAGGCTTATTTCCTAAGCCTGCAGAGCAGGCTTTCGGTGGAATCCAGTTAACTGGCTCTGAATGGGAAAGGCAGCCAGGGGCATTTCCTCCTGAGTTATGCAAGGCAGCATAACTGCACTGCCAGGCACGCTCCCACTCGCTGGTTTTGTTTCATTTCCAGTTTGTTTTTGAGGCATGTCCTGCTATTTGACCCACACCCCAAATCCTCCTGCATCAGCCTCCCAGGTGCTGGGATTACAGGGGAGCGCCGCCACACTGAGCACGGAGTCCTGCAGTCAATGCAGGACGTGTGCACTTTGGAAGCTCACGTACACCCACATCGGCCACCCGAAAAGGGACACCTCACAGCTGTCTGCGCGTTTGTTGCCATGGGACAACCCCACTCAGGTCTGTGAACGCATCCATAGCGGCTTCCTCAGCCAAGGGGTCAGGAGCACAGAGAGCCACAGGGGCAGTCTCTGAAGGCAGCTGGTGCATGGTTGCACAGTGAATAGCTCTGAAAAGTCCTGCATGAAAATTACGGCTTATCTAAGTGGTTGCTTCCAGGCCTTTCTCTTACTCTTTTCTGAAGGAACAGCTTCCAACAGACGGAGGGCTCCAGCAAAAACATGGGAAGGTTCCAGATGAGAAAGATGAGGCGGGGAAAACTGTGACATCGAGGTTCAGTTGAGACACGGGGTAGGGGGTCCCTTCCCAACCCTGATATCCTGGGGGAAACACTAGAAAAAGTCCACATCTGACCCTCAAGCCTTTAGGATGTCCCTTCACACCCATCTGTGTCTCCGACAGTCTCCAGGGCTATCTTGTGGATTGGACAAGGATGTGAAGGACAGGACTTGCTCACAGCCACCGGGGTATCCAGCTGCCAAGGTGGGATTTACACCGTTTACGGAGTGCGCGTTGCCACCCCAGGGGTCTCAGGCTGCAGCCTATATCTGAGAAAACCAGACAGCACCACTTACAGCAGCAGCCAGCTGCCCCAGGCCAGCACACGCAGTCTGAACAGCAACTGCACTGCCAATGGCCCTACTCCTGGACCACTACCACTGACCTGCGAACGGAGTGGATGGAGCTTTCCCTGGGCCCTGGTGACTGAGGTCCTCCGTGTCTGCATTTTGTGGAGTTACAGTGACTGAAGGTGGGGGTGCATGTGGCTGCTCATGTGTATGCTTCCTTTGCAAAGGAACGTCAGGGCCCCTCCACTCCCCACAACCACTACACTGTCATACTAACAGTGTGGGGCGTTCCTCGGGGGCACCAAATAGCTTCCCAGACACCTTGCATCATCATCTCTAGGACAGCCCCAGAAGGTTCTACCACCACCCTCTTCAATGAGGAAGAGGAGGCAGGGAGGGGCATGGCAGACTGCTGAAGGTCTCAGAACAACAACTTGAACTCCAACTCTGTGTTCATAGTCTGAGGTGTGAGGAGAGGGTGTCAGGTTGATCCTTACGAGCGGGGAGAAGGCACAATCTTGCCCCTCCTCCCCACCTCCCAGCCCTTCTGGAGGACAAGCAAGGCTGGCTCTGGGACTGTAGGGAGGAAGGGCCTATCCCACCTCCATGCTGACTCTTTTCCTGAGGTGACATCAGCTCTGGCTTGTGCAAAGGGTTCTTCACCTGCCTGGCCACAGGGCCAGCCAGTCAGGGGCCGGGACGGTGACTTCATCAACTGTCCCTTGGGAATGAGCAGCCCAGAGTTGGCTGCCCCGCCCCAGAAAACATGACACCAAGTTGGAAGCATGGCGGGCACCAACTCAGGCGTGTGAGGGGCACCTTGTGAACTTAAACCCCAAGCCTGGGGTTTCTCGATGCCAGACTGGCTGAGGTGGTATCTCAAGCAAGTTTTAATTTGCCTTTCCTTGACTAGGGATATTTAACACTTAAAAGTAGCTAATGCCCATCTGTCTGTCCACCTGTCTATAGGTCCTCCTTCTCCTCTTCTTCTCCCCTCTTCTTCTGAAAATTGTCTCTTCAATTCAGTAGCCCATTTGCTGATTGGCAGTTGTATTTCCTTGGCATTGATGTTCTGTAGTTCTGTGTAGGTTCTGGACATCCGCCCCTTGTCTGAAGTGTGGCTGGTGAAATTTCTCCCATCCCATGGACTGTGTGTCCTGATGGCAGTTCCCTTTGCTGTGCAGAAACCTTCTTCTCAGAAGGTCCCATTTGTTGACACCTGAGGCTGGTCCCTGTGCTGCTGATGTTCTGTTCAGAAGGTTCTTGCCAACCCTGTGGTCTTGAAGAGTGTTCCTGTGTGTTCTTCCAGAAGTTTCTGCATTTCAGGTTTGCAGTTACTGTCTTTGATCCACTTTGAATTGATTTCTGTTCGCGGTAAAAGACACAGATCTAATTTCATTCTTCTGCAGGTGGATATCCGGTTTTACCAGCACCATTTACTGAATGAACGCTTTTGTTTTTTTTCCAGTATGTGTTTTTGCCTCTTTTGACAAGTCAGGTAGACAGGGCTTTGTTGGTTCATTTCCGGGTCCTCTGCTCTGTCCCATTTACCTACCTGTCTTTCTATGCCAATAACAGGTTGCCTTTGTCACTAGAGCTCTGTAATATAATTTGAGGTCAGATATTGCAACATCTCCATTGATGTTCTTACTCTGTAGGAGTGCTATGGCTATTGTGGTCTTCCCGTTCCATGTGAATTCTTATATATATATATTTTTTTCCTAAATCTGTGAAGCATGTCTCTGGAATACAGTTAGGCATTGCATGAAACCTGTCGATCAGTTTTCACAGTGTAGCCATTTTCACAACATTACTTCAGCTGGTCCAGGAGTATGGCAGATCTTTCCATCACTTAGTATCTTTGATTTCCCTTTTCAGGGTCGGAATTTTTCATTGTAGGGGCCTTTCTCTTCTTTGATTAGATGTATTCCTAAATAATGTGTTTTCAGAGTTGTTTTGAATAGGATATTTTTCCAAATTTCTTTCTCCGAGGGTACACTGTTGGTAGATTTGAAGCGTACTGGTCGTTTTAATTGACTTTGTACCCTGTCACTTTTCTGAGTTTGTTAGGCAGAAGCTTTCTAGTAGATTCTAAAGGGCATTCCAGTGGAAAGTGAAGAATAAGACACACTTGGGACTGTCCCCATGGGTCTCCGGGACCAGAGACCCTCAAGCCAGTTTAAACCCCTCATCCCGTCCAATCTCCCGTCTGACGGAAGGACGGATGGCAGTGTGTTGTGGGGCTTCTACTTCCCATTTCCTCTTTCCACTGAGGAAATGTTCCTCAAGGGCAATCCTAGTCTGGGCTTAGTGGGAAGGTATGGGACTGGGGCCTGGAGGACCCTCTCTCCTCCAACCCTTCCACCTCATGCCCTCACATCCTACATGGCAGGCACTGTAGGCCTCAGAACCTGTTTCCCCAGGAAGAGCCCAGATATTGAAACAGCTGTGGCTTCTCACTCTCCTCACCGATGGCCATGTGGCTCCCCAACAGGGCCATCCCTCTTCCTCAGCAATTTGCCTGTGTGGAGCTCCCCTGAAATAATCAGCTAAGGGACCCCAGCATGGAAGCACAGTTCTTTCACTTAAATGTCAGCAGACAGAGTCAGTGACGGGGCTCATCCGGTGTACACCCAGAGTTCTGACGTCAAACACGGTGGCATCTGGACACATATCCATTCGCTCCTCACTCCTCACTCAAGAACACCATACACCACATGCCAGGAAAGGGGGTAAAAACAAACTTTGGGAGTGAAGACAATGCTCCAGGTCTTTAGAAGTGTTCGTAGGCGTGCACACCTGCCAAAACGAATCAAGCTATCTGGGCATGGTGGTGCCCGCCTTTTCATCCCAGCACTGAGGAAGGAGAGGCAGGCGGATCTCTAAGTTCCAAGACAGCCAGAACTCCAAAAAAAAAAAAAAAAAGTCTTGAAAAGAAAACAATCAGCTGTGGCCAGCCCATGAAGGAAGGCAGGCATACTGTCCCCAAGACCCAAGAAAAAAAATGGCAGGCTCTCTCCTCAGCCCACTGGCCATTTCCAACCTTGAGAGTTCATTTTCCTTCCTTCCTAACCCTCTTTTGCTTTTTTAAAGAGGTACTTATTTTATGTGTATGACTGTTTTGCCTGTGTGTGTACCACATGTGTACGGTGCCTGTGTAGGGCAGAAGAGGGTCCACTTCCCTGGAACTGGAGTTAAGAAGCTCGTGAGCCTCTGTGTGAGTGAACTGAACCTGAGTCCCCCACAAGAGTAACAAAGGCTCTTGACTACTGAGCCATCTCTCCAACCAGGTTTTTCCCTTAAAAAGCTGTTTCCATTCCAGGCCTAACTTAGGTGTGTGACTTTCCACCTCCTGGTGACTGCTGGGATCTTCTCTTAACCTGAACTGCTTTTCTCTTAAATTCTAATAAAATTATCCTTGAACTTCAAAAGGGGGAGAGTGAAAGAAGAGCCAAGAAGAAGGGTCAGGGTGGCACCCAGGCCTGTGAGGTAAGCTGCTGGGGTCACCCTGGGGGCTGTACAGTTGGGAGCTGGTTCCAGAGTGAGCCAGGGACACTCACTCACTGGCTTTTACTAACTGTCAGGAAAGAAAAGAGGCTTCCCTGTTCTTTGTGACACCTGCAAGCCTGGGGGCACAAGAAATAGACTCTCAGCAATTCAGCTAACAAAAAAACAAACAAAAAAAAAAACCAAAAAAACAAAAAAAGAAGGTGTGGCTTAGCTTAGAGCCCTTGCCTAGCATACTGGAGCGCCACCCTGTACTGTAAAAATAAAATAAAATGTGACCAGCCCAAGGACACTGTCTACTTTAAGTTCTCTCAAAGATCAGGAGCATAAGGCCATGCTTCCATTTAAATACTCTGGTATCACAGCAGGGTCCTAGCACACAGTGGGCTCCCTGCAGGGGACACATGCATGAACCATGCAATGGAACAGAGGCAAGAATGCAAGTCATTTCCCAGGAAAGCTGGAACCTTCCTTTGTTAGCAACTCTCATCAGTCCAGAAAGAGGAACCCAGGAAAAACCCAGGCGGTAGTGGTGGGGACAGCTGTCAGCTTGGCTGCAACAGGCTGAGTGGATCAGCTCACCCATTGCTGTGCCCAGATGCTGGAGGAGAAAATCCTCAATGGAGGACAGGGCCATGCTGGCTCACAGTTCAGGGATACAGTCCATCAGAGAAGGGTAAGGCCTGGGGGAGGGAGTATGTGGCAGCCGCCTGCTCACACCTCAGCTGGACAGCACGCGGTTCACGTTCGCCTTCTTTCCTTTTTACCCAGTTTGTGGCCTCAGCCCACCCACGTTCAGGACAGATCTCTCCTCTCAGCCCCCCTGCAAGCACCTCCCACACATCCCATAGGGCCTGCTTCAGGAAAGTCCCCAAGTGTTCTTAATCTAGTCAAGCTGAGCACAGCATCTTCTTGAACCCTGTAATCTCTCCAACCACACTCCCAGGAAGAAAGCACAAATCCTCTGAGCCTTGACCCTTCACCCAGTCATCTGGGATTTCATTCATTCATCTCTTCACTCATTCATTCAGTAATGTTTTCTGTGTGATATCACAGGAGTGGCCAACACTTCTCAAAACTGCTCTGTGAAGTAACAAGAAAGCCAGACATAGTGATGAGCACCTGTCTTCTCAGTACTTCGTGGGCAGGAGGATAGCCACAAGTTTGAGACTAACCTGGTCTACATAGTGAGTTGCAGATTATCTTAAAGAAATAAGCAAGAGGATTGCTGGACAGAATCGGGAGAAGATACCAAAGCATCTGCGATGAGAGCAGATGTAAAACCATCACGTCCCCCATTTGTTCGTTCATTCATTCAGCTCCAATCTGTTCGTGATGAGCTCTTTGTGCCGGAGATGGCAGCATGTCCTGCAGCAACATCATCTGTGAAGGCTGTGACCAACCCCCTTCCCAGATGGAGCTCCAGGGCCTCAGACCACGTGGCACACAGTAAGTGCTCAACAAACAGCCGGTGACTGAAAGAGCATCAGGGGTCTGTTCCTTGAAGAGGAATGCTTACATGACCAGCCTTGCCTGGAGATTTGCTACACAGACACATTCTGAGATCCACCCAGACTTAGAAGCACCCATGAGGACTCTGATCACTGGTCATGTTTTGGGCATGTCTGAGATCTGCCAGAGTTAAAGTTCAATGGCATTTTTAGCCCACTTTGTAGCCAAGGACATCACAGTTCGAAGATGCCAAGGCCATGGTCTCAGACACAGGAAGTGGTAGGTGCAGGACTCAAACCCAGGCCAGCCTATACCAACGCTGTTGCTTCAGTGAGACACCTCTTCACACTTCTGGTGCAGCCCCAAAGGGCTCTGAGTTTTAACTGCTGGCTGGGGTGTGGAAAATCCCTGGGTTGCATGTTGCACTAAAAGCTGACACTCATTCTGCAGGGCTCTAAGAGGCCCTGCCCATTCTCATTCCTCCCCAGACGGCTCATATCTATTCCTGAGCACAGAAAAGACCTCCAGTATGTGCTGGGACACATCTGCCACCACTCTGCCCCAGCTGGGTATAGAATGTCTCTGGTTTAACCGCCCAAGTTCCCTTCCTTATTAGCCATGGCTGGAAGAGTTTTGCAAGCACACTCTGATCATTAGACAGCCAGGTTAATAGTACCAGGTAGGGATGGGGATGGGGGGACCAGAGCGAACAAGTGGTCCTTGCTGGGCTGGGGGTGGGGTCCCTCTTCACCTGTCTCCTGGCCCTGACAGGGACAATAGTGTCATTGTGCTGATGGAACAGTACTTTTTAAGTAGGGTGAGCCTTAAAATGACAGCAGGGCCTGTGTGCTGGTCTCAAGGGCTGTGTTTGTCGGGGAAGCCCTGCAAATGCCTAGAGAAGGGAGCAGTGCCATCCTCGGAGACAGGCTGAGGGAAGCCCCGTGGGAACGACACCGGGTCCACACTGGCAGCTCAAACACTCACTCACTTGGAACCTGGGTTCTCTTCACAGGCCGGGGAAACTGAGGCTTGCTCAGGCTCTAACTCAAGCTTGTAGACAGCTATGGGATTGAAATCTAAGCTAAATCACCGAGAAGACTCCAATGGTCACCCCGGAGCATCCAGCTGCAGATAGGAAGATGAAGCCGAGAGCCAGCACTCTGGCAAGGGGAGGGGTGGATTCAAGATGGTCCTGCTTCTCACTGCTTCCCCAAGGCAGCAAAGGCATGTCACCATCAGCTCCTCACACAGCCGACAAGAGGGCTGTCCAAGCAGAAGAGGCCCGCCGCGCTGTAATGGCTGCATGTGACAATGGAGGCCCCACATCCATCAAGAGAGAACTCCAGGCCATGTTCCTGCCCTGGGCAGTGTTTACTCTGGCTCCTGGGGCTTGCTTAAGACCTTCCTAGATAATGAAGCCATTTACTCATCTACACGTGGGCGGCTCTTCAAACCCAGCACCAGAGGCTCCAGAACCTTCTTGGCTCTTCCTGCCAAGATGTCTGCCGAGGGTGGAGAAAGAAGCTGCCTCAACACGGTCCCCGAACCCACCCAGTTCTCTTTCCAGAGCAGAAGGCAAATACCTTGAAGAACAGAACAGGCTCCCAGCTGCTGGCGGAGCAGATGCGGATTTACAGGTGTGCCCGGGGGCCCTGCGGAAGTGCTGGTGAGAGATGGGCTGCCCGGGGAGTTACCTGCTTTGGCATAAAGCAAATATTTGCACGTGAAACCCCACAGCCCAGAGTGGGGTCTCACAGACTGTGAAAGATATTTGCAATGGGGGTGGGGGTTGGGGGTTGGGCTTGTCACCCTCCTGTGTGATGTGGAGATGACATGTGGTAAAGTGGATAGTGAGTGACAGAAGCCACACTCGTTGCTGTGTGGCTTTGGCTTAAGTCTCCTGCTCTCTCTGGGCTCTGGACCCAACACCCCGTTATCATGGCATGCTCTAGGTTGAATAACATGGCTCTACTTGTAGTGGGAGAAAATTGCTTTTCCTGAGAGATCTACCCCAAATGATACCAGGAATCAGGTTCTTGAGCTAAAAATAAAAGTCAGTGTTCCCAAGTCTATGGCAAATATATATATATATATGTATATGTATATATGTATGTATGTATGTATGTATGTATGTATGGGAGCATCTGTGGCTGTCAAAAATTGGGGGAGAGGAGATGGGCATGGTGGTGCACAGCTGTAATCCCACAGAGGCAGGAGAATTACTGTGAGGTCAAGGCTAGCCTGGGCCACAGAGAGCTTACAACCCTGAGGTTAGGGAGACAGAGACCCAGAATCGTCGTAAGCACGCAGCGTGCAGTACATCTTCCACAATCAGATCCACAGTGTGCAGTCCCAGGGTCAAACCTGGGCAGCGGCGTGCCCGTGAGGAAAGGCACACGAGCCATCAGTCCACCCAGACCATGGGGTGAAGGGCGAGGGATGAGCCCACACTGTGATGGACTGTGAGTGTCGCAGCCATACAACCAGCCATTCTGGGCCTTCAATTAATCATCTATAAAACAAGGCCAGGAAGATTCCTACCCCTCTGTGAGGGTAACTGTCAGTGTGAAAGGACCCAGAATCACGTAGGGGACGCATCTCAAGGTGTGTCTGTGAGGGAGCGCCTAGGCTGGGTTACCTGAGGTGGGAGTCCCACCCTAACTGTGGGTGGTACACCCCACTGCCATGGTTCCAGGGTGAATGAAAGGGAGAGGGCGGGTCAAGATCTAGCAATGGTCTCTGCTCCTCACTGTGGGCAGAGTATGACCAGCTGCCTCATGTTCTGGTCACCATGATGGACTGTATGCCCTCGAACTGTGAGCTTTCAAAAGGACACTTCCTTCCCTTAGGTGCCCTCAAAAGGTGTTTTGTCACAGCTTTGAGAGCAGTGACTGAGGGCATAGATGGCTGCCTGCTTAGGTCACCAGGAGCTAAGACATCCTGCCACCTCTTAGACAAGGCACACATCGCCGAGCTTCAGATACAGTCCGTGGTCTGTGGAGAGCCACTTGGCCTGCTGAAAATCGCAGACCGAGAAGTGCGCACCCTGTGTCCGGCTGCCTGTCGCTGTGGACCCCACATGGGGGGAGAGGACTCCTGTGGTATGCTGGTGGGGGCTCCAGAGGCATCGCCATCCTCTAAGCTGTGCTAAGTGTGTCCCAAGGACACTGAGGAACACCTGTTAGGTAGTTGGCGGCAAAGTCAGGATTGGAACTGAGGGCCAAGTAAAGGGAGAACTAGGCCCCTGAACCCAATTTAACTGGTTCTACCTGTACCACATTATCTTTCAACCAAGCAATGTCAACAGGAAATACTGGATCAGGGTTTATAAAATAAATGCAAAAAAAATAAAACTTTTTCACAAACTTTGTCTCTGTTTCTTTCCTTTTTTTTTTTTGGGGGGGGGGGCAGTCTCAGAGATCCCAGGCTAACCCTAAATAATTCATCATAGGCAAGAATGACCTTGACCTCCGGATCCTTCAGCTTCCTCTCTCCCATGGAAGTGCTGGGATTCAGGCGTGTGACCCCACACCCAGTCTGTGCAGTGCTGGGGATCCAGCTGAGGGCTTGGGGCACATCTAGGCAAGCCCTTCACACCAGTGAGCCGAACCCCAGCCCAGACTCCACAACTTCCAATTCCTGTGACATCTGCTGCAGATGTTCCTTTCCAGGGTCAGGCCAGCTGGGGACAGCGGCCCTTGTCTTAATGTCGGGGCAGAAGTCCTTGTGTGGAGACAAGCCCCTCCACCATGGCTCTCCTGTGTGTGGAGTCCACTGTTGTTCATGGCGAGCTAAACGGGATGATGAGCACCTTGGACCTGAGCGATGCACTCTAGCCTAGGCTACTGCCAGCTCCTAAAAGGGGTGGCTTGCTCAAAAGCTTCTGGGATCCTGAATGCAGGCTGGGAGCAAAGCCTCCTTCACAGGCAAGAACCCTGAGAAAGAAAGCCTCCACTGAAATGGACCCTGAATAGTGCCTTGACCATTCCTGAGGATCTAAGTGAGAAATACATCTGTTACCCAGTGCTGTGTAACAAACAGCCTCAATGGCTGTTCATGCTTTCACACTGTTTCCAGAGCTACACAAGGAAGGCAGTTTGATGAGTGACTACCTCAGGGTTTCTCACGAGGCTGGCGGCCTCGACATAAGGTCTCACCCACAGCCCGGAGACCCGCTCTCAGGTGCACCCTCCCAGCCTTCAAGAGCCAGTTCCCCAGTGACAGGCGACCAGCGGCTTCCGGTCCTTGCCCTGTGGACCTCTCTGTGAGGCTGCTCCAGGATCCTGGGGTGCGGTAGCCACTTCCACAGACCAACTGCGCCTGCCAGCGTTTGGCTGCGCCGTGACAACATGGACATGACAGCCATGACAGTAGCAACCTTTTCTGGAAGCCCTACTACGTGCAGGGCACTGTGCCATGCATTCCTCATGCACAAACTCGATGTCTACCACATCTTCAGAGGGAGGAAACTGAGGCATAAAAAAAAATGAATTCTACCTGCCTTGTCGGTGGGAGGCAGAAGCAGGATTCAACTCCCAGCCCCCTAGATCCCCAGGTCCCTGACACCGCAGGGCCGCTGGCCACCCCAGAGGCAGCTGAGAAGTTCCTGGGAGCCAGCGATTGAGCAGTGTGTTACCTGAGGCAGACCTCTGGCAGGACCTGTCACAGCTCAGGGTTTCACACTGTCACGGTGGGAGGGTCGGAGGGTCAAAGTGGCCACCTCACACACCCAGGGGATAGACAGCTCAGGCCATATCCCCTATCGCCTGCCCCCAGGGACACAGCTCTGCCAGCCAGCTCGAGTCCCCTAAGGGTTCCACATCCTCCAAGAACTGTGTCACCAGCTGCAAATGAGTCCAGATGCAACCCCTGCCAACATGTTGCTAAAAGTTAGATTAGAAACTTACAATGAAGTCAGCTTACTGGAGACAGTGACGGCTAGCTTTTACTGTTCCTCCTGACAGAGGCTCAATGTGTTGCTAAGGCTTTGCCAGGAGAACCCTAATGACAGGTCTGTGTCATCACACCCACATTGCTCAGCCCTGGGGACTTTGTATATAGTAGGCTGGCTAAAATCCTAACCTTTGTTTTGGCTTTTTGAAGCCTAGTGTCATGTAGCCCAGGTTAGCCTTGAATTCCCCCTATAGCCAAGGATAGCCCTGAACTCCTGATCCACCTCCTTAGTAGTAAAGACTAAAAGTATGAGCCACCATGCCTGGAAATCTGTGGCCATCTTATCATCATTTACGATGACGTGCATAAAAATATTACAGAACAGAACATTTCCCAGACAGCGCTGAACTGCTATGGTCTGCAGACTTGAACCTGAGGACTGTGGAGTGCTTACACCGCAGGAATGGGCAGTGCCTCAGATCAAGGCCCGCACAGCACTGAAACTAACCTAGCATGAGCCACTCTCATGGCTTCTCTGTGGCGCCCAAACACAGTGCTCCCTGAGACACAGAACATACCAGGCTTCCTTCCTGACATGCCTTAGCTTCCTGTGGAGGAAGCAACGGGCTTTTGTCTGGATAAAACATCTCATCTGTGGAGCTGCTGGAAGAGGGAGGAAGTGCAGGGCCCTCGGACACAGGCCACCCCTCTGCGGCCTTCCCACTGCCCGCAATGGGAAGATGCCTGAGTGCCCAGACAGACAGCAGGTATCGGAGTTCACAAACTCAGCAGGGTCGAAAGGCACCCTGGGTACTAAGACTGCTTCCTAGAGTCCCGACGACCATCAGATGCCTCTTAAGAGGGGGCATGGGAGGCTGGAGGTTTGTTTGGGAGGGGAAAGGGAAAAAAAGACAGGAAGGAAGCAGCTCAGATGCCAAGTGGATCTCGTCCACAGGAGGGGGAGGGGCTTTGCTTTGTTTTCTCACATGTTCCTGTATTTCCCACATGGAAAATGAACACACCCCACTTTGGGGGCAGGGAGACCAGCGGGAGCCCAGCAGCTCCCCGGGGAGTAGCCAAGTCCTTTGTCCTACCCTCCACGCAAGTCCAAAGGCACCTGCTCTGGGGCCAAGCCTTGGGCCCCTCTGGGTCCATAAAGGGACCATTGTTCTCTACTAAGTGACATCATTCTGCCGCCAGGATGGGTGAAAAGAGACCTGAGGAAAACTGTCTGCTCTGCCCGTCCGTGGACAAGTGACATCATGCCAGCCCTGGGGTGCAGCTGGAAGCCTGGATACCTGGCAGGGGGCTCTGGGTGGGTAGTGGCAGGACAGGGAGGAGGAGCCACGTGGCCGAGCTGAGACCTCTCTGTAGGGCCAGGATCCAGGAGAAAGGCCTGGATCATAGTAGGTACAGCAGTGCCTGGCACATAGTAGGTACTGAAGAGATGCAATGTATGGATATCTGGTACACAGAAGGCACTCAACAGGAGATGCAACAACCATATTGGAAACACAGTAGGTACTTAATAAATACATAATTCTGTTCACATCCAGCATTTCACAGAGGCTCAAGATGACTGCACTTTCTGGTCCCAAACCTTCCAAGAGTGCAACTCAACACCCTCAGCAGCACTCCCAGCATGGCCAGGTCCTGACAACCCTGTCCCCGTCCTTGTGCCTCGGCCACGCTGGCCTTCTGCGCCTCTTCTGGCACACCAGCCCCAGCCCTGCTGTCTGACGCTCCGTCTTGGGCTCCCCTTGGGGGGGGGGTGTCGCTTTGTGACTCCCCTAACCATTTCTGCTGCCCCTGGAGCCCTTTGCACTTCCTTCAGCGCCAAAACAATGAGTAAGGTCACTCATTCCCTAGCTTGCTTGCTTCTGGTGCCTCTGTTTCTGGTAGCCCTGAGAAACAGAGACCACTCGGGTGACGCCTCGCCCCGAGGAGTGACAGGAAGGAGACCATCCAGTGACAGGCTAAGGTCTTCTCTCATCACCTGGTGCACGCTCACCCTGCCTCTCCCAGGAGAGGACCCAGGCTTTCCGTGTCCTAAGGTCCAGTCACTCATTCTCCTGAGCCTCAGTTTACTCCAGGGCAGACCTAAGAACTGAGGGTGGAAGGCAGGCAGGGCCAGACCCAGGGCAAGAAGTCACGGCTTCCTGGGCCAGGTGAGACAGGGGACGACCTAGCCCTCAGGCTGCTAGGACTGCCCCGGACAGGGACGGGCCTGGTGTAGTGGTAGGACAGTGGCCCCAGGGAGACATGCGCGTCCATCCTACACAACACTCACTTGGAAATTAAGGTCTCCGCAGATCAACTAAGCTAAGGACGGGGAGGCAGGGTCACCCAGGCCTGGAAGTGTGCTTAGGTGAAGGAATGCCACGCAGCTAAGGGCAGTCTGGGGCAAAGACGCTAGGGTCCAGACCCTGTGGGCCCTTGCCTAGAACATACTCAGGAAGGGGCTGGCTCTGCACTGAGATGCTGGGGTGCCTCCATGCTACCACAGTGTGCTGGTTGCTGCAAGCACCTACAGCTCACAATGTACAGGAGCCTACACGCAGACTGCACACAGATTTGTATGGGACTTGTGCATCTCAGGCCTTGGTACACATGAGGGTCCCAGAACCAATCCTCATAGCTAGGACGTATAAGCTAAGGGATGACTAGCAGAGCAGGGATTCTTAAAGTAGGAGGCGGGCTAAAATCACCCACCAGAAAGGTCACAGGGGAGCCCAGTTCACAGAAGGGAATGGTAAGGCAGGCCGTAAGGGTTGATGTGACTTAGCTAAGGCCACTCAGCCAGCCGCCCTGGGGAGCCGAAGGCCAGGTCCATGTCAGCTTTGTGCAGCATGCAGAGCCTCCTGGCCAAGCCCCTCCACCATACGCATACGCGCGCGCGCGCACACACACACACACACACACACACACTCTTCTCATTCTTCCTCATGCCCAGGCCTCCTGCGACTGACATTTCCTTGTACTTTTGTGTCCCCACCAGTCCCCATTCTGTCCCTCCCATCCCCAGTTCTCCAGGCCTCTAACTGCCCAGCCTCCTTTCTCTGCACAGTGGCCCTTCCTGCCTCCTGGGGCTAGGACAAAGTATTGTTTTATTTTCCTTCTTTCTTATCTGGGACAGCTAGAGGCCAGCCACCAGCCAATGGTTTCAAGGCTGGCTTGAGATTTTTCCAGCTAGGCTGCCACAGACCCTCCTGTAAACACAGCCTCTTTCTGGATGAACGGAGCTGAGGGGAATGATTGCTCAAAACCCCACCCCTCCTGCCTACATGCTTTGCTGCTTTAGGAAGCTCCCACCCATAAGACAAATATTTAAGTGAAGTTCAGAGTGAAAGGGGTGTGTGCAGAATCTACACTTGGAAACCCCTGGAGGCAGGGTTTGAGAAAAAAGGGCTTGGTTGTCACGCACATGAGCCATACAAAGCCCAGGTGTCATGCCCATGGCTACAGTGCTCCTTGTCCGCCCAGCATCCCATTTCTCAGAGGGGGAAATGAAGGCACAGAGAGAGCAGAGGATGCTGGTCCAACTAAGGCAACACATCTGAGAAGGCTGGTGAGGATCCAACCTCGTGCAGGGGGATCTGCAGCAAAACAGGAATCCCCACGCCACACTGTAGGACAACCTGGCACCCAACAGATTTACAAGTGCTTACCCATCACGTACCAGCAGGGTGCTGACAGCATCTCAGAACAAGCCCATGGGCCCCTCACTGGACAGAGGAGGAAACTGAGACTTGAGAATGGGTTGAACCAGTGCCAGCCTTGCCCACAGCCGAGGCCAAGCATAAGTGGGAAGGGCCTGGAAGCCCACACCAATTCACTAATGCGCTGCCAGGTGTCCCACGTGACAGCCTGAACACTGCGTCAGTCAGTCATTCACTTGCTTGGCCACCACGGAGGCTGGGCTGTCACTGTGCGAGCATGTCCCACACGCAAAAAGACTTAGGGCAGCAGTCAAAGTCACACAGCACCTGAAGAGCTGGAGCAGAGGGCAGGGAACAGAGCTGGCATTCCTGGAGAGGATCCTGGGAGTGGGCAACAAGGGAACGGACGTGGGCAGAAGGATACAAAGACAGAGAAAAACAGATGCAAAGGAAGATCCTTCCTGCAGACAGGTCACACCTTTCAGAGGATGGGTGGGGCTCTGTCTTTCGGACCCAAGCCCCAAATGGGTGCAGACTCCCACACAAGAAGGTATCCCTGCCCTGACAGCCCCTGGCATGGCTTCTGGCCTGGGTGAGCCCCTACCTCTTCCTCTGTGACCCAGGCCAGCAGAGTACTCAGTGCTGAGTGCAGCTCTGGGGTAGGTCTGAGCTCTTGGGGTCCTCGCCGTGCAGAGCGTCTGCTCAGGGTTCTCTTGCCCGATACTGGTCACATAACGAACACTGGCTCGGATGACAAAATGCTGACTGCCCCCAGGCCTGGCCTCATACATCCCTGAGAACTGGGCCAACTCAGCCCGGGGCAGAGGCCAGATGTCTGAAGATGCCAGGCACTTGGGCTAAGCTCAGTTCCCATTGGTGATGTGAGCGCCCCTGAAGTTATCAAAGGTCTGAGAGACCATCTGCCAGGAGGGAGGCAGAGAAGCTCTTCCTGCTTCTGTCCCCAGCCAGACTGCCCGAACCTTGCTGCCACCCTTCCATCTCCAGGTCCTCCTGATGCCACCTGGCCAGCTCTCTACTCACTGGCTATCCCTACCTGGTCCCCAAGCCCTTAAGAGACACAGCATGGAATGCAGTATCTGGGCCCGAGTGCTCCACCGTGGCCTGGCTGCTCACACAAGCCCAGGCCAGTGGGACAGATCACCTGCCACCTGGTCACGAGGCTCCACCCCTTGGAAATCACTCTAGATCTCAGGTCAGATCAATGGCGAGCACACATGCCTTAACTCAGCATGCATGTGACAAGACCACTTGGTCACCCAGGGAGGGCTAGAGGAGACGGAGGAGCAGGTGTCAAGTAAGCTTCCCTAAAAATAGAGACGTGAGCCTGTGCGGTGGGAGCCCACGGCGTCCACAAACAGCCCGATGACAGACCGAGGAGCCTGGGAGTCAGTTCCCCGCCAGCTTTGGGGAGGGGGTGCTGCACCTCCAGGGCGGCCGGCCCAGCCTCCTACCTCCCCTTTAGGATCCTGGGGCCACTCTCCTCAACACTGAAGAGGTCCTTCCCTGAGGCCGCTGGGAGCCAGCCCCCTCCCGGGAGCCCGAGGGACCTTCCCAAGGTTGCCCTGCTATTTTAAACCACACGCATCCCCAGCTTACAAGATCAGGGGCCTCGGAGTCCGGCTGCCTCTTCCTGAGAGATGAAAACCTCTGCTGGCTGCGGGCGGAGAAGCGGCGGAAGGACTCCCGGCTCCGAGAGGCCAGGTGTCTGAAGGAGGACGTGCGCTTGAAGGGGGTGCGAACGGCAGGCTCCCCGCTCCGCTCGGCGCCCACCGTGGCCGTCACAAGGTGCAGGGCCTCTTGGAAGGACCTCCTCACCGTGCCCACCCACTGAGACATGTGCGTCTGGGCCACCGAAAGCTTGTCACCCAGGTAATCCATGAGGCCAGCCTGGAGGAGGAGGGGGGTGCCAGGCGGAGGCAGTTAGGAGGCCAGCGCTGCCAAGGTCCTGGTCCTTCTGTCGGTGGCAGTCCTTGGGGAGAAGTTCTGGGCTCCGGTGGAAAACCCGGCAGAGCACATCAGCCCAAGTAAAGTAAACATCGCCCGACAGGCATCCGCGGGTCACAAAACAGGGACAGTGACGGGTCAGCTCGGGGCCACCAGGAGCATCAAGTCAACCAACCAGGACGTCCAGTTCTAGTCCCCAGGGCCAGCCCTGCTGAATTCAAGGAGCAGGAAGCTGTGAGGAGCTGGGCCAGGGGGCTGGCACCCCAAACTCACTTCCCTCCATGCAGGTAGCCCTCCCTTTCATACCTGGCAGCCCCCACCCACCACAGCCCCCGCTCCCGATGTCCCCTCCAGGCCCTTCTCACCTGAACCAGGCGGACCTCCAGTCCTCCCTCCGGAGCCGCTAAACCCGAAGCTGAACCTGCTGGCCAGCAGGCAGCGCACTCACTTCCGGAGAGGCGGACACCCAGCCCGGGTCCCCTGGCCCGGCAGCCCAGAATGACATCAGCCCCCTGTCTTGGCGAGGGGCACACAGCCCAGGAATGCAGGAGGGGCCTCGGGAGGTGGGGGAGGTGGCCGCCCAGGGAGCTGGCGTCAGCCCCAGTTTTGTTTTTTTTCCCCCTAAGTCTCAACTCGCTCGCTGTCCCTCGGGGACTTCATGTGCCAGACTGCCTACCCAGCCCAGGCAGCACCGTGCAGAGACACGGTTGCTGGGCGTGCGGGTGTGTTCGCATGTGGGGGCACGTGCGTGGGAGGGAGGCGAGGCTGCCCCCGGGGGAGGGGGAGGGATGCCGGATCCGGTCTGTGCCTCTGGGGCTTCAGGTGGAGTCTGAGGACCTGTGGCTGGCTGTCGGTCTGTCTCCCTCTCCCGGCGGCACCCTCTGCTTCCTCTCCCTGCCTCTGACTGTACTTGGCGAGCTCCAGGCTAAGCCTCCGCCATCAGCTCCTCCTCCTCTCCCTTGCCCCCTCCCCCGGCTACCCCTGCTGCCTCTCCTGGAGGACAGAGGGTGCAAGTGACCCGCCCTGAGCTCCCCACAGGGGTGCGGCTGGGGCTGGGATGCCTGTATTTTGGTACAGACAGGGGTTACCATGGGAACTTGGGGGCACAGCATCTGCCCCTTCCCTAGGCTGGGCACAAGGTGCCATGGGGATGATTCAGGAGATCACGTGAGCTCACTTGATTTTAACCCTTGAGGGTGGAGCTCGTGGGGAGTGGGGTGCTAAAACAGAAGAGGGTGGGCATTGGACAGGGAAGGGCATCAGGGCAGATGCTGGGCCTTCCAGTTGGGACCCATGCCCTCTCTGTCTCTTCCACAGGTGAGGAAATGCCAGCTCTGAGAGGTAGATTCATTGGTCCAAGGTAAAGCTATCAAGGTTTGCTTGAAAATGCCTCCCTCTCCACTGCTGTGTGATAGGTCTGACCTGCAACTTGTCTACTGTGAGGGCTCAAAAATATTGACTTTTCAAAAGCCAGGCCAAATCCAAGGTTGAAATCCACATCAGCCCAACTGCCTGGTGTGATCTCTGTACCACCCCCTCACCTCTGTCCTGAAAAAATATTTGCTCTCTAGACACCAGACTTGCCAAAGTAAGTTTATCTTGAAGTCCCCTCTGACCGTGTTGTGCAGGCAGCTGCCTCCTCTTCCTCCTTCTCCACCCCTTCCTCCTTCTCATTCTGGGATCCCATGGTCCAGCATCTCTCATTCACTTAAGAGTGACAGTGAGCACCTCCTCTGGCCCAGGCACATGGCCATGTGACATGGAAGGCCACAGGGATGTAACACAGCTACTGATTTGACACCTCCCAAGCCTGATGAATGTTTGAAGGATCCCATTTGTTGAAGCGGGAGACTGAGGCCCAGAGATCTGAGTCAATACAGGCTTGTGTGTGATGGGCTGCCTCCCAGAGGCCCCCAGTGACCCCAGTGTCCATTCCACAGTGCATCAGCTTTGGACCCCGAGCTCAGCACAATGAGGGCAGCTTTCCAAGGTGACTCTGTTGGGTGCTCAGGCAGAGGGGCCCACAGGGAAGACACCAGGGTTCCAGCTGGAAGCCAGCACCATGGCTGGCCATAGGATGGAGGCAGGTACCTGGCCCTAGTCAGACCCCAAGAACAGGACCCAGGGCCAACTTCCTAACTAGAGTCACCTGGAGACAAGAAGCTGTGCCACTTAGTCAAGTGTCCTCAGTCTCCTGATCACAGGAAGCTCAAGGGTCCTGAGACAAGCCAGGATCTAGTCCACAGGGAACTATGGGGGTAAAGCAGGGTTGGCTCACAGCAGAGGGAGGGCCTCATGAGGTCAGACTGTGTGTCCAGCAGGGGAGTCGTGGTCCTAGCCTGTACCCCTGCATGTAGATGCGGAGCCACGCCAGGGGAGGGCCAGTCCCCACCTCCACTGGGACCTGACTCCTTCCCCAGCCCCCAACGGCAGCTACACCCACAGTTCCAGTCAGGCCTTCTGGCCTCCTCAAGGAATTCACAGGAAACCCCTGCCTCAGGCCACTTCACAGACCTCCCTAGGTAACCAGAGGCATGCAGGGGACAGGAGGAGACAGACAAACCCTCCCCATCTGTCCCCAGAAACCCCTGGAGAACTGGAGGGGAACCCAGGTCTAACAGGCCATCTGGACACAGAGGTGAAGGCTGTTCCAGCCTCTGGGTGGAAGCAGGGCCATGAGAGGCATGACAGGTCTAAAGTGATCTCAATTCTTGTCGCACACAAGGCTTGGGGGGTGGGGTGGGTGCAGCACCCATAATATTTCTTAGAGGAAGCTAAATGCCCCAGATTAAACACTGCCCTATGGTGACAGACAGACATGCTAAAGCTGGGGATCAGGAGGGGGCTGGCACGAGCAAACAGGTTTTATGAAATGGATAGCATCATTTTTTTAAAAGATTTATTTATTATGTATACAATGTTTGTCTGCATGTACACCTGCACGCCAGAAGAGGGTGCCAGATTTCACTGTAGCTGGTTGTGAGCCACCATGTGGTTGCTGGGACTTGAACTCAGGTCCTCTGGAAGTGCTCTTAACCTCTGAGCCATCTCTCCAGCCCCCGACAGTATCATTTTTACATGACTTGGAAATGCTTGGAATTAAAGGAGGAGGGTGTGTGTGACTGTTGACCCCGAGGTTCATGGTGGATGTCACAGGAGAGAATCCACCTTGGAAGGAAGAACCCACAGCAGTGGATGCTTTAAACCTTCCCATCACAGTGTCCAAGTAGGAATGAGAGGCCAGGTGCTCCGTGGAAAGGGGTGGACAAGCTGGGGCAGATGCTGTCTGGATCTACCTGATCCTGCCTTTCTAGTATTGATTCTCTATCCTTCATGGGATTTTGCTTTGATTTTTTTTTTTTTTTAATGCACTCACTTAAACATTTTTTATCTTGAGGCTTGACTGTTTTGTTGTTTCCCGGTCCTAAGTGATGGCCTCACTGGCCAGACCCTGGCCCCTGCCCTGCAGTGGATTAGCTAAATCAAGCCACAATCTGTAACTGGCTTTAATTAGCTGTGTGCCACGGAGCAAGTAACTAAACCTCTCTGATTTGTTTCACAAATGAAACCAAGTGCATCCTTGGCATGGATGTGGTTGATTGGCCCCCTGCCTGTCCCTACTTTTAGAAGGCACACTTGGCCTTTTGCCCATGAGTCCACCTGTGCCATCCCTAAAACACAATCTCTGGCTCAGAGATACACCCAGCGGTCACCCCAGTGATCAGCCAGCAAAATAAATAAATAAATAAAAACCTCAAATCTTAGGTCCCCGTCCACAGGGAGACCATCCTCAGTGGACACCTGTGTGTCCCCAGCTCTGTCCCTGCTCAAGCCTATGGCCTGGCTTCCTCCACCAGCACAGGAGTCTCCACCTGTCTCTCCAGAACGACACCAGCCACAGAGCACTCTGCTACCATCATCACTGTCCCCCACGGGCCAGCTGTGGCCGAACCCCAGAGCACCCTGCCCCACCCCACGTATCATGTCACGGCAGGGTAATGATGTCACTGGGATACAATACCGTGTGACATCACAGTGCTGCCTCATCAAATTACTTCACCAAGCACCACCATGTTGCCTTACTGTCACTGACCTGCCTCACCTGCTCTTGCCAACAATACAGTAAGCTCCGTTCCATTGTACAGATGGACAGCTCGGGGCCAGGAGAAGTGACATTACCAGCCCGGGGTCACACAGCTGTAAGTGGTGGAGTCGCCAGCGTGGAGGCTGCTGTGGGTCTCAGCATCCAGCCTCCTTCCGAGAGACAGGAGCCAGGAGCCCAGGAGAGCGGGGAGCCAGCTGCCTGCTGCTTGCTCTGGCTCTCGCTGTCACCACGTGCTGGGGCTATAAAAAGCGTCACTCCTGAATCTGGGGCAGCACAGGCATCCCCCCAGAGGCCTGGTTCTGCAAATGCTATTCTCTCCAGGAAACTCTGGGGACACCGCAGGCATCCTAAAAGCAAACTATCTTCCTTACATAAGGAATGTGCAAAAGGAGCTGTAGGGGCCCGGAAGGAACTTAGGATGAAAACCACAGTGTGAGGTGGAGCAGGGAGCCCACAGATCTCAAGAAGGGAGGGATTTGTCATTCACTCACTCATCCATTCATTCAGCAAACAGTTATTCCACATACATCTGAGCTGACATGAACAGAGCTGTGGACGGTCCCTGCACAGCTCAGCCTTTCTCTCTAAATCTAAAGTATGAAGGGAGAAGGTTCCCCATAGGCCACCCCAAGCCTGGGCCCCACCATTCCTTCCCAAATCTGGCGGAAGAGAAAGCCAAAAGGAAAGGACATGGTGCCTGTGACCCAAGAGCCAGGGACAGAAACAGAGATGCCGAACCCAACCGGAAAAACGCTGAAGGCAAGGAGGAAAAGGTGCAGAGAGGGGATGGAGTGTCTGGAAGGGGTTTGGATGGGTGAATAGGAGTGCTGCGAGTGCTGAAATGGGAAATGGCCAGAAGTGTGGCCATATTTAGTCTGGACTCTTGGAGGGCCACACACTGCTTATATCGGTTCCTAGAGTGAAGACGGCCTCCTCCTCCTCTTCCTCCTAGACGTCCCTCACGCCCCACAGCCGGCGGCTGGCCCCACGCAGCCCAGGCCTCCCTTACCTCACTATCTTCACATTCCTTGCCGACTGTACATCCAGGCTAAGGAAGTGGACGATTATGCTGTTGATAAGAACGCCATTACTCAAAGGTGTTCACAAGCCCCGAGCCGCCCACCTCTCACCTCATTTAACTCTTACTGCATGGGTGAGTTCCGTTACAGTCACCCTCACTGCCCAGCTGGGTGAGGAGAGCTCCAGGGCCACACTCCTGTCACTGAGTGGGTGCGTGGGACTTGGGACTTGACTCCAGGGCCCTCTGGCCGCAACACCTTCACACTGCCTCTTTCCCTTATCACTTCAGGGTAGAAGCCAGAAGTCACATACCATCCCAAAAGGGCTGGCTCTGCCACCAAGGTCTTTCCATGACTGTGACCACCACTCAGTGGGACTCTGAATTCCCAAGGTTCCCTGGGAGCTGCCAACAGGTCATTGCACTGTTCCCCCCTACCCCACCCCCACGCCTGTCCAGCTAACAGCCCAGAAATGAATCCCCAGGCCCACATGTGGAATGTGCATGAGGCTCTAGAAAACCCAGTCTCCTTCCCTCGGACGGAGCCCTGTGGCCCCAGGCCTGACTCGCAGCTTGGGGTCACCTCTGAGGCCAGCTCACTATTGCCCAGCTGCTGTTCACTTAAGAGAGTCTGTGAAGGGCTCAGTGCGTGCCTCTCTCAGGAGGGTCCTTGCCAATCCTTGCCGGTTTGCCGGAAGCCAGAATCACATAAACCAACGACAGAGGGAGGGCGTGGGATCCCAGCACTTAGGAGTTAGAGGCGGGAGAATCAGGGCTCCAGAGTTATCCTTGGCTCCACAGGGAGTTTGAGGCTAGCCTGAGCTACATGAGCTCTAATATCGTGGGTAGAGTGGGGTGAAGCCCATTCGCTTCAAAGGGTTTAAGCAAACCCCTTTGGTTTGGCCCGGCGCATGGCCAGCCCTCCAGGAGGAGGGAGGGACGGGTGTCTGAAGAGGTTGTCACTACTCTAGTCTAAGCTCATCACCTTGTTCAGAGACCCTAGATACCATGTCCGAGGCAGGCCACACACGCAGGGCTGTCCAGGGCCCCAGGGGAATCCATCAGGTGCCTCTGGTTCCTTGCAGCAGGTGCTTGTGGCACAGGCGGTGATGAGCTGGGACCCTCCCCTCACCCACTCATCTCCTACTTGCTCTACACACAGACGCACCGGACAAGCCTCCATCCCAAGATATGCCACACCCTCTGTGCCCTCTGCTCTACACATCCCCCCCATGCTGTTCCCTCTCTCTGGGACACCCTTCCACCCCTTTTCACTCCGGGTCCAAGATCAGGATGTGCTAGACGCCCCCTCCTCCAAGAAGCCTCCCTCAAACCACTGAGCATACTGGGCCATGACTCGGTTTACCGACCAGTTGCTTAGCCAGGGACAGTTGGGCTACATCTGGCCCACCCAGTACCCTAGAAAGACACTACCCACGACCCACCATGTAAACACCAATGACTGAGGCCTGGACCAACTCACAGAACTCCCAGCATCCCAAGGCCAGTTTCCATAGCAACGGGAAAGGAATTCTGATAAGAGGGAAACTGTAGCATCTTGGCCTCCACCTTCACGTCCACCCAGGTTATTTATAACCAGGCTGAGCACTTCCCTGTGTTCATCTGTTCACCTTCTCTAGCCATCATTTCAGAGGCACACTGTTAATTAACCTGGGTGGGGGTGGGGATCACCAGGAAGGAGGACTTTCTAGAAACAGCGATGTGGGCCATCAAGCTCTGGTGGGAAGCAGCATTTCTCACACTGTGGCGTGTTGGGCGTGGCCCTGCCATGGGAAGGCTGGTCTGTGGTCAGCGGGCCTCACTGAGGAGTCAAGAGGTCAGGGCCCAGTGTAGACCGGAAGGCCTCAAACGCAGCCTTCCTGCCTGGCACCCAGAGCCATGCCTGCCCTTGATGGAGCTGCACACCATTCTTTCACCCACACCTGGATCAATAAACCAGAAAGCATAGGTAGACTGGGAAGTGGGGGTGGAGGACTGGCCCCTGAGAAGAGAAGTGACTGGCTGAGCTGTCCTCGAGTATCACCCCAAGACCTTGGGGTCATAGTGAAGGTGATAAGGAGTTAGGAGAAGCTTGATGAACTCAGCTAGTGCCCCTGGGTGTGGAACCCGCTGGCTAGGAGCACAGATGGCTGGAGCGGTGACAGCCGCCTGCTGCCAGGGCCGAGGAGCCTCGGTTCTCACTCGCCTTCCTGGCACATCTGCCCGCCTGTGCCACTGTAACGCAGTACCCGAGGCTGGGAGGCTTACAGAGAAAAGGGAGTAAGAGCTCACTGCTCCAGAGTGAGGCGCGGGCATCCAGTGAGCCTTTCAGCTGCCGGGACAGGCAACTGGCGCTGATGACAGAGGCTGAGGAAGGACCCCGTGTTCACATCGGGGGCCACCTCTTCCCTGTTCCGTACCCTGGACTTCTGCCCAAGTTATGGGAGATCATGGCACTGCCCCAGGGGGTAGATACACGATGCTCAGGAGCCAGGACACAAGGAGGGGAGGCACACTCCCACCACCGCTTCTGGGCAGACCTGCCCTGACCCAGGAGGTCTTCACAGCGCCACACCTGGGTCATTGCTGTGTGACCCCAGGGAAGCAGCTTGCCTCCTCAGCTTGCCTGTGTTTGGTAAAGAGAGTAAAAATGACCCTATGTGAGGAGAACACACATGCGTGCAATGTAGGGATGAGGAATCGGGCAGGCAGTGGAGGCTACAAGGTGCCCGCTTGGTGGCCTGTCTGAGTATGAGACCCACGCTCTGCTCACCCTCTTAGCTGCCACAGCCCAACTGGCAAGGGGATGGCGGCCACTCTGATGCCGCCACCAACCCCAGCGTTTTACCACTGCTCCCTGGCCCAGGCCCTCTCCTCGTGTCTCAAAGCAGCGGCAGGAAGGCTGCTGGGGACGTTCTCCTGGGCCAGGTTCTCACAGCTACACTCCTCTGAGCCACCCCCTCCCCCAACACACACACCCACACACCTCAGGGCAAAGTAAGCTGTCAATACCCCCCAATCCAGTGCAGCTCCCCACAGGCCTGCAAGCATCTTGCTCCTGAGTCTGAGACTCGATGACCCAGGACCCAGGAGCCTGGACCCACCGTTGGAGCGCATGCGCCCAGGTTTGCCCCTGGTCCTTCCTCTCTGAGGGTGCACTACACCAGGGTACACAGTGTTTGCGGACGGCACACAAAAATGAAGCCTGGAGTGAGGAAGAGAGAGAGGGACTGGCTGATCTGTTTGTAGCGCCGTGCCACACACCCAGCCCTGGCCAGCTCCGAGACCCTCCTGCTGCCCTTCACGCACAGCCACTGCCGCCCTCCACCGTACCCGGCTCCCGAGTCTCCCACTGCCATCTGTGCAGCCCTGCCACCCTCTGCCCTCGGTCTCCCGGACTCCTGAGGCACCATGTTCTCGAAGGCATCTTGTGAGGGTCAGCTGCTATAACCTCTGGCTTCCAGACCCTGGCTGGGGACAGCTGAGCAGCCTGATGGGCAGGTGACAGGGTGGAGCCTCCCTCCTGGCTCAGCCCTCCAAGTGCCACCAAGACTTCCTAGGATGGTGGAACCTGGCGGCCATTTTGGGGCCATTCTGTCGTGATGAAATATGAAGAACCTATGCTGATCCACGGACTCGGGACTTAAGATTATCTCTGGAAAGCGCCAGATGGCGACTATTTTTGGTTTTGCACAAAGTCACATGTAGCTTTTCCACAACCTTTAAAAGATGTAAAACTCATCCTTGGTTCACAGGCCGTATCTAGCCAACACGGTCCTGTTTGTGCTCTCAGCAGGTAAGCCAACTGAGGCGGCAGCATCCTCACTGCCTGGCTGGGCGTCACGAGGCCATTTCACGTTCAGCCTCTGACAAAACCACAGCAAGGGCTGGTGGGGACTTTGGCCTGACGGGAAGCAAACAGCCAGGGGTCCACTGTGAGGCCAGGGGAAGGCTTGCCTTGCCTCTGATGAACGCCACCAACAGCGGCACAGCTGCATCCGAACCCAGGCAAAACCTACTTCAGAAGCTAGAACATTTGCCTCCTATTCATCTGCAGCTTGACCCTGTGTACCCTGAGCCCCTCCCCCGCCCCACTCAGACTCCAGCACTACCTCCCACCACTAGAGGGCTCTGTCCTGAGCAGGACTCATCTTCCTCCAGCACCTGGGCCCCATCAGCCACGCTCACCCCAGTCCCCAGGCAAGCTCTGGCCTGGTCCCTCTTCCGCTCACCCTCCCAGGCTTTGTTGCTCCAGTGGGAGGTGACACCAGCTGTGTCAGGGTGGAAGTGTGCCATGCTCCCTCGATCCTCTTTCCCCTCTGTCGTCTGACCTCGGCCACTACCACTAGCTTCCCACTTGTGTAAGACTGGACACCAGTTTCAGGCTTCTGGTTTCCCCCATTCGACCCCTCCCCCATGAGCTTTTATATTCCTGTACCCCAACACACGTCATCCACTGAGGCCCCTCACCTGACCCCACCCAGAACACACTGAGACACTCTGCCTTGTCCGCCATAAGTCTACAGTGCTTCCTCACCACTAGGCTGACCATACAGGCCTACTAGGCCTCAGCCTCCCTGAGTGTTCCCAACCTTTACATGCTTGAAACCCCTTATTAGAAGAAGCATCTGACTGCCACACCCTGGCACCAAGAGAGGAGGCCCTGTGCGAGCACACGGCTTGCTGTGTCCCTGTGGCCATGGCAACTGAAATCTTCAAGTACAATTTTATCTCCCTCTACCTTTACACGTAGAAACTTCAGAAGGCAATGTTCAGGCCCCTTCCTGACAGAAAAGACCTCGCTTGGCCACACAGTCCTCACCGTGTCCTCACCATGCAGAAAGCGCCCACCTAGAGGCTGCGAAGGAAAGGCCAGGCCACTGCTCACTGTAGCCTAAAAGACCACTGTGGTCCAGGACTCCTGCAGCCCCGGGGAGCCCAGGTTCCTGACGGAAAATGACCTGGAGGTCAGAGAGAACGCTGCACAGCCCTGCCCCTAACCGAAGTCTACACGGCTTTTCCCCGGCCCGAGGCAGTGGGAACTCCATGGAAGTGGGCGCCATACAGCAAGCAAGGGAGAGTCGGCCTCTCTCTGCTCGTGACCATGGATGACAGGTGCCCGTGTTCCTGCCTACACGCCCCTCCACGAAGGCTGACCGGTAGAGTGTCATCTAAAACAAGCCCTTGCTCCCGCACGCTCCTTCTAACTAAGGTGCTCTATCCCAGCCACGGGAAGGAACCCAGGATGCTCATGAAGAGTACCGTACAGGTATGTGAACCGGTGTCTGTCACCCTTCCTGGCGATGGGGGAGGGGACACCCACATTTTGGGAAATCATGACAGCAAGGCGGTCATGCCCATCGTGTGTGTGTGTGTGCGTGCTCATGCGTTTGTGTGTGTATATGTATATGCGTCTGTGTATATACGCATGCATGTGTGCCTGTGTGCGTGTATATGTCTGTGTGTGTGTGTGCATGTGTGTGCACAATCATGTGAAGGCCAGAGTTGACGATAAGGTCACCTTCCCCTATCGCTCTCCACCTTACCTCCTGAGACCTGGTCTCACTGACCCTGGAGCTCACAGATTGGCTACGCTGACAGGCAGCTTCAGGGTCCAACTCTCCCCGGGCCTGTGCTGGGTTACAAACACACACTGTTGCCCTCCACAGCACCCATCTTCTCTCTCAGACAGGGTCTCACTCCGAGGCCCAGGCCGGCTTCAGGCAGATCCCCTCACCGCAGACTGCTCAGTGAGATGGCAGATGCGCACCAAGGGCCTGGCTTCCTTCCTCCTCTTTGAGCTTCTCACCAGGCGACTGGACTCCGAGCGCAGTGACCGCCACCAGCTGTCATGCTTAGGACCTCGTCAACCGGATCAGTAATCCGAAGCCTGGCTGACAGCGGTGGGCACCATGATGACACTTTCCAGGGTGGCCTGGCCCATGGGGACTGAGGCTTGGCCCTGGCCTCATCGTGTGGGACCAGCACCCCACGTGAACGCCATCTCACACTCAGAACCTGGAGTCCCAGCCAGCAGTCCTCACACTGCTCTGGAGGGAACAGGCCGATAATTACGAATGGCAAGATGGCCGCCAGGTTTACTGAAGCTGCCTCTGGGGTGTGGTTCCTCAGGCGGAGGAGTCTGAAGAAGCCAGATGTGCAGCCTGTGATGGGGAACAGGATTCCCTAGCCCAAAGAGAAAGAGCCTCGTTACGCCCTTTTATGGTGGGAAAAGAGACTCAGGTCAGCGCATTCGTTCTGACTGCAGGCTCACAGGAAGCCTGGGTCAGGCCTGGGGGCCAACGGGCCTCAGCACCAAGACACGGTGGCTCAACGGCCGCCACAGGCTGGTACAGCCTGCTCTAAATCTAGATCAACTAACAGGGCTGGGAAGAGGGGTCCCAGGGGTGCTGCTCCCTAGCAGGGCAGTCCTGGAGCTTGGCAGGGTGCCACAGCCGCTCAAGGCCAGCCTGGGCAGCAGCTCCCAGCAGCCTCTGTGGTTTCCTGTCCATCTGTGTGGACCTGATCAACAGGAAAGGGTGGCAGCAGGGGCCCACCTGACCCTGCTCTCTTCTCCATCCCTTCTGCAGAGATGGAAACTCTTGGAGGGCCCTGGAGAGCCCATTAAGTGTGAGCTAAGTACCTGCTGTGTGCCTGAGCCAGTGTGAGAACCTGAGGGAAAATAATAAAACAAGATGCTGGCCAGCTTCAGAAATGTATTCATCTCACTCACTCACTTTGTGTACCGAGCCCAGCTCATTCAGTGAACAAATCAACAAGACAGCTAGCTCCCTACCCACCTTCCAAATCTCACTTTGTCATTGGCTCAATATTAGCAAGCACCTACTATGTGCGGGACCTTGTGCTAGGAGAGAGAGAGAAAAATGGACCAAGGGCCCTAATCACTTATTCTTTTCAGTCGTTCATTCCCTCATCCAGCCCTACCCACCAAGCACAGCCAGCACTTACACAACCTACTGTATGCATAAGAGAGAAGGCCTGTTGGGACCTTCCTTCCCCTCTGACAGGCTCACGCCACAAACATATACACTGGGCGCCTACTGTGTGCCAGGCCCTGGGGAGTCAGTGGATGAGCTCCACACCCACGAGGCTGGATCTCCACAGGACATGTGCCGCTCACAGGATGCATGCTTCGAGAGGCAGGGCTGAATGCTCACCTGGTCCCTGTCTGGACAGCAAGAACCCCTCAGCTATTCAAAAGCCCCATGAGAGTCAGTGGCCAGGAAACAGGTCACACACACCCTACCTTGGCAGTGGCAGGGGACAAAAGGACCATGAAAGGCCAGAGCACACTTGGTACCCAGGATCACATCTGGAGATGGAGGTGAGAGAAATCACAAGTACTCAGAGACAGCCAAGCTCAGGGGATGATGAGAAGAACCACCCACATTTCCAACTGTGAAGGCACAAGGCAGCAAAACAGAAGGCATCAAACCCACTGCCCAAATGGCTGAGGAAGTGGGTCTGTGTCCCTCACTCATGGCCTCTGGGATCCACAAAGACCAGCAGAAGGGATACCATGGGCCTTCTGTTACTGTGCCCACATTAAAAACAAAACAAAACAAAACAAAAAACAATGTGATCATTGCACTGGTTCTCACAGCCCAGGCCCCATGTACACAAAGGTCCAGGTCATGGGTGACAAAGTTTCCAAAAGATCTAGTTCTCAGTCACTGAGGCACCCAGCTGACCCCTCCCCAGCAGTGGCAACTAAGCCCACAGTGTCCTGCTGCACTTCCTGTCCCCAGAATCCTTGAGTGTGACAATGGCTAGTTATAGGGCTACATCTTAGAAAGGCTTGTCAGAACAAGACATCGGGCACAGACAGGACCCCTACATGTCCCTAGGAGGGTCCAAGAAAGTGGAAGGCAGACTGCTCTCCCTCACTGCATAGCTCTGTGCACCCAGGAACCCTGGCATCACTGGCCTTCCAAACCTCTCCAGAGACTCTGACCCTGAGGCAGCCCAGTGGTGACCTAGGCTCACATGGCACCACACCTGCTCTCCCCTAGCAATCTCAGGTCACCTGTCCTAGAGGACAAAGGCTGCTTTCACTGGGCTCGGCTGCTCACGCAAGTCTGGGTAGGTGGGCAGGGCAGGGAGGGCGGTCCCAGCAGGCCCCTCTGGGAAGAGTGCCAGACAGCCCAGCCCCTGGGGCCCTGCAAGCCAGGGCAGTGCTGAGGGCTGGCCCTCTTACCCTCATCTGGGTCCCTCCCACTCTGTATCTTCAACAGGGTGAGAACATGGTGGAGAAGCTTTGAGGAACTGGTGGTGGATCCAGTTTTCAGCTTTCACATAACAAAGACACACCTTCAGAGTCGAGATCTAGTCAGTGCAGGCTCCAAGGCTGGGCAGCCTGGGTCAGATCTCTCTCACTGCTGACTGCTGGGTGATCTACCCGAGGTGGCTTAACCTCTCTGAGCAGATACCAGTGTCTCTGTTCAGAGGACAAAATGAAGTCCCTACCTCACCCTGGTCACAGAGCTCAGAAGGTGACTAGATTTTAGAAAAGCCTCAAGACCAGTGGTTACGCTAAAAGAGGCCACCAGGGCGGTTAATCCAACTCAAGTGTTATCTTTGGGGTAGCGGAAGGGAGCCCTCCAATCTCACTGGTCCTCCTACCTCCACCTCCCCACATGCCGGGATCACGTGAGGGGGTCTGTATAAACTGACTGAAGGAGGACTCAGGCGTCAAAGCTCACACACAGAGGATGTGGGTCATGGGGGAAGGGGGCTGTGAGACAAGGACAAAACCCTCCTCCCAACAGCCTGATCTTCACTTTGGCCCCCAGAATGGCAGGGCGGGGCCTTTATGTATCTAAGCTCCTCCGCCCCTGGGACTCTGACAGGTTATGGTCCAGCCACTCTTCCAGGAAGAAGAGGGTGAAGTGAAGAATGCTCCTAGGACTCGACATTTCTATCAGAGCACACAGAGCGGCAGTGGCGCCTGCACTGTGCCAACAAAGCCACTGGCTGCAGAATAGCAACCTTCGACACTGACAGCAGCTGCCCACCCGCCAGGATTTCCACAGAAAACATGAGGCTCTCCCATCTGCAGAGCATTCCTGTGTTTCTGTTTAAAGTTTCTTTTCCACATGTATGTGTCAGTGCCCATGAGGAGAAAGCAGCCCTGCCCACTGACCTCTAACCTCCTCATTCGCATCTCTCCTGCCAGCACGTGGGTTCCAGGGTAGAGTCCAAGCACCTTTACCCTTTACCTGGGTAAAGCACCATGTAACACACCCTTATTTTCATCTTTTTATTATTTTTCTTCCTGACACAGGGTTCCTCTATGTAGCCCTGGCTGTCCTGAAACACACTCTGTAGACCAGGCTGGTCTTGAACTCACAGAGATCCACCAGCCTCTGCCTCCGAATGCTGGGATTAAAGGCCTGTGCCACCACGGTCCGGCTTTAACTTTTGTCTTGATTGCAGCATGTTGTGCACACGTATGAAGCCTTCTGTGACGTGTCGACGTGAATATACAGTGCAGAGACACCCACTCCGATAAAGCGCTGACCACCCCAGATTTCTCATCTTGTGGGGAAGAGTTCAAGCTTCTCTCTGCCGGCTATTTGTAAACGCACAGGGCACTGTTGTCACGGTGACCCCACCACACTGCCTGTCACAAGCAATTCCACCACCAGCTGTACCCCTAGGCCGTGAGCCTTCCTCTCTATCTTCTCCCCCAAACCTTCCCCAGCTCTGGGAGCCTTCATCCACCTCTGCAATTCACTGAACTACAATAACTCAAGTCAAACTTCTGACGCCTTCACATCTGCCCCTGATGCAGCCAAGTATTTACTCTGACACATTTAAACTGCAGTCTCTGGACACCAATCAGAGAAACAGATGGACAAACACCCCCTATGCTCCCTCCCAAAACTGTTCTGTCTCCCTGAATGATGGCTCCCTCCGCCATTACTCTCCCTCTCCCCTCCTTCCTGTCTAGGCTTGGAGACTCAGCAAAGGACGCTCATACAACCAGCCAGCTGCAGGGCCAGTGAACAGCGGACAGATAGCCTCCCTGAAGAGGAGATGCTGGGCCACGGAGGGCAGAGATGGGCACAAAGTCACAGGGACAGGGCAGGGCCCCGAATCCTTGTGTCTGTCCGCAGGGACATTCCCCTGCTAGCTCAGGTCTCTCTTGCTTTTGGACAGTGACTCAGACATGACCGTCAACGGGCTTGCTCAGCTCAGGACCCCAGTGACATTTCCCTTTGCAGCTCTGGGCGCCCCTTTGCGCCTCGGGGGCAAACATTGGGCGAAATAGCCACCAGCTACAGCAAGCCTCCCTGCTGCTGCCTGAAGCCTGCTTTGCCCTTCCAGCACTGGGATGGTTTCACTCAGCAGCACCCCAGAATCAGCAAGGTAGCCCCAGCTCTGACACCCCATGAAGTCAGCCCTTGGGCTCCACGGGGACATGTCCTGGAACTCCCCAGGCAGCAGTGTCCTCCAAGAGTCCCTACCACAAAATGGTTCTGCTTGCACCACCACTTTGTGTAGGATGGCCAGCCTCTAGCAACTATGACCGACTGTCACGTGGTATTGCTGGAGTGCAAAAAGCAGAGAGGTCTGCACATGCTCAGCAGAAGTGTGAGCTTCTGTTCGAGGCAGAGTCTAATATAGCCCAGGCTGGCCTTCCTATGCAGCTACAGGTGATCCTCCTGCCTCTACCTCCAGTGCCAGTGTGTACCTCCTGTATTCAATGTGGAATGGAACCCAGGCCTCAGGCGTGCTGAGCAAGCACTCCACCAACTGAGCCCCAGTCCCCAGCCCCAAAGGCAACGTTTACCCAAATATTCTAATCGGCCTTTGCTGCACATGTGGGAACACAGACACCTCCCTCCCCACACTGCTAGAGACCCAGTTCCCACACCAGCCTCTGTGCTGCCTCCGGACCAGTCTTGCATTGCTGTGTCCTTGTAAGGGAGCTCAGTTGTGAACCACTGAAAGTGATTCACTGAAAGCTGACCGTACATCCTGGGAAAGGTGCAGCCAGCGCCTGCTTCAAAGGCTGTAACCTGCCACGGACCAGGGCGCCCTCTAGTGACCAACCTGGCACTCGCTTTGCCTGAGGAGCAGCCTGCCATGGGGGTTTAAGAGTGACCTCATGTCCAGCATCTCCTCACTAACCTTATGCTGACTCCCTCCCCTCCCCAGCCTCTGCCTTAACTTTCGTCTTTCCTTGTATTTATTTTTTAAGGATTTGGTGTGTGTGTGTGTGTGTGTGTGTGTGTGTGTGTGTGTATGTATGTATGTATAGTGCTCTACCTACATCAACACCTGCACACCAGAAGAGGGCACCAGATCTCATTATAGGTGGTTATGAGCCACCACGTGGTTGCTGGGAATTGAACTCAGGACCTTTGGAAGAACAGTCAGTGCTCCTAACCACTGAGCCACCCCTCCAGCCTTTGTCTTTCCTTGTAAACAGGCTCTGATCTCAGGCCCTCAGTATGGCTTCATTTCCTCTCAGCCTCACCCTGCCTTCTTCTTCCCCTCATGCCTTCTCAGGAGGTCTCCCTGGCCCAGTTCAGTCAGCCCCAGCTGAGTACCCTACTTCTGCCTTCCTCTCCACAGCACACCCCATCTCCTGGCATGCTACCTCAAGTTCTGTGTCTTGGCCACTGTGCGTTGGCTCAACTACCCACTGACTGAGATGGCCCATTGTGCTTACTGAGGGAACCTCCCCACTGACCCCCCCACAAACACCCCATAAACTCACAGTGCAGGATGGCCTCCAGGAATGAATGCAATTGACAGTCCCTTGAAAGTCTCCTACAGCATTGACTGTTGACATTTACCCAATACTTACTGTCTACTGTCTACAGGGCCGTGTTTGTGCTACCTCATTGCCTCCTTGGGATGCCCCAAGAGGAAGCTGCTGTACTTTTCCCAGTCTACAGATGGCAGCACTGGGTTTCTAGAGCTGATGAGGCAGGCCGAGGCCCTGTGCTCTACTAGGATGTGAACCAGCCGGGACTAGAAGCCCAAGACCCAGACTCGAAAACCCCCTGAGAGGCTCCCACAGTTCTAGTCAGACTGAAACCCCAATGACTCATGTCCTGTGGCCTAAACCTCAGCCCAGAGCCATGGCTGGAAATAGACAATTCTTCCATTTCAGCCACAGACCTCGGTGACAAAGCCAAACCAGGGTCTTAGCAGGAGCCAAGAGGCTGAAGGGGAGACCCAGAATGAGGACCAGAACAACAGCAGAAGCGGCGGCGGGTTCCACGTGGGCAAGCGCCAGGCCGCTCCAGCTCACGGCCTTCAGAGGCCTGGCAAGCCTCGGGCAGCGCCCATATCCACTGAGCATCCACTGAGCACCATGGGCCATGCACTGGGAGGTGACCTTCCTGCCCGGTGGAACTGCACCCAGTCACCAAACGGAACTCCTTTTTATTCCTCCCCCGTTCGAATCCCAGCTCAGCCTCTGCCTCAGTTGACTACTGGGGAGTTACTGGATCTCCCGGAGCCTTGGTTTCCCCACTTGTCTAACAATAGTAACAGCAATATCGAGCTTTAGGGTTGTTGTGAGCGTTGACTAAGCTACACTTGGGGACCCTGTGGCCCCCGCAGGCCTCTTCATGACTTATTATTGATGTCACCAGGGACTGACCACAGGCTACAGAGGGTACAGCTAAGCAAACACTGTAAGAACGCCTGGGAGGCAGACAGCCAAGCCAGCCACATTTAGACATTTTTCCATCAAAAAACAGTCTCAGCTGGTGGCGTGGAATGTGGGCAGAAGGAACGTGTCCGCCACAGTGGGAACTGAGCAGCTTGTCCCCAGCATTCCACAGACAGTAAGCCCCAGACACAGCCCTGCTAGGAGCAGTCTATAGGGCACAGACCCTGGGCCAGGCACAGCCTGGTGGCATGGGCTGCCTTGGTTGCCCTGCCATGTGTCGTGTTCCTACTGTGTTCCCACCCTGAAGCACACAGGTACTTTGAAGTACCCTGTGTGCCTGCAGCTTCCTGAGGAAGCTGAGGGAGCCATTGATGGCCATCCCCAGGCCTCAGCACAAGCTGGAAAGATCAGGGATACTGAGGGGTGGGAGAATCCCATCCCTTCCAAAGTACACCTGGACATCCTCTAAAGCCCAGCTCCTTATCCTAACCAGTCCTATAATTGCTAGCTCCAGCCACAGACAGGGAAACAGAGGCTCAGAGCTGTGACCCTGCCAAGCAAGAGCTAGAACCACACTGCAGGCCAGGGCTTTTCCTTCCGATGCCCTGGGGGTCCCTGGAGCTACAGTGTCCTGAAAGCTTAAGCTCTATGTGGGCTCTGCCAGAAGTTGTCAAGTACCTCAACCCTGGTAGCCTCTGTGTTCCCACTGAGACCCAGAAGTGGTTAAAATGGGGTAAGGGGTACCTGGCATCACATACTGACTGAAACAACCCAGTGGGGGCTTGAACAAAATACCAAACCTCAGAGGCTTCGGTTCCCCTGCTGTACCATGACAGTAGTGCAGAGATCTGCTCACAGTGGCTAGGGCAGGGATGGAGGAGTTGCCCACAGGGTTCATGCGGCAGGGGGGGGCTTTATAAGAGCTCAGAGGAATGGCACTGGTGACAGCTTCCAGGTGGATGCCCAGTGACAGGCCCATGGACCCGAGCAGGGTCTGTCTGTCTACCTAGCTTATCTCATCAACAAGATTAAGTAAGTCCAAACAGCGCCAGAAGAAGAAGCCACCAGCTCCGGTTACTAATGACACAGAACAGAAACTCAATCTCCTCCCAGTTCCCAGCTGATACACAGCAGGCCTGGGAGGCGGGGGTAGGGGGGCTCACCCTCAGAGCAGGCTGGAGGCTGGAGGCTACCCACAGCCCCACGGCCCCATAGCCCGAAAAACGGCCCCTTCGCTGAGATCTGCTGTGCCGCCCTCAGCCCAGGCCTTAGGATGACTGAGAAATGTGGAGACTAACTCAGGGCTGAGCGACTTGAGACGGTGCTGATGCTCCAGGAGGACAGGCTGATGACAGGAGGGAGCACGGCCCTGGACACTCTGCTCACTGACTGAGCTGTTCATTTACAGGATGGGGTGGGGCCTCGTGGACGCTGGACCAGAGCTCCTCCACTCAGCTGAGACCCCGGTCCTCTTCTCCCCTTATTTTTCAGATAGAAACTAAATTACCAAGGCTTGGGCTCACTCTGTGGCCTCAGGGAGACCTTGAAATTTTCGTCCTCCTGCCTCAGCCTCCTGAGAGGCAGGGATGGACAGGCCCACACCTCCACGACAACCTGATGAACACTTTAGAAACATGAGCAACTCGCCCACCTCCCTGCCATCCATGTCGGTGAGCACACACAGGCGTGAGCAACCAGGACTGACTTGGTCAGTGGGCGATTATGAGGCCCTGTTGTGGCTCCCACGTAGGACAGTGAGGTATAAACTGGGATCTGAGATCTGATCCTGCTAGAGAAAGAAGTACTTCATGGGAAAAGAGAGCCTTTGAATGGGGCAGTCCTCCCCTCAGCTGCCCACTGGTCCTCCCCTGTGGCCCTCTCCTCAGCTGCCCACTGGTCCTCCCCTGTCTACCTTGTTATTGATAGTGATAAGGGAGCGAAGGGAGGCTGCCCGCCTTGTACAGCACCAAATAGCACCCTTGGCCTCCATCCATGACAAACCAGCAGTACCAGTCCCTACCCCCAGTTAAGACAACCAAAAATATCTCCAGGCAGACTGTCAAGCATCCCCAGGAGGGCAAGACTGGCCCCTCAGAGCTCAGAATTCATTCCGAGTGTCACAGCAATGAGCTCACTCCCTGCTTGTTTGTGCTTGACTCCTTCTTTTCTCTCTCTCTCTCTCTCTCTCTCTCTCTCTCTCTCTCTCGCTTCTTTCTTTCTTTCATTTATTTATTGATTGATTGATTGATAGAGGGAGTCGTGTCATGTTGCTCAGGCTGGCCTCTGACCTGCTATGTAACTGAGGATGACCTTGAACTCCTCATCCTCCTGTCCCCACTCCTGAGTGCTGAGATCGTGGTGGGGTGCCCCCCCTGCCTGGTTTGTGCTGGGGATGGAACCCAGGGCTGCCTGTATGCCACACAAACCAACGGAACCGCCTTCCCAGCCCTGATCCCCTTCCTACTACTGACTTACTGTGTGTGTGGGTGTTCTGCCGGCATGTGTGTCTGTGCACCATGTGTGTCTGTGCAAGGCAGGAGGAGGCCAGACGATGGTGCAGGAGCCTCTGGAATGGAGTTACGGACGGTTGTTGAGGCTCCACATGGGCCTCCAGTGAGGGCAGCCACCGAGCCCCTGACTTCTAGTTCTCTGCCAACCTTTGGGGACCCACAAGACGGGGACCACGGTGCTCTCTGTGCCGTCCCCTCTGTGAGCGCAGACACACTCCAGCGCAACTCAGTGAACTGAAAGCCGGGAGGCAATCCCTTCTCTGGGCACGAACGGGAAGGAAGTGACACCCACGCTCCACACAGTCACAGGAAAGCGATCTCAGCGGTCAGACAGAACGACCACAAGGCTGCCCGGCACACGCATGCACACACGTGTAGTAGAGTACTACACAACTTTCACCACTTAGGACTTCATGGTTGAACGTGGGAGATGCTGAACTAGACAAAAGCCATACACTACATGACCTCACTAATAGGTGCAAGCTAAAAACCAGTCAAACACAGAGGCATGGAGAGGGGATGTAAGTCAGGATGTACAAACGGGAAGATGTCAGTCAAATCCCATAGGATGCCAACAGCCGCCTGGAGGCCTAGGGGGAGGCAGAAGGAGCCTCACACCCCACTCGGCTCCCCGCTGCAGCCTGGACTACGGTCACCCTGAAGCTGGCAGTGGCTCCCAGACAAAAGGAAGTCCCAGCAGCCGCTGAGTGGCCCTGGGCTGCAGAAATAAGTGAGGACCTGCGGGAATCGTGACAGCGAAGTGTGGAATGAGGAAGCCACAGCCCGAGGTTCTCCCACCTTTCCAGGCTTTCCATGGAGTCCACAGGTGAGAGCGCTCAGCTTAACTCTGTGGGCGGAGGGTCGATCCTAAGCCATGGTCTCAGACACCCGTGCTGGCACAGTCAGCCACAGGAAGTAGGTGAGTGAGGAAGCTTAACATGCCATACTACAAAAGATCTGAACTGCCTTATCCCACCTCCTTCTGGTCCAGGAGAGAAGCAGGGGCCAAGGTCACGATGAGCATTGGCCCGGTGAAGGACTGAGGCTGCTCACCCACCTCACACAGGCCAAGCTGAGTGTATGCCCGCTGTGGAATTTGCTGTGCACCCTCGAACCTCCTTGCTCGCCGTGGCCTTAACACACACCGTTCCTTCTGCTCAGTACACCCTCCCCTGACCTGGTCTTAGATCCTCCGGGCCTCAGCTTTCCTGGTGGGCCCTGTTGGACCTCACATCCCAAAGACCATGTCTGCCATGGCACCGTGCTCCACCGTGCATACCGACATACACCTAAGCCCAAGGCTCCCCCAGGCCAGAAGTCCCCAAAGCCAGGGCCCTGGGCATCTCGTCCACCCACTGTCCTGAGTGTCAAACTTGAGCTCAGAATTGCCGCTGGGTGTGAACACATGACCACAGCCATCTGCCAATGTGCCTGGCACCCACTCCCATGTGCCCAGGGAGTGGGCATTATCTCTTAGCCACATCAGCGCCCTGGCACCGAGACACAGCCAAGTCCCAGAAGCTGTCAAGACCCTGTGGGCTGCAGACTTCCAAGTACAAATAAACAGGACATGGTGGCAGGTACCTGTAACCCTAGTGTTTGGGAGGCTGAGGCAGGGGGACAGCTGAGAATTCCAGGACAACCTGGTCTGCAGAACAAGACTGTCTAAAAAACAACCAAACAAAAAGCTCAGATGCCAATAGTTAGCCCTTTCTCTCCTTGGGTTTTCTGAGGCATTCCAAACGTTCTGCCTCATCTATAGCTTACACTTGTAGTTAAAGAAAAAAATTAAGGAAAATAAGTCAATAAATGTCACTTTTGTTTATTATTGAGGGTTGTTTGGTTCCCAGGGATCCAAGCGCATCAGGGGACTGACTGTAAAACTCCCATTTTCCAGCTGCTCCAAAGGCTCTGGAGGACGATGCTGGAAGAGACCAAGGAGGTTTAATGCCTCCTAAAGCTACATTTTTAGCTCAGGAAAAGTCTGTGTGGTAAGTATCTGAGGTATTTGCAAACATTCAGAAGGGAAGAATAACAGTTCCCAAAACTTTCCTTTCCGAGCATTTGGGGCTCAGTAGCAAGAGTTCTAGAAAACCACAAACACTATGAGGATTCCCTGATTAAGCTCCTCACTCCACAGAGCCCTGAGAAGCGTCCCGCGAGCCACTGTTCCCGACTCCTTAGTCCCACCAAGGAGGAAAGGGGGAGCTAGACAGACAGGGCCAGCATGCTGCACTGGACACTCAGATCTGTCCCAGTCAAAACACGTTTTGAAAACACTCTGCCCACAGAGCCCTTCCGGGCCCCCCAACTGCGGTTCCCACACCGTTCTGAGGGGTTTCTTTCCTCTGCTGCTCACCACGTGGGGCTGAGGTGGGGGAGGGAAGGGGGCTCAGGTTCACTTTTGCCAAGTTTGGGGGAAAGGAAAACAAAGCTATGAGGGGCAGCAGCGAGGAGCCCGGGAGTCCAGGAAAGCGTGCTTTCAAAAGGAAAAGAAAAAACGGCTAGTGTGCCGTGCTAGCTCACAGTCCCAGCTCAGGACCTCAGGCTGCCCCTCCTAGCCTGCTCTCCCACCCAAGCTGCCCACCTCGCCGGGGGCTCCCTCTTCCAACAGTCGCTCTTAGCCAAAAAGAGGCATGGGCGGCCGGGAGGACAGCAGGCTCCGGCGGCCACACTCACCCACAGGTACTGCAGCAGTTTCAGCAGGCTGGGGCAGTAGTAATAGTCCATCTCGAAGCGGGCTGTGGGGCTGCCTGCCCCTGCGTGTGCGGGGCGCCTCCACCTTTTCCCTGGAGGCGGTGGCTCCTCCCACTCCTTACACCGCCCCCAGAGTCAAGTTCAGGGTGGCATGAATCTTTCAGAAGCCAGGGCTCACAGCCAGATGGCCGGACAGCCCTGTGAGTGGCCACCACCACTTCTGGAGTGAAGTCCCCAGAGCTGGGTGCTAGCATGGTCAGGGGCTGGCCAAGGAGGCGGGGCCAAGCTGCAGCCCAGTCCTCAGAGCTGGGTGCCAGCATGCCCCCAGGAGGCGGGGCCGGAAGGCGGGGCCAGGAAGCTCCACCCCCACAGCGGCCCACGTGCTGCAGGGAGACCTGTGAGCAGTGGTTGAGGGTGTGCAGGGGACAAGGTTGTGCATAGCTAAAAGACTGAGGGCTCCGGGTGATAGTGTGGGTGGGCGTGCTAGGCAAGTGTGGGAATGTGCGTGGACATGAATGTATGATGCTGAGGACTGGCCATCATACACACAGCATGGATAAGAATGTGTCTGTACCTACATGTGTGTGTATTACACAGGAGATGGATAAGAACGTGTGTGTGTGTGTGTGTGTGTGTGTGTGTGTGTGTGTGTGTGTGTGTGTGTGTGTGTGTGTAGTTCCTCCTCCCTGAGACCTTACAGGGAGGGAAGAAACTGAGCTGGGCATGGGCTCACAGGGCCCTCCTGACACCTGTGAATTCCTCCCACCAGCAGCCCTGGCAAGGAGAGCTCAGTGTTCCCCATTTTACAGAAAGGGAAGACGCGGCCCAGAGCAGGCCAGGTCTTGGCCAACATCATAGTTTGTAACTGAGGTGCATCTGCAACCCAGGCCTCCTGGGCACAGGTCCTGTGCTCTGCCCACCCCTGTGGGTAGCCTGGGCAGAGTGGGGAAGATGCTGTGGAAGGAAGGTATTCCTGCCTCTAGAGTCGCCACCTGTGTCTGCAGAAGGGCAGGGTCAGGGTGGGGCACAGATTTCCAACCTGCAGGTTAAGAATGGAAAGAACCCCAGCTGACCCCTCCTGGATGATTCCTACAAAATGGGATGAGCTGTGTCCACATTTCAGGGTCTGGGGATGTAATGAGATGAGAAGAGATCAGAACGCAGACTCTGTTCTCTGCTCTCAGGGCCCCTCACCCAGCAGGCCTAGCCCTTAGCTGCTCATCACTTGGTCCACAGTTAGTCCAGGTCTAGGCCCAGGTGTGCAGCCTCAAGGGCGGACTATATAGCTGAGGGCCAGGCTGTACTCCCTCACTGAGTTAAAGTAGAGGCTGGGCCATGATCACTGACTGACTGACTGACTGACTGACTGACTGAACAAAGTCTGGGCCTGGGCTCACTGACTGGTTAACTGACAAAACAATGGAAGGCTGAGCCTGAGTGCATGAGTGAGTGAGTGAGTGAATGAATGAATGAATGAATGAATGAATGACACCACAGTGGAAATGGCACTCCTGCCCTGCTCATTCGATGACTAACTGGACTGACAACACCTGGAAGGCCAGGCCCTGCTCTCAGACTGACTGACAGAAGGCTGAGCACTCCGATAATGGGGTGTAGGAGAGCAGGGCCTCGGGGCTGACAGATGCCACTGCTGTGTCATCTAGACTGGACGTTGCTG